>NC_134689.1:424763149-425078123 GCF_050947455.1 Rhinoderma darwinii
ATGAACCACCTCTTCCTTTTATAATACAAGGTCCTTTTTATAATATAAAATTGCACTCAAACAAATACATTATATTTACAAACATAAACAGAAATTCCTTCTAAATATTTTTCACATATATTTTCAAATATTTATTCAAACATTTTACGTCTTTGTATATGGTTTATTGACCAAAAAAACCCAGGTTATTATTATATTATTTTATTAATTGATCACATCCTAACTATGATCATAATTTGTCCTCCAACCAAATAAGAGAAAAACCATCTTTCTGAATACGGCACAAAGTTTCAAATAGTGCCATTAATTGTCTTTCTTTATATTATCTATAGTAAACCGGGACTCATAACCATCTTGTAACTATCCAAATGTTTCTTCATAACGCTTATAATTCAAGTCCCTTTACTCACCACCCCTGGTGCCTCGGTCCCCTTCCGATTCTTTCCTCGTTGGTGTCCGTGGCTTCATGCGGTTCAACTTTGCGGTCCATTGAAAGCCGTTTGGCCCACCACGGCTTCCGTATTTATTTGGTCTGATACTCGGTAACCAGGGACGCCTGATTCATTAGTTCTCTGGTTACTACACTTCTACGTTAATAATGACCGTAACCCAAAAAACCCTACTGAGAACTAATATTAAGACTGTTTGTTTCATTCTCAATCATCTGCATAAACATAAGTTGATATCTTAAAGCCGGAAAATTACATTTTTTTTCTTTTTTGCGGAAATCTCGTAATGACCTGTCAGAATCCTCTGACATAAGCAGTTTATGTTTTCAATACTTCAAAACACTTCCCAAACTCTGTACTATATCTGTTCAATGTATATTCAATCAGTGTGTATAAGTTTTTTTTAAATTTGTCTTGATGTTGTTTTATTCTTGGTTTTGTGACCTTTGACCTATTCTTTTTCTGGCGGTCTTTTTCCTTGCTTTGGTGTATAAATGAGGCAGGAACCGCACAGTCTGTATTGGCCTGAGGAAGACGCCGGTACGGTGTCGAAACGCGTAGCCTGTATACAATAAATTCTTTATTTACTTCACCCACTGGAATGGTCGTGGATTATCTCTGTTCAAGCAGCGCCGTTGGTCCCGTTTTTCTTCAAACTCAATCGCACCTCGGTACATTTGACAGCAAACTTGCTTTGACTGTGATGTGGACCTGGCTGCAGCTTTCCAAGCCCTACTGACACCTAAGGTGTACATCACCCGAGGTGAGCGGAATCATCGCATTCAACAATTTTCTGATAACATATCAGATTCTCATTTGTGGCGCCGTGTCTCCTTTTTCTAATTTATCTAACACATGTTAGATGGAATTTTGGCCCACTTCTCTTTGCAGATCATCTGTAAATCATTAAGATTTCGAGGCTGTCGCTTGGCAACTCGGATCTTCAGCTCCCTCCATAAGTTTTCGATGGGATTAAGGTCTGGAGACTGGCTAGGCCACTCCATGACCTTAATGTGCTTCTTTTTGAGCCACTCCTTTGTTGCCTTGGCTGTATGTTTCGGGTCATTGTCGTGCTGGAAGACCCAGCCACGAGCCATTTTTAATGTCCTGGTGGACGGAAGGAGGTTGTCACTCAGGATTTGACGGTACATGGCTCCATCCATTCTCCCATTGATGCGGTGAAGTAGTCCTGTGCCCTTAGCAGAGAAACACCCCCAAAACATAATGTTTCCACCTCCATGCTTGACAGTGGGGACGGTGTTCTTTGGGTCATAGGCAGCATTTCTCTTCCTCCAAACACGGCGAGTTGAGTTAATGTCAAAGAGCTCAATTTTAGTCTCATCTGACCACAGCACCTTCTCCCAATCACTCTCAGAATCATCCAGATGTTCATTTGCAAACTTCAGACGGGCCTGTACATGTGCCTTCTTGAGCAGGGGGACCTTGCGGGCACTGCAGGATTTTAATCCATTACGGCGTAATGTGTTACCAATGGTTTTCTTGGTGACTGTGGTCCCAGCTGCCTTGAGATCATTAACAAGTTCCCCCGTGTAGTTTTCGGCTGAGCTCTCACATTCCTCAGGATCAAGGATACCCCACGAGGTGAGATTTTGCATGGAGCACCAGATCGATGCCGATTGACAGTCATTTTGTATGTCTTCCATTTTCTTACTATTGCACCAACAGTTGTCTCCTTCTCACCCAGCGTCTTACTTATGGTTTTTGTAGCCCATTCCAGCCTTGTGCAGGTCTATGATTTTGTCCCTGTCATCCTTAGAAAGCTCTTTGGTCTTGCCCATGTTGTAGAGGTTAGAGTCAGACTGATTAATTGAGTCTGTGGACAGGAGTCTTTTATACAGGTGACCATTTAAGGCAGCTGTCTTTAATGCAGGCACCCAGTTGATTTGGAGCGTGTAACTGGTCTGGAGGAGGCTGAACTCTTAATGGTTGGTAGGGGATCAAATACTTATTTCTCTGTGCACAATGCAAATAAATATATATCATTTTGACTATGTGATTTTCTTTTTTTTTTTTTTTATATATAATCTATCTCTCACTGGTAAAATTAACCTAGCCTAAAAATTCTAGACTGTTCATGTCTTTGACAGTGGGCAAACTTACAAAATCAGCAAGGGATCAAATACTTATTTCCTTCACTGTATATATGGCTTCCTGATTTGATATACAGTGCCCAGTATTCAAATCAGGATTCCATCATCAATATCCTTTTCAGAAATTTCTCTTGTTATTTGCAAGTTATTTTGCCAAAAGGTATACAATTTCAAGAATCTCCACCACATGTGAGTTATATTCCCATCGTCTACTTTACATCGTGTTCATTCTGATGAGAACCGAATATCCAAATATTTCAATCAGCCTATACTTAACCCCTTCCCGCCACTGGCAATTTTGGGATTTTCATATTCGTTGTCAAAAGCCATAACTTTTTTATTTTTTTGTCGATCTAGCCGTATGTGGGCTCGGATTTTTGTGTGATGAGTTGTAGTTTTTCATTGCACCATTTATTGTACCATATAATGTACTAAGCAATGGGAAAAAAATTCTTTGTTGGGTGAAATGGGAAAAAAAACATTGATTCCTCCATTGTTTTTTGCGCCAAGTTTTTCACCTTGCAATTAAAACAACATGTTAATTTTATTCTGCGGTCAATACGATTACAGTGATGCAAAATTTATATTGTTTTTTTTTAAATATATTTTACTACTTTTACAAGGAACAAACTAATTCGTAAAAAATGTAATTTATTTTGTGTCGCCACATTCTGAGAGCCAGAATTTTTTTATTTTCCTCTCGATGGAGCGGTTTAAGGGCTTTTTTTTTGTTGGACAAGCTGTAGTTTTTATTGCTACCATTTTGGGATCCTACGAGTTTTTGATCTCTTTTTATTCCATTTTTTTTGTGGGAGATGAGGTGACAAAAAAATATTGTTTCGGGCCTTTTATTTTTTTTTTATTTAACTTTATTTTACTCTTTTTTACATTTTTCTTCTAGTTCCCCTAGGGGACTTAAACCAATTTGGATCGCTTGCACTATATACTGCAATACTAATGTATTGCAGTTTATTGTGTTTCTGACAGTCTTCTATTAAGCCCTGCCAAAGATGGCAGACCTTGGGACCTTCATTAGGCCCCCAGGCTGCCATGCCAACCATCATCACCCCACAATCGTGTCACTGGTGGGGAACTGATGGACTGTCAGAGAGGGTCGCCACTCTCTTTCTAATGCCTTAGATGATGTGTTTGCTATTGACCATGGCATCTAAGGAGCTAAACTAGTGGGACCACTCTTGAATGCTATTCTGCTCATTACAGTGAAGTGACGGCTGTAACATACACCCGGCACCCTCATTGTATGGAGTGGGCTCAGCCCATGAGCCCACTCCATATGTTCTCTACCCCGCTATGACGTAAGTAAACGTGAAATGTCAGGAATGGGTTAATAAAAATCTGTGATACCTTATATGACATTTTTCAAATATTTTGATGCGTTACTGTAACATTATTCCAAAATAAGCCATCAGAGATCCCTATCTCCTTTTCCCAAAAATCTATACACTTTGATTTACTTTTACCACATATATCCACATAATTTCTCCATTGATTGTAGACACTATTTTTTCCCCCACTAGTTTTTAGACAGTTGTGTGATAACCTCAGAAACTTCACTGCAAAATACCTTTTTTTTTTACTTTTGTATACCAATGTGTATTTTTAAATGCATATATCTGTAATTATCTCTAACTGTGTCAACATTTTAAATGACTTATGTTTCCCCCTATTTAATACTGTGTTACGCTAATCACACCCTGATCCATCCAATAGAATGTGTCAGAGATTTTATTCAATTAATAAAATCTTACTTTAAAAATAAGTGGTGTGATTTCTAAAGTGCCCCCTATCCCCAATATCATCTTTAATCTACCCCAAACCTTTACTACTAATTCTAAGCTAGGAGAACTCTAATATTTTATCTGATCTAAATATAGTACAGAGAGAATATCCGCCATCGGTCCTTTGTTTTTTTTTTTTTATAAGCCATTTCCCTGCATATGCCACAATATCTCCAATTACTGAGGGGGCAATCTGTGAAGTTAAAAATAACCCTGCCAGTGTGGAAAAGCAAACCCTCCAAACTATTCTGGTGTAGATAAATTTGCTTCATCGTGACTTTTTAATTTGCCTAAATAAGATCATTCGTGCATTTTTCAATAATCAAGGGTTGTCCCAGAATTAATGAAAAAGAGAAAGAACATCAGACACAATATAGTGCATGGTAATCTTTTTCTAACAAAGCTAGAACCAGCCCTGTATCTTACATGGATCCGGAGATCTCCCCATTCATTGCTCTGCTAGATTTTCTTCAGGCTGGAAGTTTAGGGTCATGACTTTTCTGCTGCAGCTCCTCCCCTCCCTGTAACAGCTTGAATAAGCAGATCATTCTGTTTCATTGCCTCTGCCTCCTCTCTAGAATAAGCTTCACAATGAGTGAGAGCCCAACCCTATATAACTTAAGAAGAGGGAGAGCTTGCAGCTTACACACAGTGAGAGGATGAGCAGGAGAGGGGAGAGCTCAGACCTATAAAGCTGAAGAAGAGGGAGAGCCTGCAGCTTACACATATTGAGAGGATGAGTAGAAGAGCGGAGAACCCATCCCCATATTAGTGAAGGAAACGGAGAGCCTGCAGCTTACACGCAGTGAGAGGATGAGCAGGAGAGGGGAGAGTTCAGCCCTATATAATTGAAGGGGGGAGAGCCTGCAGCCTACACACAGTGAGAGGATAAGCAGAGAGCTTAGCCCTATATAAATGAAGAAGAGGGAGAGCCTGCAGCTTACACACAGTGGGAGGATAATCAGGAGAGGAGAGAGTTCAGCCCTATATAACTGGGGAAAAAGGAGAGCCTGCAGCTAACATACAGTGGGATGATAAGTATTCTGGTGTGACATCTCTCTTGTCCTTGTACTTGACACACAATATGTTGCTGCTAGATTGTGTCCTGCTCTCACCCCTTCTGAGTGTTTGCCCAAGCAGAGTCTTAGTGAGGCCTCTCAGATATCTTCTAGCAGTGCCGCATGCCACAGGACTTCTGGAAGCGAGGCACTTGAAGAGTGGGACGCTGGTATAAAAATTATCCAGGTAGAGGTGGTAACCCTGGTCCAGCAGTGGGTGCACCAAATCCCACATAATTTTTGCATTAACTCCCAGTAAGGGGGGGCATTCTGGGGGCTGAACACTGGTGTCCTTCCCTTCATATAGCCTAAATTTGTAGGTATACCCTGATGCACTATCGCACAGCTTATACATCTTCACACCATACCTTGCCCTCTTACTCGGCATGTACTGGCGGAATTGAAGCCTCAATTTAAAATCTACCAAGGACTCATCAATACACTTCTCGAGGGTGTATGCTTGGGTAAACCGGGCACTGAAACGGGGTCTCCGTTTATACAAACGGTCAAAACTGGGGTCATCTCGGGGTGGGCAGTGCTCATTATCAGTATAATTAAAGAAGCAAAGTATTGCCTCATAATGCATCCTGGACACGGCTATATGGTATTTATTTTTATTTTTTAGGTTCCAGTTCAGTTCTGAAGTTGCTTTGAGGGGCCCATATATTAGACACCCCATCAAACACCCCATTTTAGAAACTAGACCCCTCAAAGTATTCACAACAGCATTTAGAAAGTTTATTAACTCTTTAGGTGTTTCACAGGAATTTAGAGCAAAGTAGAGGTGAAATTGACATATTTATTTTTTTGTCAGAAAATCCTATTTATTCAATTTTTTCCTGTAACAAAGAAGGTTTTACCAGAGAAACGCAACTCAATACTTATTGCACAGATTCGGCACTTTTGAGAGATATCCCACATGTGGCCCTAGTGTGGTAATGGACTGAAGCACTGGCCTCCGAAGCAAAGGAGCACCTAGAGGATTTTGGGGCCTCCTTTTTATTAGGCACCATGTCCGGTTTGAAGAGGTCTTGTGGTGCCAAAACAGTGGACACCCCCCCCAAAAGTGACCCTATTTTGGAAACAAGACCCCTTGAGGAATTAATTGCAGTTTTCATGGGGTGCATGCGGCTTTTTGATCAGTTTTTATTCTATTTTTAAAAGGCGTGGTGACTAAAAAACAGCAATTCTACTATTATTTTTTATTCTATTTTTTTACATCGTTCACCGTGCGCTATTAATGACATATTCACTTTATTCTGCGGGGCGATACGATTACGGCGATACCAGATGTTTATAGTTTTTTTTATGTCTTATGGCGTTTGCACAAAAAAATACTATTTGTAAAAAATCATTTTACTTTTTGTGTTGCCTTATTCTAAGAGCCATAACTTTTTTATTTTTCCATCAAGAAAGCCGTGCGAGGACTTGTTTTTTGCGTAACGAGCTGTAGTTTTGATCAGAACCATTTTTAGGTACATGCCACTTTTTGATCTCTTTTTATTCCATTTTTTGGGAGGTGAAGTGGGACTACCGGGGTTGACAGCAATAAATGATTGAGAACAGAGAATTGTTTGCTCAACAATTTTACGTTTGTTTGGGTGTCCTGATTTTTTTAGGGTGTAGGTAAGAGTGTCAAAGGCTACGAGTATATAAAATGTTATGCCTTTTGGACGATTAGTTTCTCAGATATTGTTTCTTTATTAAATATTGTTTCTTTATTGTAAACAAGCGTAAAATACAGCCGTCGTGACGAGGTTTTTCTGGACGAACCGCACAACGCAGGTTCATGAGTTGTGGTAGACATACTCAGGACATGGTGATGCATGAACGTTCCAGGGCTCGGAACTTCACAATAAACAGTTACGGAAATATTTTGCTATAGCCGCTCAAATTTAGCTATAAATGAAGGAACTGCGCCATGTTTCGGGGGGCAAGAGAGGGTTCCCCATTTACAGGAAATGACCGAGTCAGGTATCTTATTATTCGTCTGTGTAAGTCGAACAAATGGACGCCTAGGTCGATTCCATCAGACCCGCGGTTCGTTGCTTGTTGTGAAATGCTCTGGAACAGCATTGTGTTAAATTATTATTTATACCCATTTTAGTGAAAAAGGCATTCTTTTTTGGTCCGCTGCGCGGGCTACATCTGTCCTGCTGGCCTGAGTTTTTATATGGTAGGTCGGAGCATCAAAGGCTACATGTTTATAAAAAATTAGGGCTTTTGCACTACTATTGTTTATGATATCGTTTATTTATTAGAATTAAATAGTAAATTACGCACTCTGTACGTAAAGCAGGAGCAGCTAAAGAGGCTTTTGGGGACTAAGAATGCTACGCAGACCCTTGAAATTTTTTGGGGTAGGTGAGAGTGTCAACTGCTACAGGTGGCAGAAGTTTGATGGCTTTGAGGCGATTCGTTATTAAGACATTGTTGTTTCTTTATAACTAAATTGTAAACGTAAAAATAGCCGTTGCTCAAAAGGCTTTTATGATCCAAGCCCGCGTCACAGAACCCTGAAATATTTTAGGATAGGTCAGAGTGTCAAAATCTACATGTCTAACAAATATTAGGTTTATTCAACAATAAGTTTTTAAAATATTAATTTTTTAATAAAAATAAATTGAAGCCGTGTGTAGAAACAGGCGTCGCTTACGAGGAGTTTCCTGGCTAACCACGCGACGTATTGTCACGAGTCTTGGCGTACATACTCAGGAGATGGTGACGTATTAAAGTTTTGGGGCTCGTAACTCCACATTGAGCGTTTACGGTGTAGAAACGGGCATCACTAATGAGGAGGTTCCTCACTAACCGCGCAACGTATCGTTACGAGTCTTGGCGTACATACTCAGGAGATGGTGACGTATTAAAGTTTTGGGGCTCGTAACTCCACATTGAGCGTTTACGGAAAAAGTTTGGTAAAACTATCAATATTAAGCTCTAAATAAGGAAATTCCGCCATGTTTATGGGGCAAAAGTGGAGTCCCCTTTTAGAAAAGACGAATGAGTCAGGTGTCATATTGTTCAGCATTGCAAGGCGAACGAATGGACATCTAGCTCGGGTCAATCGGGTCACGGTTTAGTTTTCGACTCTGTGAACATTTTCGACTATGCGCTTCGAACGTTTTTGTTGGGCGTAAACCGTGCGTGCCATCGCAACAAAACTGTACATATTTCTTGCTTAGACCTTTAGTGGTATACTTCCGGAGTCAAAAACGACACCGGTCGCTTTCCTGAAGATCTCATTTTTGTCTTTTTACCACCGGGGGTGATGACGAAAGTCCATAACGGACCACGTCCATCCGTACAACACTTTTGGTCCCAAAAGTTAAAATAGACTCTAAAACACACTCTAGCGCGCTCTGAATTTTTTTGCCACTTGAACCCTAAAACGCTCGTTAGAGGCTGTGATGCTTCTAGCACTGCCCATAAGCAGTGACTTAAGCAGTGAACAGAGAGCAGTAAAATATGGAGACCACAGTGAGGTGGGAGCTACAGGTGGAGAAGGCTTTCTGCCTACCGGTACTGGATGGAATCCTTAAAGGGAATGTGTTGCCAGCAAAACATGTTTTTTTATTTTTTATTAAACATTTAGTGTGTAGGTGTTTAAACATTGTTCAAATTTTTTTTATTTTTTTCTAATTTATAATATTTCCCATTGCTGGTCACTAGATGGAGCTATTCCCAAAATTGCAGCATTGCATGTGGTAAAGCAACCACATTGCTTTTTGCTGCAAAATTGGGAAAAAAGCACTCGCTCTAGTGAGCTCTGAGAATCCCCCCCTCCTTTATCCTGGCTAGTTCTGGGATAAACGAGGGGATTGAACGGTCTAACCTCCTACACTGTGTGTCGCCATTTTTTGAGCTAACACACAGTGTAGTAGGTTTACATACAGTAGTAAACACACACAAACACGAACATACATAGAAATCTCTTAGCTGCTCCTGCCGCCGCGGCTCCCTCCGGCCCGTCCGCTCCGTCTGCTGCCGCTGGTCCAAGTGCACAAGTCCGGAAGCCGCGGCCGGAAGTAGTAATCTTACTGTCTGGCCGCGACTTCCGGTCCACAGGAAAATGGCGCCGGACGGCGCGCATTTCAAATTGGACTGTGTGGGAGCGGCGCATGCGCAGTTCCCACACAGACGGCGTACACAGAAGTGGATGGGACGGGACCCGTTCACAGTCCCTATGGGACTGTGGCTGCCGTATTCCATGTCTGTATGTGTCGTTAATCGACACATACAGAAATGGAAAAAAAAATGGCAGCCCCCATAGGGAAGAAAAAGTGAAAAAATAGAAAAAAGTAACACACAAACACACAAATAAATAAAAAAGTTTTTAATAAAACACTAACATTAAACTGACATGAAAATTTTTTTTGTGGTGACACTGTTCCTTTAAGATGACAGATGCAATTTTACCATAAGAGATAATGATTATGATGGTCGGCATAATGACTACAGGTATACATAGTAAGGAAGCTTAATAATTCAATAATAGATGACTGAGTAGTTCTGAATTGTACAGAACTGTAGTTCAGCAGCCAAGAAATGTATGGAGCCACACTGTACCTCTGTATGTCTCCAATTTTCTCTCAAGAAAATGTTTGAATTTACACAGAATACGGAAAAAAAACTGTCAGGCGCCATTAAGTGCTATTTTATAAAGGTACTCGCCCCTAGTAACAATGCTTCTGGAATATGATGTCATACACTGATGCCATACAATGGCAAATGGAGTGGCTAAGGCTCCCTTGTAGGTAACTGTAGAGACTCATATCTGCATGACATCTTATAGGCTCTGTCATGGCCAGGCCTTTACTTTTGCACCATCTAAAGTTGACTCAAAAAAACGAAAAAAATAAACAAATACAGAGATTTACAAACGGGTGAGTTTAATTCAGGGGCGCTGTGAAAAAAACTGTGGGGTCAAAATGGTAACAACAACCATAAATGAATTCCTTGAGGGGTGCATTTTCCAAAATGGGGTCACTTTTGGGGGATTGCTACTGTTTTGGCACCTCAACACCTCAACACCTCTTCAAACCTGGCATGCTGCCTAAAATATATTCTAATAAAAAAGAGGCCCCAAAATGCACTAGGTCCTTCTTTGATTCTGGGTCTTGTGTTTTAGTCCATGAGCGCACTAGAGACACATGTGGGACATTTCTAAAAACTGCAGAATCTGAACAAAACACATTTAGTAGTGTTTCTCTGGTAAAACCTTCTGTGTTACAGAATTTTTTTTTAATAAAATTGAAATTCAGCAAGAAAAATGAAATTTGCATTTTTCACCTCCACTTTGCTTTAATTCCAGTGAAATGCCTAAAGGGTTAAAAAAAAAAAAGCTTTCTAAATGCTGTTTTGAATACTTTGAGGGGTCCAGTTTTTAAAATCGCTAAAGCAATCGCTAAAATGAAGCAGCAGAATCGCTTGGTTGCTGCTTTGTTTCTGATCGGCTTTCTTCGGAAAGCCGATGGAGCGGTGTACGGGCTCATAGACTTTTTATTGTACTCCGCTCTAAGGATAATTGATCAGAAATAATGCAGTACAGCGTTCACCTGAATGCTTTTGCATCTTCGTTTTAGCAATCGGTGGGGATCTCAGTGCTCGAAACCCCACCGGTCAAAACTTCTGACATGTTACTATGACATCAAATGTTTTTAAAAAATGTAGTTACACTTTAGAAATGCAAATTGTAAAATAAAGTAAATAAAATACGTCACCGAGTGGAGAAATGCTGATAATGTTGCTCTCCGGCCTGCTCAGATGGTTTATTATTACAGTTTGAGTTTTTCTAGGGAATAATTAGTATAATGAGGCCAAGGGGAATCCCTTACAGGATACTTAATAAACTCTCAGGATCGTTCATTCCCATGCAATAGATGACAGCGGATGGAATGAATTGTGTTCTTTGATGGTGATTCAGCTTTCACATGAAGCATCAAGGATGTAACCGAGGTAAACTCAGAAGATACGAACGACAAACACAAGATTATCCATCTTCACATGTCTTCAGCTCCACTTCCTCCTATTGAGTTTGCTCAGGTACCTGTGTTTAGTAAGATACAATGGATTTCTGGCACTGGAGGAGCTGATGTTCTCATGAGGAATTATCTGTGGTCTGCAGGTATTGCCTGTACTATGAGAGTCACCACCAGACACAATCGTTAAAATTGAAACCGGAACCGTCAAGAATCAATTAGCACTAAACAAGTGGGTGATACTGCCATAGACATAGCTATAGGGGGTGCAGTGGTAGCAGTCGCACCATGGTCCCTCTGCAGTATATGAGAATACTCCAGTATTATAAATTGCACATGGTAGGTGGGGTCCTGTTACAGATTTTGCATTGTGACACCAGAGCTTTAAGTTGTGCTTTTAGCTACTGCACTCCCTGAACAGCCCCCCCCCCCCAAAATCCATACAGAAAGCAGCACACATCATATATGCTAATCAGCACGTTGCTGCAATTTGAGCTTCAGAGAGAATTCAAGTGGCCTGTGTCATGGCACATAGAAAGGAGTCACGGAGCTGGTCATGTAACTTATCTCAACCAATCAGCCAATAGTTTGAGCAGAATAATATGCCTCCTCTAATGGCAGTTTCAGGTGGTGTCTCGTGAGCTTAATAGCACAAATCTTACTCTTAGGGCTTATTCACACAAACGTTGAATACGTCTGTGTGACTGCCATTAAAACAATTGCCGTCACACAGACGTATGTATTTCAATAGGGCCGTTCGCGAGGCCGTTGTTTTAATAGACCATGTGAAAGGTCCGTTGAAAAATAGGACATGTCCTATTTTCTTCTGTTTTCACGGATCCATTGATAGACTCAAGTCTATGAGGGATCTGTGAGAACGGGCCCCGCACGGGTGCAACTCGGACGTGAAAAATAGAGAATTTTCACATCCGAGTTTCCCCTAGTTCGTGTGAATAAGCCCTTATAAGGCCATAATAGCAGGGGGTCCTCTGTTCAGGATGATTATTTCTTGGCTAGAGTGGAGATCGGTTATATAGCGCATCTCACAATGGACACTGTGTAATGCTTAATGTCCCCTGTGGTGGCGCTGCAGGGATACTGAACACTTGCTCTCAGGTTTCCCCATAGATTACAGCTGATCGCTTGGGGTTCCAACAGGGAGAACACTCTGCGATCAGCTTATTGTTAAGGGAGCCTTCTTACAAGTAGGAAAGCAGAGAGCCCCTTTAAATCAGATCCTTTTGAAATCAATATTTCCTCTCGGCTCTATCTGTATGAACCTTTTTATTCAGCCACTCCACCATAATTTTTTTGGGATTTTCTTTATGCCAATTGCCATATGGTTTTAACGACATCTTATCTTTATTCTACGGGTTGTTTTGATTGCAGCAATAGCAAGTTTTTTTATATATATATATATATATATATATATATATATATTATTTTTTTTTTTTATATATATATATATATATATATATATATATACTAGTATATTTTACTATTTCTCCACAACATAAGCAGTTTTTATTGAAAGAAGGGGTTTATTACTTTAAATATTTTTTTTCCGATATATCTCCGGCTGTTGCAGGGGGATGTTTATATTACAGCTGACACTTACTATTGATGGCATGGGTATAGCTCCTGTGCCGGCACCATCACTGCACCTTAAGAGTACTGAGGTTTACAGGCATTACCCAATTACTACAGCTTACTATTATGGTTCATGCAGTGAAGGGGTTGAATAAAACTTCACCTTAAGATTTCCATATTAATATCCATGGCTGTCACCATATGGTAAAACTCATCTTATGTGTTATAGACTAGAAGCCCTAAGTCCTAGGTCTGCCTAGTGCCACCAAAATGCTTTGATTCATCAAGGCATGGACTTCACAAAACCTCTGAAGGTGTCCTAAGGTAACTGGCACTAAGAAGTTAGCAGCAGATCCTTTATGTCCTGTAAGTTGTGAGGTGCGGCCTCCATGGATCGGACTTCTTTTTCAAACATATCCCTCAGATGCTTCATTGGATTGAGATCTAGGGAATTGGAAGGCTAAGTCAACACCATGAATGCTCTGTCATGTTCCTCAAACCATCCCTGAACAAGTTTTGCAGTGTAGCAGAGCGTATTATCCTGCTGAAAGGATCAGATAGGTAGGTGGTACATGTCAATGTTTCATCCTTATGAATACCAGAACCCAAGGTTTCGAAGAACAACATTTATCAGCGCATCACACTGTCTCTGCCGTCTTGCCTTTTCCCCATATGTTATCCTGGTGCCATCTTTTCCCCAGGTAAGCAACACACATGCAACCGGCCACACATGCACCCAGCCACCTTCTTTAATTGCTCCAAGGTCCAGTGCTGATGCTCACGTGCCCATTGTGGGTGCTTTTGGCAGTGGACAAGCATCAGCATGGGCACTCATGGGTTTAACTACCCCATACATAGCAAGCTGCGATGATCTGCATGTTCTGGCACTTTGTATCATGGGCATACTCCCAGACAAAGGCTTCCGCCGAAACATGCGTTGGTGTGTGACGCCAGACAGCCGGACACTGTGCCATGGGTAAGACTCTTATTTGGTATTCAGGATATGTTGTATTTTGTACCTTTGTGTTTATGTGACTGGCATTGTCCAGCTACTTCACCTACCATACCTTGTGTTTGGTGGGTGATGGCCTGACATGTCATCATATGTTTGTGAGCTTTACCTGGGCTATCACATCAGTGACTCCCCTATCGGTATTTCAAGTAAAGCTCTTATATACATTTTGTATTTATACATCCATATCCTCGTTTCTTGCCATATATGTATTACATGCATATTATCATTTCAGACTTATGCTGTCTGGCTTCCATGTTCACACATTGTGGCCGCTATCATCTCTGTAACTTTTTTATGTAATAGCATTTATGTATTTGTACACAATAAAATGTATACATTTTATAGTAACTAGTGGTATATTGACTTCTTTTTAGGTTATTATTATCAATGATGAGTCATTACCAATGACCACATATCGGGCCTATATGTGCCTTTCCTCCTTGCTTCCTTCTGATCATCACTGTGTTTATATTTTGATCAAGTGGAAGTGGGGGTTTATGTTTGTCCTCCTTCTAGGTTTGGACTTTCTATCATGGGCAGCATAAAAAAAAATCTGCAATTTGTGCTACAGTGCTTCTGTGGGATTGGAGCAGATGGACTAGCCTTTTTTCCCCATGCACATCGATAAGCCTCAACCCTCCATCCTTGGACCAGTTTGGGTCTCTACTAACCACAGCATAGCGGAAACACCCCACAAGAGCTGCCATTTTGGAGATTCTATGGTGTAGTCAAAGTGGGTCAGATCCTTATGCTTGCCGAATTTTACTGCTTCCTACACATGAAGTTCAATAACTTGCTTTTCTTTTCATTTCCCACCGCTGATCAGGCGCCATTGTTACTTCTGCTGTCAGTAGTTTTAATGTTATGGTTTATAGGTGTATAGCCAACGATGGGGAAAATTTTAACACCTTTGAAGCTCCCTGTAAGACTTAGTTATGCTGCAGGAGAAAATCTACTGCCTTTATCAGAAATTCCTTAGAGGGGCTATGCATGTCTAGATGGTGGGAAATAATGTGTGGTGCCAATGATGTGTGAAGAACATGAGTTGATAGCCAACCCAGGTTATCTACCCACTCCATTCTTCCAAGAAGGTCAACACTAGCTTAGTAACTTGTATAAGGCCTGCCATATCTTGGACTATTGGTGGCAGGCAATGGTCTATCAGTGGCAGGCAATGGTCAACCCAGACACCTAATCGTTCACCTAGAGAACCAATGCTTGGAATTATGGGTCTAAAGGGAAGAACTTGTGTTCAAATCAGTAAGTGGAGGGAAACATTTTTAGATCACCTGCAGAGCTAAATCTATGCCTGGATCTCATGTACTGTTATTAATATTGCATATCCTTATATTTCAGCTCGGCCGCAGATTTCATGTACGCAGCGGAATATGAGTTCTGATCACTGGGGATCTTAAGTTAAAACCTTTAAATGTGTATGTGTTCCTTCTGCAAATCTATGTGAATTATTTTTTGTTATGTGTGGGCCATTTTATTGTAAGAGAAACATTTCACATTTCTCAGACACCTCATACCAGTGGCATGAAGTGGAATTTCCCTTTTAACCAGTCAAAGTGATGACATTTTTAAGATCCTATCCATCATTCCATCTTATGTGGATCTACCCAGATGTACAATGAATAGGACATTCATAGCTGAAATAGTCCTCAGAGGGTTTGGAAACATAAAGAATTTCGAGTTCTTCTTCATCTGTATGTGTCTGCTCCTCTACATGGTAACAGTCATGGGAAAACTTATTATTATCTTGTTGGTGTCAACCAGTTATCGCCTCCGATCTCCAATGTTCTTTTTTCTCGGTCACCTCTCCTTCTCGGATATATTGGTCACTTCAAATGTTGTCCCAGTCATGGTGAGCATTACTTTGGCAGATGGTAGCAGTTTGTTCCTCACAGGTTGTATAGCTCAGTTTTTCTTTTTTGGGGCTTTGGCAACTACCGAGTGTCTTCTGCTGACAGCAATGTCCTATGACCGTTATCTCGCTATTTGTAGCCCACTGCACTACTCCACCATTATGAACCACACACTGAGTATATATCTGGTTGTGGGCTGCTGGTCTCTTGGGTTTATACTTACCCTTATACCAATATTTTTTAGACAGACATTGTGGTTCTGTGGTCCCGATGTCATTGACCACTTCTTTTGTGATTTTGGACCTCTTCTAGATTTATCATGCTCCGATATTTCCATAGTAAAATATGAGGTGCTGTCTCTCTCTGGTCTCGTTACCATTATCCCCTTTGTGTTTATTGTGGTCACCTATGGTTATATCTTTGTAACCATCTTGAAGATCACCTCAGTCACTGGGAGGAAGAAGACATTTTCGACATGTAGTTCTCACTTGGCTGTTGTATGTACTTATTATGGAGCACTCTTTGCAATATATGTAGTACCCCGCGGAGGGTATTCCATGACTGTGAACAAACTGTTATCTCTTATGTATACTGTGTTTACTCCATTATTCAACCCTATTATATACGGCTTAAGAAATCAGGAAATCAAAATGGCCATGAAGAACTATTTCTTTATGTGTAGGAAAAAATGGAGGAAATTAATGAAAAGATGTAGCATCACTTATTATGTATATTGTATTCATTTGTATATGTTTATATTATATGTATAAAAATCATTCAGAGCTTTATGAAACTGGAGCCTAAATAGTAAATAAAATTGTCACCCTACACAGTAGACGGGTCCAGAGCCGTAAAGAGGGGTAGGCAACTTCCTAAAGTGGGGTGACCCAAAAATAAACAAAAAAAATAAAACTTTACATTTCTTGGCACAACCAAATAGTCTGAGCTGATGATAATGCTGTAAGTGTTAGTGGAAGATGAGCACTTTCTTTTTAGTATCCTGGAGAGGAAAAAGAGGAGCAGGAAGAGCCGGCAGAGTGACCAGCTGGCTATACATTGAGAGCTACACATGTGAGAACCGGATGGGGGTGGAGGAGTGTAAATATTCTAAGTAATACTTACGATAGTTAGTGAAGGGAGATGATGGGGGTAATTAAATAAATGATTACCGATGTTACAATTATCATTCTGAGCTTCACGGCCTAAGAGTGGTGGTAGGGAACTTTCGGAAACCCCTGCTTTGGGCATCAAGAGGGATCATTCCTTCTCTGGACAGGACTTTTGCAACTTGCTATTTATTTTTTGTGGAGACTAAATGGACTCTGAATGAGTCCATGGAAACTGATTTACAAGTTTTGTCATTGGAAGGTACAAATATAATTAAGTTAGAGCATACCCTCCAGTTGTGTTAATAGATTCATATAGTGGAGGACTCACCATCTGGCACAACTTCATTAAATATTTCCATTGACAATTTCACTTCTTCGTTGCTCCATGTTATCACATGTGTTAGCATAGGCTGCCAAGTGTCTGGAGTGAATGCAGCAGATGAAACCGGTAACACGTTATATGCCTGTGGCTACATGAGTATATGAGGACCCCACGTGTAGGTAATCTATTTTTTTATGGTTATTTTAAGGCCTTACAAATTAACATGCTTTCCTGTTTGTCCATTATCTTTTTTTCTCCTACTATAACCCATGAAACCTTTTTGTTGTCAACTCTCTTCATTATATTTTTGGAACACATCATAATTAAAGGGGGAACTCACAACAAAAACTCCTGTCCATATGCCCTATTAGGGGATATAGGCATCATAGATAGGGCACTGGCAGACTTGGCGATCAAATGGTTAAAAAGTTGAGATTAGAGGCTCCTCTGCTTCCGGCCATTACAGCAGGAGCTCTTCTGTCATTAGACAGGATGGCACGGGATACCCGGAACAATATAAAGGCATATCAGCTGTCACTAAGGGGTATCTAGGAGCGTGTGTTCATTGTCTGCAGTAACCAGCATTTATTACAATGGGCTTGGCTTTCAGAACTTCTCACGTGACCCCATTTACACATTGCATAGTAATTCTCTATAAGCATTCCTGGGCATGGTCACCATCAGGACCGATTTAGTTAGTTGATGCAGCAAGGCCATGTACTAGCTATAGCCACGGCCAGACAGCTTGTAAAAGGTAGGTAGATGAGGAGGTCAGACAGATTTATATGCTGATAGGAAAATATAGAAGGAGCTCTTTTTCTACCGCCAAAAAGCCCTCGCCACCTTTTAGATCCCCCCCCCACCACCACAGTTCTTGGCTCAATCCCAGTTCTACGTAACTATGACCTACATTTTTATTATTAACAACTTTATGCCATATATTTTTTGCGAAAATATATTTAATGGAAAATCATAAGGAGTTGTGTCAAATCACAAACCATCCCCCAAATATAAAAGCTGGAAGATTGGAGGGGAGAGGAAACATTTTGCGTATTTTGAGCCTTGCTTCCGGCAGTAAAAAAAATAAATAAAATTTGGCATCTGCTCTGTAGATATTCCACAACTGTCGTACTCTATGAGTGTGTTATAGTTCAAGTGGCATGGGATGCAATTTAAAAACATGTGATAGACACAGATTTCCCATCAGAATCATGTCCTATGGTGGCCACAAGGAACCCCAGTCTGACTCGGACTATAACCCTCAGGGTAAAAGTTCTTGCATTGGGTATCATCTCACATAAATATATGACACACCATCTGACTGGAGGCGCTGTCCTACATCAGACGTTTGACCTGTGTTCATCATTCCATATCAATATGTGAACTTCCCAGTAGGAAAGGGACACAACAGAATTTCTTTGCAATATCAAATACTTTATAATAATCCAGTTCATGTTTGTGAGATGAAGTTTCTTTATCCACGTCCAGTGTTAAGGCCCTTTTACACCGGCCGATGCAACGAGCGCAGATCAACGAGACATCGTTGATCGACGCTTGGTTGCTCCTGTCACATGGAGCTATGCATCGGGACGAGCGCTCGTTACTCCGATCGCTCAACCCCATACATTATTATCATGTCGGCATCGTATCACCCTGTTTACACACCAAGATGTGCTGGCGACAACAATAATATTTCACTTTTTAAAAGCGATATGACTAGCAGAGAACTGAGTGTTTGCTCGTTCATCTACTGACCACTGCCCTTTTTACACAGGGCAATTATCGGCAACGAGCATTATATGAACGCTTGTCTGCCCGATAATCGACCAGTGTAAAACCCCCTAAATTTTATCAGAGGTTTTAACCAATTCCACCTGCAGTGGTAAAGAGGAGCCTAAATCCCTGTCATGTGATCCACCAGATCCATAATGGACTCTCTGTTGCCTGACACTGGGACATTATTATCAGCTCAATCATATCCTGAGAATACAACATAATCTGCAGGCTCCTGTGCCAACCAGAACAATGGGGCACTTCTTCATCTTCTACGACCATCTCCTCAACATGAGGTTGTTGACATGTCCAGAGGTGTAGCTAGGTTCTCCTGCACCCGGCTCAAAGATTCATTTTGGCGCCCCCTTTGAAACTCTTTCCCGACATCTAACGGGAAATCTAAAACAGATCTAATAACTGAGGCTAGTGAGACTATATGGTGACATAATGAACAGCCTCCTCTTGTAGAAAGTGTCACCCCCTTGTAGATAGAGCCGCACACCCACTTGCAGATAGTGCCTCCCTCTCCTTGTGGATAGTGCCACACAGCCTCCCTGTAAATAGTGCCACACACCCACTAGTAGACAGAAGCGTAGCTAGGTTCTCCAGCACACAGGGCAAAGATTCAGTTTGGCGCCATCCCCCCGAACTTCTTTCCCGACATCTCCTTCCCCCTGGTCATGTTTACTTTCTCTACCAATCAATGAGATGTATTTTTTTTATGTAACTTGAGCAAAAAAACGTTTGTACACTTTGCAAGCAATATAGTTCTATAAAGTAGTTAACATAACGATAAATTAAAAGAAAATAAATAAAGAGGTCACTGCCAGACTTAGGCAGAGGTTTCTGTCGGAACGGGACCCTGAGCAGACACAAACTGACACAGACGCATTGATTTCAATGGTGACGGAGCCGGTGCCCGTGGTTTCTGTTTGTCTCTTTTGTGCACCGGATCCGTTGTTTTGCCGGAAGCAATAGCGTAGTCGACTACGCTATTGCTTCCGGCAAAACGATGACTGCCGAATGTCTTTCATACTTTTGTTCTCAACATGTCTGATCCTTTATTGTTTTAAGAGATGAGATCCCTCTGGCAGCGACCATTGAAAAAATGATGGAGTCGGGGGAAATAGCGTTCAGCCAACATCTATCTCATGTTGTTGTCAAGCTCAAGCGTTCGCCTATTATTACTCCTATAAATAGCCTGATCATTGCAAGTGCACTCTGGTGACTAGTAAATAATTCTAAAAAAATAACAAAAAGAACCAAAAAAATTATTAAAATAAATAAAAAGTGAATCCACCCAGTTCAACTTGTAGCACTCAATATACACACCGCTCTTTATGTCTAAACACCTATACTGTAAGACTAAACATTTAGTCATGGATAGAGATGAGCGAACCGGGACAACCGAACCCGGTTTCGGTCCGAACTTCCGGAAAAGTTTGGTTCGCAGCGAATCCGTACTTCACCGGGTTCGGCCGAACCCGTTTTGACCGAACCCGGTCAAAAATATTATACAAATCGGCAGCCACTTGTCTCTATCAATCACTGATAGAGAAAAGAGGCTGCTGATTAAAAATAAAATAAAAAGCATTTCATACGTACCTGGTCATTGTCTTTGTCGTTGTGATTGGCTGCAGAGGCCTCTGCAGCCTGTGATTGGCTGCAGCACTCACATGGGCTGCATCGTCATCAAGGAATGTCGGACCGGATGTCGGAGTGACGCGTCACGAAGGCAACGGCCAGGAGAACGGACTGGAGGAAGCAGGGAGTTCCCGGTAAGTATGAACGTCTTTTTTTTTTTACAGGTTACTCTATATTGTGATCGGTAGTCACTGTCCAGGGTGCTGAAACAGTTACTACCGATCAGTTAACTCTTTCTGCACCCTGGACAGTGACTATTTACTGACGTCGCCTAGCAACGCTGCCGTAATGACGGGTGCACACATGTAGCCATCCGTCATTACTGGGCCTCATGCACACGACCGTAAAAACACCCGTTATTACGGGTCGTAATTACGACCCGAAATAGCGGGCCCATAGACTTCTGTTAGCCACGGGTACCTTCCCGTTTTCTCACGGGAAGGTGCCCGTGCCGTTAAAAAGATAGAACATGTTCTATTTTTTTATTTTACGGGCCGTGCTCGTAATTACGACTCGTAATTATGAGCACGGCCGGCCACTGGCTGCCGGCCGCTTTTGCGAGCCGTGGTGTTATTATAAGGGTATGTTCACACGACAGCGTCCGTTACGGCTGAAATTACGGCTGAAATTATGGGGATGTTTCCGCCTGTAAACATCCCCGTAATTTCAGCCGTTACGGCATGTGCAGGCGCTTGAACGCTGCGTCCATTACGGATGTAATTGGCGCTGCTATTCATTGGAGTAATTACGAGCACGGCTGGGCACGGCCGGCCACGGGCAGCCGGCCGCTTTTGCGAGCCGTGCTGTCATTATAATTATAGCAGCACGGCCCGTAAAATAGAAAAATAGAACATGTTCTATTTTTTTAACGGCACGGGCACCTTCCCGTGAGAAAACGGGAAGGTACCCGTGGGTAACAGAAGTCTATGAGCCCGTTATTGTGGGTCGTAATTACGACCCGCAATAACGGGTGTTTTTACGGTCATGTGCATAATGGGAGCCTGTGGCCAGCCGTGCTCATCTCCTGAAATACTCTGTGCTGCCTTAAACTCTGTGGACAGGTCAGGATACTGTTTCTTTTAAATGCTGCTAGGGAACCCGCTCGATCCACTATATAAGGCTGCACTACAGTGCAGCATTTAAAAGAAACAGGATCCTGACCTGTCCACAGAGTTTAAGGCAGCACAGAGTATTTCAGGATATGAGCGTGCAGATTCAGTGCTGCTGTGAACTCTGCTCTTACCATTACGTAGCTCTCAGTCTGTTACCTCTCCTCCACTACTGTCCTCAATAACACCTTTATGATTGGCAAGTCACCACGTAACTGTAAGAGCAGAGTTCATAGCAGCACAGAGCATTTCAGGAGATGAGCGTGCGGATCTTGAGCGCGGTGGCGACTTGTCAATCATGTGAAGGTGTTATTGAGGACAGGAGTGGAGGAGAGGTAACAGACTGAGCTACGTAATGATAAGAACAGAGTTCACAGCAGCACAGAGTATTTCAGGAGAGGAGCGTGCAGATTCAGTGCTGCTGTGAACTCTGCTCTTACCATTACGTAGCTCTCAGTCTGTTACCTCTCCTCCACTCCTGTCCTCAATAACACCTTCACATGATTGGCAAGTCACCACGTAATGGTAAGAGCAGAGTTCACAGCAGAACAGAGTATTTCAGGAGATGAGCGTGCGGATCTTGTGCGGGGTGGTGACTTGCCAATCATGTGAAGGTGTTCTTGAGGACAGGAGTGGAGGAGAGGTACCAGACTGAGCTACGTAATGGTAAGAACGGAGTTCACAGCAGCGCAGAATATTTCAGGAGAGGAGCGTGCAGATTCTGTGCTGCTGTGAACTCTGCTCTTACCATTACGTAACTCTCAGTCTGTTACCTCTCCTCCACTCCTGTCCTCAATAACATCTTCACATGATTGGCAAGTCACCACGTAATGGTAAGAGCAGAGTTCACTGCAGCACAGAGTATTTCAGGAGATGAGCGTGCGGATCTTGTGCGGGGTGGTGACTTGCCAATCATGTGAAGGTGTTCTTGAGGACAGGAGTGGAGGAGAGGTAACAGACTGAGCTACGTAATGGTAAGAACATAGTTCACAGCAGCACAGAATATTTCAGGAGAGGAGCATGCAGATTCTGTGCTGCTGTGAACTCTGCTCTTACCATTACGTAGCTCTCAGTTTGTTACTTCTCCTCCACTCCTGTCCTCAATAACACCTTCACATGATTGGCAAGTCACCACGTAATGGTAAGAGCAGAGTTCACAGCAGCACAGAGTATTTCAGGAGATGAGCGTGCGGATCTTGTGCGGGGTGGTGACTTGCCAATCATGTGAAGGTGTTCTTGAGGACAGGAGTGGAGGAGAGGTAACAGACTGAGAGCTACGTAATGGTAAGAGCAGAGTTCACAGCAGCACAGAATATTTCAGGAGAGGAGCGTGCAGATTCAGTGCTGCTGTGAACTCTGCTCTTACCATTACGTAGCTCTCAGTCTGTTACTTCTCCTCCACTCCTGTCCTCAATAACACCTTCACATGATTGGCAAGTCGCCACCCCGCACAAGATCCGCACGGTCATCTCCTGAATTACTCTGTGCTGCTGTGAACTCTGCTCTTACCATTACGTGGTGACTTGCCAATCATGTGAAGGTGTTATTGAGGACAGGAGTGGAGGAGAGGTAACAGACTGAGAGCTACGTAATGGTAAGAGCAGAGTTCGCAGCAGCACTGAATCTGCACGCTCAACTCCTGAAATACTTTGTGCTGCCTTAAACTCTATGGACAGGTCAGGATCCTGTTTCTTTTAAATGCTGCACTGTAACGCAGCCTTATATAGTGGATCGAGCGGGTTCCCCAGCAGCATTTAAAAGAAACAGTGTGTGTGTTTGTGTATGTGTGTGTTTGTGTTTGTGTATATATGTGTGTTTGGGTATGTGTCTTTGTCTGTTTTTGTTTTTATATGTGTGTTTGTGTATATGTGTGTGTGTGTTTATGTGTGTTTGTGTATATATGGGTGTGTTTGTGTATATGTGTTTTTGTATATGTTTGTGTATATGTGTGTGTGTATATATGGGTGTATTTGTGTATATGTTTGTGTGTATATGTTTGTGTGTGTGTTTTTGTATATGTGTGTGTTTGTGTATATGTGTGTATATGGGTGTGAGTTTATGTGTGTGTGTTTGTGTATATATGGTGTGAGACAGTGACAGGTAAAGTAATTGAGGGAAGGTACATTTCCCCTAGAATCCTGTCATATGTATCCTAGGCTCCAGGGAATGAGTAGTTTTTGCAATAGAAAGCTCTAGCTTTCCAATCTCGGCTTAAGGAAAAGCCGGAAAAAGGAACTGGAGTTGGATTGGAGAAGAGCAGGGCGGGTTCCCCAATCCCTAGTCCATCTCTGTTTGTAGGACAAGGCTGCTGCTCAATTAGCTGCACCTGCAGCCTGTGTATAAAAAGGTGCAGACACAGAGTGTGTGAGCCTCACCCCTGACTCAGACTGGACACTACTAAGGCTGGAGTAGCCTGTATTCTATGTGAGTAAAGACCTGTGTTACTTTGTGTCCAGTGTCTGGTAGGAAGGCACTTGGTATAGTTAGATAATATCTTGTTTAGCTAGTGCTCAGATGAGCAGGATTTATTTTGTATTTTGCCTTGTTGTACAAGAGGCTGTTTCTTTGACAAGAATAAAACACAGGTAAAGCCCTGTTATGACTTTTAATGCACGGTGTCCCTGTCTCTGGCTACAAAGAAACCGCTGTACCAACCTCTCCTGATGCTAAACCCTCACATATGGTGGAGAATGCGGGCACGGTCTTAAAGAGACATACACCTATTTAAAAGGACTTTTGCTGCTCCAAGTGGAAAATCGTTGCTAGGGGCAACAACACAATTTTTTCTCCCTGAGAGTGCTTGGAAGTGTATGTCTTGGGTGAAGGCGGCAACAGGGCTAAAAGAGACTGTTAAAATGGATGAAATACTTAAACAGCTGATTCAGGCTAATATCAAGCAGGGGAAGATAAGCACAGCTCTGCAAGAAGCCAGCGCGACTCAGCGAATGGTGCATGAGGAAGCCATGCGTGCACAGGCTGAAACCAATATTCTGCTGGGTGAAGCCCACAGACTGGCCTTAAAAGAACAGCAGCAAATTAATCGCTATTTGCAAGACCAAATTCAGGCCTCAGTGGAGAGGTCAGCGGGGCCTCATGGTTTGCGCCAAACCACTCGTGCAGCGGTACAGACATCTCTGCAGAAGATGACATCCACCGACGACGTTGAGGCCTATCTCATGGTGTTTGAGCGAGTGGCAGAACGAGAGAAGTTACCTTCAGATCAGTGGGCAGCAGTGGTGGCACCTTTCCTAACCGGAGAGCCGCAAAAGGCGTACTTTGATCTCAATGAGCAGGATGCCAAGGATTACTCCAAGCTGAAGGGTGAGATCCTTGCCCGTCTGGGTGTTAATATGAATGTGCGTGCTCGACGGGTGCACAACTGGACTTTCGTGGAACACCTACCTGCGCGATCACAAATGTATGATCTTGTCGATCTTGCAAGGAAATGGCTACAGCCAGAGGAATCAACCCCTGCGCAGATTGTGGAGAGAGTGGTGCTTGACAAATACATCCGCTCCTTACCACCGAAGGTTCAGCGTTGGGTCGGTCAAGGAGATCCTACAGATGCGGAACAGCTGGTGAACCTGATTGAAAGGTACAGAGCTACTCAGGATCTACTCCAAGAAGTACCGCCTGGATGTTCTAACCCCAGGAACAGCAAATCGTGCGGAGCACCCGGTAAGACTGTTCCATTTACTAGAGGGGTGAGAAATGTCTTTAAGGGAGGTGGCTCAGAAGGGGAGCAGACGGAGGGAAGAAATCCCAGAGAGACACTGAAGACCAGATCAGGGTCTCAAGTTGGGGACCGGGGCCGCATACAGTGCTGGCGGTGTTATGGACCTGGGCATATTGCTGCCAATTGTCCCCTGACTACTGAGCCAATGTGGTGTGATGCAGCAAGGCGAATATCCTTGTTTGCACGTCCTGTTTGTTCTGCTGAGACTGTTTACGAGACTGAGCAACAAATGTGTGTCGTAAAAGTGGAAGGGTGTACTGTGAGTGCCTTGCTGGATTCTGGGAGTCTGGTTACCCTGGTGCATGCCAGCCTGATAGACCCTGGAACATTCAGCGGACATAGTATAGGGGTCCTGTGCATACATGGGGACACTAAAGAATACCCCACCGCTTTGGTCACTCTAGAGACTTCCTGTGGAACCGCTTGCCATGAAGTGGGTGTGGTCAAGTCCCTGATGCACAGTGTGATCCTGGGGAGAGACTTCCCAGTGTTCTGGGACTTGTGGAGGAAGAAAGATGTAACCTCCACTGTAAATGTTAATGATGGTATTAATGTGTGCGCTGTGATTAGCCCAGAACCCTTTAACGAGGATGCTGAGGTGCCAGCAGTAGGGGTGACCACTGAGCCTGATAAATTTCCTCTGGCTGTTTTTGCTGGTGAAACAGATGAGCAGGAGGAAATTTCTGAGATACCAGAGTTAAATGTATCACATAACAATTTTGGGACCGCTCAACTTAGCGATCCCACATTGGAAAAAGCCAGGGAAAATATTAAGGTATTAAATGGAGTGCCTGAACATCCAGGGGCTGATAAGGTGTTTCCACACATGGCGGTTAACCAGGATTTGCTGTATCGGATAGATAACGTACGTGGGGAGGTTGTTGAACAGCTGGTGATACCACAACCGTATCGTAGAACGGTGTTGGACCTGGGTCATAAACACGTGCTGGGTGGACATCTAGGTTGTGAAAAGACCAGAGAGCGTATGTTACAACGATTCTTCTGGCCGGGGGTATATACGGAAGTTCAGAGGTATTGTGAGTCCTGCTCGGAGTGTCAGATAACGGCTCCTATGCCACATTTTAGGAGTCCGCTGGTGCTTTTGCCTATAATTGGGATCCCTTTTGAAAGAATTGCCATGGATCTGGTCGGCCCTTTAGTCAAATCCTCTAGAGGACATCAATATATCCTAGTGGTGTTGGACTATGCCACACGCTACCCTGAGGCAGTCACTTTGCGAAATTCCTCTTCAAAAGCCATTGCAAGAGAGTTGTTTTACATGTTTTCCCGTACTGGTTTACCTAAGGAAATCCTTACCGATCAGGGAACTCCCTTTATGTCCAAAATCACCAAGGAATTATGTAAACTGCTGAAAATTAAACACCTGCGTACCTCTATATATCACCCTCAAACTGATGGTCTTGTTGAAAGATTCAATAAGACATTAAAAGGCATGTTGAGGAGGGTGGTTAGTAAGGATGGGAAGGATTGGGACTGTCTTCTGCCCTATTTGATGTTCGCTGTACGTGAAGTTCCTCAATCATCCACAGGGTTTTCTCCTTTCGAACTTGTATACGGCAGACAACCCCGTGGTCTCCTGGACATAGCCAACTAAACCTGGGAGCAAGAGTCCACACCTTATAGGAGTGTAATTGAGCATGTTACGTTGATGCAAGACCGAATCGCTGCGGTCATGCCGATAGTTAAGGAACACTTGGAGCAAGCTCAGGATGCTCAGAGCAGGGTGTATAACCGAACTGCTAAAGTTAGAAATTTTAACTCTGGTGATCGAGTGTTGGTCTTAGTGCCAACCGTAGAAAGCAAATTTATTGCTAGATGGCAAGGGCCGTATGAGATAATTGAAAAGGTGGGAGATGTAAATTATAAAGTTTACCAACCAGGAAAAAGGAAGACAGTGCAGTTATACCATGTAAACTTAATTAAGCCATGGAAAGAAAGAGAGACCCTCGTGGCAGTAAGGACCCCCTATAGTCCTAACCCAGATGTGTATGTGTCAGAATCCCTCGCAAAGCCACAGAAACAGGAGACAAAAGAGTTTGTGCAGAGAAACACAGACGTGTTTTCAGAACTGCCAGGACAGACCAGTATAATAAAACATGACATTGTGACCGAGCCTCAGGTTCGGGTCCACTTGAAACCCTACAGAGTCCCTGAAGCTCGTAGACAAGCCATATCTGAGGAGGTCAAGAAAATGCTAGACGTTGGGATTATTGAAGAGTCAAAAAGTGAATGGTCAAGTCCCATTGTATTGATTCCGAAACCAGATGGGTCATTGCGTTTCTGTAACGACTTCCGCAAGTTAAATGAGATGTCAAAGTTTGACGCATACCCAATGCCAAGAGTTGACGTGTTAATAGAGAGACTGGGCCATTCAAGGTATTTTTCAACACTTGATTTAACCAAAGGCTATTGGCAAGTACCCCTCACGGAGGGCGCCAAAGAGAAAACTGCGTTCATCACCCCGGATGGTCTGTTTCAATATATTTGTTTACCATTTGGGCTACATGGGGCTCCAGCGACCTTTCAAAGGTTAATGGACATAGTCCTCAAACCCCATCGTCGGTATGCTTCGGCATATCTGGACGACATTATAATCTTTAGTGATGACTGGGAAAGCCACTTACCAAAAGTACAAGCAGTACTAAACTCCCTCAGAGCCGCGGGGTTAACAGCAAACCCAAAGAAATGTTCCTTAGGCTTGGAGGAAGCACGGTAACTGGGGTACATAATTGGGAGAGGGGTGATAAAGCCACAGGTCAACAAAGTTGAGGCTATCCAAAACTGGCCCCAGCCCTCAACCAAAAAGCAGGTCAGAGCTTTTCTAGGAATTGTAGGTTATTACCGCAGGTTCATTCCAAACTTTGCCAGCACAGCAGCGCCCCTGACAGATCTTACCAAGGGAAGTAAGTCTGTCATGGTCAAGTGGGACACGAAAGCTGAAAGCGCCTTTCAAGAGTTGAAACTGGCCCTGTGTAACCAACCAGTCTTAGTCACTCCTGACTTCAAAAAGGAGTTTGTTGTCCAAACTGATGCTTCTAATGTGGGGCTCGGAGAAGTTCTATCACCTGAGGTGGGTGGTGAGGAACATCCTGTGACCTATTTGAGCAGAAAACTTACCCCGGCTGAGAAAAACCATAGCATAGTTGAACGGGAGTGCTTGGCAATTAAGTGGGCACTTGAGTCCCTGAGATATTATTTATTGGGTCGTCGGTTTAGGTTGGTTACAGACCACTCTCCTCTTACGTGGATGTGTCAACCTAAAGAGAGAAATGCAAGAGTTACACGGTGGTTTCTTACTTTGCAGAACTTCAAATATACTGTGGAACACAGAGCAGGAAAACTGCAGGGCAATGCTGACGCTTTGTCTAGGACACACTGCCTTGTAGCTAAATGTGTCCGATCCCACGGGCTCGAACAGAGGAAGAGGGTATGTGAGACAGTGACAGGTAAAGTCATTGAGGGAAGGTACATTTCCCCTAGAATCCTGTCATATGTATCCTAGGCTCCAGGGAATGAGTAGTTTTTGCAATAGAAAGCTCTAGCTTTCCAATCTCGGCTTAAGGAAAAGCCGGAAAAAGGGCCTGGAGTTGGATTGGGGAAGAGCAGGGCGGGTTCCCCAATCCCTAGTCAATCTCTGTTTGTAGGACAAGGCTGCTGCTCAATTAGCTGCACCTGCAGCCTGTGTATAAAAAGGTGCAGACACAGAGTGTGTGCGTCTCACCCCTGACTCAGACTGGAGACTACTAAGGCTGGAGTAGCCTGTATTCTATGTGAGTAAAGACCTGTGTTACTTTGTGTCCAGTGCCTGGTAGGAAGGCACTTGGTATAGTTAGATAATATCTTGTTTAGTTAGTGCTCAGACGAGCAGGATTTATTTTGTATTTTGCCTTGTTGTACAAGAGGCTGTTTCTTTGACAAGAATAAAACACAGGCAAAGCCCTGTTATGACTTTTAATGCACGGTGTACATGTCTCTGGCTACAAAGAAACTGTTGTACCAACCTCTTCTGATGCTAAACCCTCAAAATGGGTGTGTTTGTGTATATGTGTTTGTGTATATGTGTTAGTTCGTGTATATGTGTGTGTTTGTGTATATCTTGTTGTGTTTGTGTATGTCTTGTTGTGTTTGTGTATAACTGGGTATATGTGTTTGTGTATGTGTGTTTGTGTATATGTGTGTGTTCGTGTATATGTGTGATTGGATATGTGTGTTTTTGTTTGTATATGTGTGAGTTCGTGTATACGTGTGTGTGTTTGTCTGTGTGTGTGTGTGTGTGTGTGTGTGTTTGTATATCTTATTGTGTTTGTGTATATATGTGTGTGTTTGTGTATGGTTTGTTTGTGTGTGCGTGTATATATGTGTGTAGGTGAGTAGAAGTATTGGTATTGTTCACATTGATAACTGTTTTTTTATGTTGTTGTAAAGGATCTGCCAGGCACAGCTTCGGGGTTAACTCCCAGAACTAATCAGTCAGCACCTGAGAATACATCCCTGAGACTGACTCCTGCTTCCACCATTCAGGCTGGCAGGCTTAGGAGTGGGAGAGCCTATCGTAACCTGGCCAGACTCAGCTAGCTCCCGCCCTTGGTCTATTTAAGCCTGCACTTCCTGTCCCTCGGTGCTTGTGATTCTTTCCTTGTGGTTTCCTGGCCCAGCTACAGCTCCTGCTATTTTTGATCCTGCTCCATACAGACCCTGGCTTACCGACTACTCTTCTGCTTTTCGTTTTGTACCTCGCACACTCCTGGCTAGGCTGCTGCTACTGTGTTGTATCGGGCTGGTTATAAAAATGGGGGGGACCCCCACGTCGTTTTTTTTTTTGAATTTAACAAATTTAACAATAGACGGGTCCCCCACATTTTTAATAACCAGCCATATACAAGGCCGCAGCAGTCTGGCATTACATGGGTGGGAAGGGCCACTGGTTTTGTCCATTCCCAGGCTAATAACACTGTGTTGTATGTGGCTGGTTATGATAAATTGGGTGGAACCCCATGTCTTTTAGAAAAAATAAATAATTAAAAATAAAAAAAATGACGTGGGGTCCCCCCCACTTTTATAACCAGCCAGATACAACACAGTAGCAGCAGCCTAGCATTACAAGGGTGGGAAGGTCCACTGTTTTTGGCCCTTCCCAGCCTCATAATACCAGCCTGCGGCCGCCCCAGACCCCGAACATCACAACAGATGGTCGGGTACTGGATCGTACCTGGCTCTTCCCGGCACCCCTGGTGGTGGTGGGTACCGGGGTAATAATGGTGGTTAGTGTTAGCCTCTGCACCGGCTAACACTAAGCCTCGCCTTAGTAATGGATGTTGTCACTCAGACAGCAACCATTACTCTTTTATATTTATGTTTGGGTTGGGCCCCTATCCGTGCAAAACCTCACCCTTCCACGTATCTGGTGCTATCTGAACCTTTACACACCATTACTAAAGTGGTAGTAATAAAATTTTTAAAAGAAAAAGACAAAGATATAGATAAAATATTTTATTGAAATAAAGCACCCCCAACACAACTCTCATTAACCATTTTATTGTAGAAAAAAAACTGTCATCTAAGTAGTACTCGAAACCGACGTAGTCCAAACACCAAACCTGTAAAAAAATAAATAAAAAAAAATGAAATAAAACATGTCGTAGGCTTAGATTCAGTTTAATGTGTGATACTGACTGTTATACCATGTATAGAAGCCTGCCGCAAAGTTGATTTAAATACAGGGCGCCAGCAGACAGTATCATACATGGCCATACAGACATATATACAAACAAACATACATACATACATATATACAAACATACATACATACATACATACAAGCATGCACATATATACATGCAAATATACATACATGCAAACATACCCACATATATACATACATACATGCAAACTATCATTCATACATACATACATACATACATGCATACACACACACATGAAAACATACATACATATATACAAGCATGCACAAATATACATGCAAACATAAATACATGCAAACATAATTACATACATGCAAATATATATAAACATACATGCAAAAATACATGCAAAAATAAAAACATGCAAACATACATACATGCACATATATACATACATACATGACAATATACATACATACATACATACTTACATACATACATGACAACATACATACATGCAAACATACATACAAACATACATACAAACATAAATACATGCAAACATACATACATGCAAACATACATACATGCAAACATACACACATGCAAAATACACACATACATGCAAATATATACATGCAAATATACATACAAACATGCACATATATACATACATACATGCCAACATACATGCAAACATACATGCACATATATATATACATATATACATACATGACAACATACATACATACATACATACTTACATACATACATACATACATACATACATACATACATACATACATACATACATACATGCCAACATACATACATGCCAAAAAAAAATAATAATACATTCATACTTACTTTCCTCCTGTCCGGCCTCCAGCGATGACATTTCATCCATGTCGCCGCTGCAGCCTGTGATTGGCTGCAGAGGCGGTCACGTGGGATGAAGCGTCATCCCTGGAGGCCGGCCTTCTGACGTCATCCTGACGTGCGTGACCGCCACTACAGCCTGTGATTGGCTGCAGTGGCGAAAGGGATGAAACTTCATCGCTGGAGGCCGGACAGGAGGAAAGTAAGTACGAACGTATTATTTTTATTTTTTTATTACATTAAAATTGTATTTTCCGCGCGCCGAGCATGTACTGTCAAGGTTGCTGAAAGAGTTAGTGCAGCTCATTAACTCTATCAGCACCCTGGACAGTAGCATGCTCGGCGCACGGAAGTGACAGGTTCAGTCCGAACTAGTACGGCCCGAATCGAACTTTTTGGTGAAATTCGCCGAACTTGCCGAACCGAACTTTTGATAAGTTCGCTCATCTCTAGTTACCACCTCTACCTGGATAATTTTTAGCGTCCCACTCTTCAACTGCCTCGCTTCCAGAAGTCCTGTGGCATGCGGCACTGCTAGAAGAAATCTAAGAGGCATCCCTAAGACTCTGATTGGGCAAACACTCAGAAGGGGTGAAAGCAGGGCACATTCTAGCAGCAACATATTGTGTGTCAAGTACAAGGACAAGAGAGATGTCACACCAGTACCCAGGTACCTGTACGAGGTACCAGTACAGAGACCCCCAAACCAGACTGCATCCTGGACTACAATAGGTACATGGGAGGGGTGGACTTGTCAGATCAAGTCCTGAAGCCCTACAGCGCCATGCGGTGTGGTATAAGAAGCTGGCTGTGCACATCACACCGATGGCATTGTACAATGCGTACGTGCTACGTTGATGTACAGGCCAGAGGGGAACATTCCTGGAATTTCAAGAGGTAGTTATCAAGAACCTAATCTTTAGGGACCAAGAAGTGGGACACCCAGTACTTCTGGAAGAGAGGCCACACACATCGTAACAGGGCAACACTTTCCAGGAGAAGTTCCCCAAACTGGCAAGAAGGGCAAAAGTCAAAAGAGGTGCAAAGTCTGCTATAAGAGGGCGATAAGGGAGGACACAATATATCAAAGGGACACTTGTCCCGAAAAACTAGGGCTCTGTATGAAAGAGTGTTTTAAAATGTATCATACATCCCTCGATTTTTAATCTACCCTAGTTTTACTTACCCTGTTGCACTCCGCACATATTATCCCCCTCATCTTTCCACTCTGAGCCCTGCTGTGTGCCCAGGCAGCTGATAACCGCCACATTGAGGGTATTGCCGTACCCGGGAGAACCCACCTTACAGTTTATGGGGTGTATGTCTCCGGTCAAAATGCTCACTACACCTCTAGATGAATGATTTAAAGGGTGTCGTTTTTAAAACGGGGTCACTTCTCGGGTGTTTTAACAGTACTAGTACCTCAGGGGCTTCTGCAGACATGACTGAGCACCAGAAAATCCCCAGTAGTCAGAATAGTGGTCCTTTCCTTCAGAGCCCACCCATGAGCCTAAACGAGAGTTTATCACCACAACTGGGGTATTGACGCACTCAGGACAAATTGGGCAATAAAATGGGGTATTTTATTCCTTGTGAAAATGTGAAATTTTTAGCCAAAACTATTTCTTAATTGAAAAAATTACATTTTTGTTAATTCACAGCCCAATTCAAATACATTCTGTGAAAAAGCTGTGGTGTCTAAATGGTCACAACACCCAAAAATTAATTCCTTGAGGGGTTTAGTTTCCAAAATATGGTCACTTCTGGTGGGTTTCCATTGCTTTGATACTTCTGGGGTTCTGCAAATGCGACATGGCACCCAAAAACCAATTCAGCAAAATCTGGACTCCAAAGAACACACAGCACTCCTTCCCTTCTGAGGCCTCCCATGGGCCCAAACAGCAGTTTATAGCCACAAATTGGGTATTGCTGCACTCAGGAGAAATTGGGCAACAAAATGGGGTGTTTTGTTTCCTGTGAAAATAAATTTTTTTTTTTAATTTCACCGCCCAATTCAAATATGTGCTGTGTAAAAACTGTGGGGTCAAAATTGTAACAACAACCATAAATGAATTCCTTGAGGGGTGTTGTTTCCAAAATGGGGTCACTTTTTGGGGAATTCTACTGTTTTGGCACCTCAACACCTCTTCAAACCTGGCATGCTGCCTAAAGTATATTCTAATAAAAGAAGAGGCCACAAAATGCACTAGGTGCTTCTTTGCTTCTGGGGCTTGTGATTTAGTCCACGAGCGCACTAGAGCCACATGTGGGACATTTATAAAAACCGCAGAATCGGGGCAATACATATTTAGTAGTGTTTCTCTGGTAACATTTTCTGTGATAAAGAAATAAATGGAATAAAATTGAAATTCAGCAAGAAAAATGAAATTTGCAAATTTCACCTCCACTTTGCTTTAATTCCTGTGAAATGCCTGAAGGGTTTAAAAAAACTTCTAAATGCTGTTTTCAATACTTTGAGGGGTCTAGTTTTCAAAATGGGGTGTTTTATGGGGGTTTCTAATACATAGGCCCCTCAAAGCCACTTCAAAACTGAACAAGCACCTTAAAAAAAAAGCTTTTGAAATTTTCTTAAAAATATGAGAAATTGCTGTTTATGTTCTAAACCTTATAACGTCCAATAAAAATAAAAGAATGTTCAAAAAACGATGCCAATTTAAGGTAGACATATGGGAAATGTGAACTAGTAACTATTTTTGGTGGTATAACCTTCTGTTTCACAAGCAGATGCATTTAAATTCAGAAAAATTCTATTTTTTCTACATTTTCTCTAAATTTTGCAATTTTTCACAAATAAACACTGAATATATCGACCAAATTTTACCACTAACATGAAGCCCAATGTCTCACAAGAAAACAATCTCAGAATCACTTGGATAGGTTTAAGCATTCCGAAGTTATTACTACATAAAGTGAAATATGTCAGATTTGAAAAATGGGGTCTGAGCCTTAACGCCAAAACTAGGCTGCGTCCTTAAGGGGGTGTCATGGACACAGGGTATGTGGACCCACTAGGCCGCTCAGCCTTAGCAGGAAGGCAGCTGACCAGGTCACAGTCTATGCGAAAGTCAATGGCAGACAGTAACGCTAGGGTACCTGCAATAGTCCGGACGGTGGCTGTGGCTTCAGCACGGATGGAGGTTGGTGCGGCGGGGGGTGCCAGACGTGGCGGGCAGTATCCGATGTAGCAGAAGACAGTGGACGTGGCAGAAGACACTGGATGTGGCAAACGACACTGGATGTGGCAGAAGACACTGGACGTGGCAGAAGACACTGGACATGGCAAAAGACACGACTCCAATGCTGGTAGGCACAGGAACTAGAACAAAACGGAATGTAGGAACGGGTAACAGGGCACGGGTAACAACTGGAACGGGGAAACACTAAGGGACCATTTGCGAGACAGACTGGGACAGACTAACAACGCTCAGGCAAGGATCAGAAGGCCTGGGGCCTTCTTATAGACAAGGAAATCAGGGCAGTTGATGATGATGACGATCCTTTTGTGCGCGCGCTGGCCCTATAAGGCCATGCGCGAGCGAGCGCGCGCACCCTGAGGGATACAGCAGGACGGAGAGGAGTGAGCGCTGGCGTCTCCTAGGAAGGAGACAGGGACCATCGCTCACGGATCCATGGCTGCGGGCCTCGGGGGGTGAGTAAACCCGACGGCCAGCAGCCATGGACGCTACACGGGGAATTATGTCTTTTAGTTTATTATAAATTTAGGGATGTTGTATTCTGAATATCTTGACTTAACATGAGATCTACGTTATTGTTCTAAATGCAGGAGAAGAATCTGACTGAGGTGACAGAGATTTTTTTCTGAGGATATCAAGGCAGTCAATGTCTAAGATTATTTCTCTTTGGTCTTTTCATTGTGATTTTTTGTTTAACAATATGTGGGAATCTCTTGATCATCACCCTGGTGTCCACCAGCAAGAACCTCCACAATCCAATGTACTTCTTCCTCACAACTGTCCATCAGCGACATCTTATTAACCACAGATATTGTCCCTGAAATGCTCCACATTCTACTGAATAACGGGGGGACCATCACTTTTACTGGTTGTATCACTCAGTTTTATTTATTTTGTACTTCAGAAGCTTGTGAATGTTTTCTTCTCACAGTGATGTCTTATGACAGATATGTGGCCATCTGTAACCCCCTCCGTTACACCTCTATCATGACATGTCCGTATTGTATGAAACTGGTCATCATCTGCTGGTTATTGGGTTTTTCCTGTGGCTTCGTTATCACTGTAATGATATTGTCGTTAACCTTTTGTGTGCAAAATATTATTGACTATTTTTTCTGTGACCTCGTCCCTTTGCTGGAGATTACTTGTTCTGATACATTCATGGTCCATCTTGAAGCTTCCTCACTAGATATACCAGGAGTCATCATGCCGACCATATTAATTATTGTATCTTATGTTAAAATTGTGTCTGTCATCTTAAGGATTCCATCCAGTACCGGTAGACAGAAAGTCTTCTCCACCTGTAGCTCCCACCTCACTGTGGTCTCCATATTTTACTGCTCTCTGTTCACTGTTTATGTCGCTCCAACAATAGGACAGACATCGACCATCAGTAAGATCCTATCCCTGCTCTACACTGTGTGTAAAGTATCTGCCAGACACAGCTTCTGTGTCGACGCCCGTGGTTAATCAGTCTGCATCTGCTCCTAGGTCTGATAGAGTGACTCGATCTGCTACCACTCAGGCTGGTAAGCTGAGGAGTGGGAGAACCTATCACAGCCTGGCCAGACGGTTCTAGCTCCCGCCCTCGGTCTATTTATACCTTCATTTCCTGCTTGTCCTTTGCATGTGATTCTTTCCTGTTTCCTGGCTCTGCTGCTCCTGCTATTACTATTGACCTTGCTTCATTTAGACCCTGGCTTTACTGACCACACTCCTGCTCTGCGTTTGGTACCTCGTACACTCCTGGTTTGACTCGGCTCGTTCACTACTCCTGTTGCTCACAGTGTTGCCGTGGGAAACTGCCCCATTTCCCTTAGCTTCTGTGTACCCCTGTCTGTTTGTCTGTCGTGCACATATTGAGCTTAGGGACCGTCGCCCAGTTGTACGCCGTCGCCTAGGACGGGCCGTGCAAGTAGGCAGGGACTGAGTGGCGGGTAGATTGGGGTTCACCTGTCTGTCTCCCTACCCGGACATTACATAATCACAGGCCCATATACCTTTTCTACCCTGGTCCCTGACACACTATGGACCCCCTTGAGGGCCTGGCTCAGCAAATGCAGGGTCTCTCCCTACAGGTCCAAGCCCTGGCTCAGAGGTGCAACCAACGTGATGCCACCCTGGTAGTGCCTCCCACCTCATCTCTTGAACCCCACCTCAAGTTGCCTGACCGGTTCTCAGGGGACCGGAAGACTTTTTTCTCCTTTCGGGGGAGTTGTAGACTCTATTTCCGTCTAAGGCCCACTCCTCAGGTTCTGAGAGCCAGCGAGTGGGTATAATTAGGTCCCGGCTCCAGGACGGGCCCCAAGAATGGGCCTTCTCCTTGGCTCCTGATGCCCCTGAACTTTCCTCTGTTTATTTTTTTTTTCTGCTCTCGGGCTCATATATGACGAGACTGACAAGACTGCCTTTGCTGAGAGTCAGCTGCTGACCTTACATCAGGGTAAGAGACCCGTTGAGAAGTACTGTTCTGACTTTAGGAAGTGGTGTGTAGCTTCTCGGTGGAATGACCCTGCCTTGAGGTGCCAGTTTAGATTGGGTCTGTCTAACGCCCTTAAAGACCTGTTACTTAGCTATCCCTCTTCACACTCTCTAGATCAGGTTATGGCTTTTGCGGTACATCTTGACCAACGTCTCAGGGAACGACGACTTGAACGTTTTTGTGCTTTCTCCTCTGGCTCCCCCATGATGGCTCCCGAGGTTCCGTTGCTTCGTTCTTCCACGGAAAACTCGGATGAATCAATGCAACTCGGGGCCTCCGTGTCTCCCCAACAACGTAGAGAGTTCTGCAGGTAGAATGGTCTTTGCTTCTACTGTGGGGATGACAAGCATCAAGTGAACAACTGTCCTAGGCGTAGGAATAAGCAGACGCAAGAACTTCCGCGCCTAAGTGACCATCGGGGCGGTAACTTGGGTGCACAGGTATTTCCTGTAAATATGAAACCTAATAAGATCTTGCTTCCCTTTCAGGTCAACGAACTCTTTGCTAAAACCAAAAAATTTGTGTTTGGGGTGCAGGAGATACCATTTTTGGGTCAAATCCTCACTCCTAATGAATTCCGCATGGACCCTGCCAAGGTTCAGGCTGTGGCTGAATGGGTCCAACCTGCCTCCCTGAAGGCGTTACAGTGCTTCCTGGGGTTTGCTCATTATTACAGGAGATTTATTGCTAACTTCTAGGTCATCGCTAAGCCTCTTACGGATCTTACTCGCCAAGGTGCTGATCTCCTCCACTGGCCTCCGGAGGCGGTCCAGGCTTTTGAGGTTCTTAAGAAGTGCTTTATCTCGGCCCCAGTGCTGATTCAGCCTAACCAAATGGAGCCATTCATCGTGGAGGTTGACGCCTCCGAGTTGGGAGTGAGTGCTGTCTTGTCCCAGGGTACCAAATCCCTCACCCATCTCCGTCCCTGTGCCTACTTCTCCAGGAAGTTTTCGCCCACTGAGAGTAACTATGACATTGGCAACCGCGAACTCTTAGCCATTAAATGGGCATTTCAAGAGTGGCACCACTTCTTGGAGGGGCTAAACACCAGGTAGCGGTCCTTACCGACCACAAGTATCTGGTTTTCCTAGAGTCTGCCTGGAGGCTACACCTGAGACAAGCTCAATGGGCGTTGTTTTTTACTAGATTCAACTTTTTGGTCACCTATAGGGCTGGGTCTAAAAATATTAAAGCTGATGCACTGTCGCGTAGCTTCATGGCCAGCCCTCCTTCGGAGGAAGATCCTCCTTGTATTTTGCCCCCAGGTATAATCATTTCCTCTGTTGATTCTGACTTAGTCTCCGAAATTGTGGCTGATCAAGGTTCAGCTCCCGGGAACCTTCCTGAGAACAAGCTGTTTGTTCCCCTGCAATTCCGGCTAAGGGTACTCAGGGAAAATCATGACTCTGCACTATCTGGCCATCCAGGCATCCTGGGTACCAAGCACGTCATTGCCAGAAACTATTGGTGGCCTGGGTTTCCTAAAGACATTAAGGCCTACGTCGCCGCTTGTGAAATTTGTGCTAGGTCCAAGACTCCCAGGTCCCGACCAGTGGGCTTACTATGTTCTTTGCCCATTCCCCAGAGACCTTGGACCCATATCTCCTTGGATTTTAACACCGATCTGCCTCCATCTCAAGGCAAGTCGGTGGTGTGGGTTGTAGTAGACCGCTTCAGTAAGATGTGCCCCTCAAGAAACTACCCAATGCCAAGACGTTAGCTACCTTGTTTGTCAAACACATCCTGCATCTCCATGGGGTTCCTGTCAATATGGTTTCTGACAGAGGGGTACAATTTGTTTCATTGTTTTGGAGAGCTTTCTGTAAAAAGTTGGAGATTGATCTGTCCTCTCCTCGGCCTTCCATCCTGAAACTAATGGCCAAACTGAGAGGACTAATCAGTCTCTAGAACAATATTTAAGGTGTTTTATCTCTGACTGTCAATATGAATGGGTCTCCTTCATTTCCCTCGCCAAATTTTCCCTTAATAACCGGGTCAGTAACTCGTCAGGGGTCTCCCCATTTTTCTGTAATTTTGGGTTTAATCCACGGTTCTCCTAAGTTTCACCTGGTGGTTCCAACAATCCCAAGGTAGATGTCGTTCATTGGGAACTGTGCACAGTCTTGGCCCAGGTTCAGAAGAACCTAGAGGCGTCCCAGAGCATACAAAATACTCAGGCAGATATAAGACGTTCTGCTAACCCCTTGTTTGTGGTCGGGGATCTGGTGTGGCTGTTTTCAAAAAAATTGCGCCTTAAAGGGAATGTGTCGCTTTTTTTTTTTTTTTTTTTTTTTTTAGTTAAACAGTTAGTGTATAAATGATTAAACATTGTTCTAAGTTTTTACGTTTTTTCACGAGTCAGGAAATATTATAAATTAGATTCTAATTTATAACATTTCCCAGTGCTGGTCACTAGATGGGCTGGTCACTAGATGGAGCAATTCCCAAAATTGCAGCATTGGCATGTGGTAAAGCAACCACATTGCTTTATGCTGCAAAATTTGAGACTACACACTCGCTCTAGTGAGCCCACAGAATCCCCCCTCCTTTATCCTGGCTAGTGCCAGGAGAAAGGAGGGGATTGAACGGTCAGACCTCCTACACTGTGTGTCGCCATTTTTTGAGCTAACACACAGTGTAGTAGGTTTACATACAGTAGTAATCACAAAGTAAAACACGTACATACACAGAAATAACTTACCTGCTCCTCCCGCCGCCGCTCCCTCCGGTCCGTCCGCTCCATCTGCTCCCTCTGCGCCTCGTGCTTGCTTCAGAACACAGTCCGGAAGGCGTGACCGGAAGTAGTAATCTTACTGTCCGGCCGCGGCTTCCGGTCCACAAGAAAATGGCGCCGGACGTCGCTCGGCTGAAGACCTTCAATTTGGACACAGACGGCGTACAACATAGTGGAACGGGCCCCGTTCGCATTCCCTATGGGGCTGTATGTGCCGTATTCCATGTCTGTATGTGTCGTTAATCGACACATACAGAGATGGAAAAAAAATGGCAGCCCCCATAGACAAGAATAAGTTAAAAAATAAAAAAAGTAAAACACAAACACACAAATAAATAAAAAATGTTTTAATAAAACACTAAAAGCAAATTGATATTAAAAATTATTTTTTCGCGACACTCGTCCTTTAAAGTCCCGTCCAAAAAATGTGCTCCCCGGTATATAGGGCCGTACAAGGTCATTGAGGTCCTTAACCTTGTCTCCTTTCTTCTGGAGTTACCCCTGTCTTTTCGAATACACGACGTGTTTCATGCCTCCCTCCTGAAACGCTGCTCCCCGTCCTTGGCTACTTCGAGGAAACCTCCGGTCCCTGTTCTCACCCCTAAAGGGGTAGAATTCGAGGTGGCCAAGATTGTGGACAGACAGGATGGTCCAAGGCTCCCTTCAGTACCTGGTCCATTGGAGAGTATACGGGCCTGAGGAGAGGACTTGGGTACCAGCCCGGGATGGTCACGCTGGGGTATTGCTCAGGAGGTTCCATCTTCGGTACCCCAATAAGCCAGGTCCACCTAGAAAGGGTCCAGTGGCCCCTCATAAAAGGGGGGTACTGTAAAGGATCTGCCAGACACAGCTTCTGTGTCGACGCCCGTGGTTAATCAGTCTGCATCTGCTCCTAGGTCTGATAGAGTGACTCGATCTGCTACCACTCAGGCTGGTAAGCTGAGGAGTGGGAGAACCTATCACAGCCTGGCCAGACGGTTCTAGCTCCCGCCCTTGGTCTATTTATACCTTCATTTCCTGCTTGTCCTTTGCCTGTGATTCTTTCCTGTTTCCTGGCTCTGCTGCTCCTGCTATTTCTATTGACCTTGCTTCATTTAGACCCTGGCTTTACTGACTACGCTCCTGCTCTGCGTTTGGTACCTCGTACACTCCTGGTTTGACTCGGCTTGTTCACTACTCCTGTTTCTCACGGTGTTGCCGTGGGTAACTTCCCCATTTCCCTTAGCTTCTGTGTAACCTTGTCTGTTTGTCTGTCGTGCACATATTGAGCTTAGGGACCGTCGCCCAGTTGTACGCCATCGCCTAGGACGGGCTGTGCAAGTAGGCAGGGACTGAGTGGTGGGTAGATTAGGGCTCACCTGTCTGTCTCCCTACCCCGACATTACACTGTGCTTACCCCTTTGATCAACCCCATGTAAGAATTTTCACTTCCACCCTCTCTCTGGGTTGGATTCTAAGGTCAGGCGCAATATGTGATATACAAGAGTGAGTGTATAAAAATGTATATTGTATAAAGAGTGAATTGGCTGTTAACGGTATTCTGAGATTTATATGGAGATATGTACAAAGACAATCATAAGCAATAAACTTTCCATAGACACTTTCCCCTTATCATCAACAATAATTACATTGCACATTATAGTTACATACATGGACTTTCCACACACTACAGTAAGTCTCCTCTCCAGTATGTCCCTCCATGGATCACTCCCCAAGTGGCTGCTCCCTAGTGCCACCCAAGTTCCTCCTCATGAGTCACGCTTATATACCCCTTTGTCTGCCCCTCTTGGAGACACATAGTCTGAGCTTCCTAAACAAAGAAAATCCTCGTGTTACAGGCAAATCTAGAATACTGGTCCCACTTATCAACCACCTTTATCATTTATGAGATCCTGAGTTTGTCCTTGTATAATGCGTGTTGTCCACACTACTGGTTGGCATCTGTAAGAGATACCTGTGAATGTCCGGCTTGTTTCTTGTGACAATCACATTAAACAATAGGTGTCTTGCATACTAATGAGATGCATTTCATTGAGACATTCAACTCTACCCATGATCCTCCATCTTTGATTCATTCAACTAAAATACACGACATGATATAATATATAACATTATATAAGGCTTTCATTGTTCAAAACCTTCATTTCGTACACCTATTATATACAGTCTGAGAAATACAGACATTAAGAAAGCCGTACAGGAATCAGTTAATAAAAATATCACATGTTCTTAGGTTGCACTTAAATATTTTTTGGGCTGCTGGCCCTGTAGGTTATAAATAAATAACCTACATCTAAGAAGGTAAATAGACAAGCCCGTCCAAAATACCATGCATCAGATGGAAAATGTGCATGGAAAGTTACCTCAATATTACAGAAAGTCGAAAAAAGCATAGATGGCGACTATAAAATATAACCTGTAATAATTACCCCTAAAATCAGGTGTATAGACTCGCAGGACAAACAAGAAAAATAAACGTATGTGGAGACCTCCAGTGTATGATAACTGGAAGACCCCTAAAGAATCCACCGGCAGCAATGAGATAAGATGCAGAGGAAATCTACCAAAATCAGCAAACCATGAGTTAATGTTTACCGAAAAATGGCTGTATCTCACCAGAATCACCGCTGGCTGTCTGCGCTCAAAGCGTTTACATTGAGACAGCGCAGAAGCGTGGCCAGCGTTAGTCTGTGGAAAGGAGAGACAGTCATAGCCGTCCCTATCTCACCCTAAAACTAAGAGAACAACAGGGCAGACATTCAGAGCTGTTTATCTGACCCTAAACAGGAAAGTGGCCCCTGGGGGCCCTCACCCTATACTACACAAACCCTACATAAACCCACACATTATCCAAATGCGTTTCATCCCTCGCGGGACTCATTAGGGGATTTTAAAATAAATGCTAGAAGAATTAGTGAAAAATGTAAATATCTAACAATTTATAAAGGAAAGTTTCTGAGGAGTTCATGCAAGAAAATGTAACACTTCAAACGGATTCCACACAGACAATTTTAGGAACAGCGTGGAATCCTTGTCTAACAAGGGATGATATTCCTCAAGAAACAGCCAAACTGTAGAATGCTATATATATATATATATATATATATATATATACACACTGCACAGACTTAACAGGCTAACCAAGTTACCAGGAAGCCACAGTCCAGCAGGCGAGTTCTGACCCCTGTGGTGACAGGCAGCACTAAACCATTCAAAAATATGCGCTCAGTGGCCCCATCTGTCTCTCCCACCTATATACCCTTCAACTCCACCTCATCCCCACCTCATCTCTGTGTCCATTGGTGTCCAACAGAGGGAGGGAGGAGGGAAACTAATGCCCATGCCCTACGTCTGACATTAGACGTGCACATGGGTGGAATTGCCACATTTTTTCCGGCCGGAATTTTTGACAGAAAAACGCAGCGGAATACAGTAGCAGCATAGTGGATGAGATCTCACAAATCTCTTCCACACGATGCGTAAAAAAAAATTTCTGTCGTAAAAACCGAATGTCTGCGTTTTTCAGCGGAATTGCTGCAGAAATTTTCTCCAGCAATTCCGTTGTGTGTTGACAAGCCCCAAGTAGGTCATCCAAGTACACTGGCACGCCTCCATTTCCACAAAGCAGCGTCACAGAAAAGTGCTGGAACCACTGCTTATCTGAGCCACATATAAACAGATTACGCCATGTGAAAATAGCCATAGTAGATGAATTTAAAAAGAGAGGCAGAGAAGTGAGCGGGCCGTTATAGAAAGCAGCCAAAATTGATCTGCTCATTCATCCCTGCCTGTGCGACTATCCCCAAATTTGAAAATCCACTCCGTTTCCCTTTGCAGAAACTTTTTTTCCCAGTTTCCCCCTCTATCCAATGGGGGCACAAGATCAATACCTATAAATTTTAGGCTGGTAATGTCACCATTATGCTCAGTGTCTCACAGCTGACAATGTATATCAGAGCATAAACCAAACCATGAGGAGGAAATAACTGCCTGTAGAGCTCAAAGACAGAATTGTGTGGAGACAGAGATTTGGAGAAGATTACAAAAACGTTTCTGCTGCACTGAAAGTTCCCAAGTGGCCTCTATAATTCTTGGAATAAGTTTGGAACATCCAGGACTCTTTCTAGAGCTGGCCACCCCACCAAACTAAGTAATTGGGGGCCTTGGTAAGAGAGGACCCAATGAACCCAATGGTCACTCTGGCTGAGCTCCAAAGATCCTGTGTGCATATGGGAGTCACTTCCAGAAGGTCAAACATCACTGCAGCACTCCACCAATCTGGACTTTATGGCAGATTGACCAGAAAGAAGCCTCTTCTCAGTAAAAGGTTTTATTGTGTAATAGTAAAACATAAAAAAAAAAAAATTTGATATCGCCGGAATCGTACTGGCCCGAGGAAAAAAATTAACATGTCTTTTCTACAGCACGGTGAGCGCTGCATTAGAATAACTAAAATAATATGCAGGAATTGGTATTTTTTTGATCACCTTGCCTCCCAAAAAAAAGAATAAAAACTGATAAAAAGAAGTTACATGTACCACAAAAACATGTAAAAAATGCATTTTGTCCAGCCAAAAACAGCGCTCATATCGCTACATCTATGAAAAAACAACAAAAAGTTATGGCTTTCATAAGTCACGGATGAAAAAAACATCCCGATGTGCAGGCCAGAGGGGAACATTTCTTCTGTTTATCAAGTCCCGAATATTTGGGAACCAGGAAGGTAAGGGCCCAAGCACATCTGCTAGTAGTGAGGGCGTCCGTTTTGTACAGGGCAAAACTTTTCCAGCAAAATTCCCCAAACTACAAAGCTGCAGAGTGTGTTCCAATAGGGAGATAAGAATGGACACCATTTATCAGTGTGAGCTGCCTCAAAAATTTGGGCCTGTGCACAAAGAATTTCTTTAAAGCATGCCAAACTTCTATAGATAATTTTATTTTTTAGTTATCCTATTATTATACCACCTTATTATACCCCGATATGCTCCGCACAGATTACATATGGCCGCACATTACCAACTGAAATACCAGTAAAACCCCCAAAAAAATACTGGCAAGTAAAATCCGAGCTCCAAAAACCAAGGGACGCTCCTTTCCTTTAGAGTCCTGCTGTGTGCCCAAACTGCAGTTTACGTCCACTTATATAACATTGCCATACCCGAGAGAACCCACTTAGCAATTTACGGGATTTGTGCCTCAAGTGTCACAGCTGGGCACAAAAAATATACACACAGAAATGGATATCTGTGGAAAAATTGACATTTTCACTTTGCAGTATCAGCAGCGCATTAAATTCTGCAATATAACTTTGGAGTCAAAATGCTCACAATACACCTTAATACCTGCCTTAAGGTGTGTAGTCACTCATATGGGGTCACTTTGGGGGGTTTCCACAGTTCTGGTACCTCAGGGACTTTGCAAATGCGACATGGCGCACAGAAACCAATCCAGCAAAATCTGTGCTTCAAAGCCAAATGGTGGTCCTTCTGAGCCCTGCCGTGTGCTCAAATATCAGTTTATGACCACATATTGGGCATTGCCGTACTCAGAAGAAATAGTTTTACAAATGTTGGGGTGGTTTTTCTAATTTATACCTTTTGAAAATGAAAAAATGTGGAGTTAATACGACATCTTATTGTAAAAAATAAAATGTCCTATCTTAACGACCCCAATCTAATAAATTCAGCAAAAATTGGTTACGTCGAAAATGTTCACTATAGCCCTAGATGAATTCCGCAAGGGGTGTAGTTTTCCAAATGGAGTCATTTTTAGGGGTTTCCACTACACTGGTACTCTGTAAATGCAATGTGGCGCCCACAAAAATCAATCCATCAAAATCTGAGCTCCAAAAGCCATATGGCGCTCCTTCCGATCTAAGCCCTGTTGTGTGCTTAAACAGCAGAGTATGACCACATATGGGGTGTACTAGGGAGAAATTGCTTTGCAATAGTTGGGGTAATTTTTCCACCTTTAATCTTTCTGGTAATTATTTTTTTTTAACTAAACTGACACTAAACTAAAACATCTTTGAAACACCTGTGGGGTTGAAATGAATACTACACCTCTTGTTGAATTCCTTGGGGAATGTAATTTTCAAAAAAATATATTTTTTGTAGTGTCCATGGCCACGGGCCGACGGGTTTACTCACCTCCCAACGCCCGCAGCCATGGATCCGTGAGCACTGGTCCCCATCTCCTTCTTAGGAGACGTCAGTGCTCACTTACGCTCCGGTCTGCTGTGTCCCGTATATAAGACAGATAGCAACCAGATTAATAGGGAAGTCAGGGACCAGATAAATAGTTCAAACTATGACCAGGTAAAAAGAGCAGATAGCGACCAGATATACTGTATATGACAGACAACGACCAGATAAATAGTTCAGATAATGACCAATTAAAGAGAGCAGATAGTGAGCAGATGTACATGGCAGACACCAACCAGATAAATAGGGAAGACAACAACAACATAAATAGAAAGAACAGTGACCAGATATATATGGCAGACAATGACCAGAAAAATAGGGTAGACAGTGACAAAACAGCGTGAACAGTGACAGCAATGACTTATAATAAGTTACCATTTACTTATTCTCAGTGTCATTTGTCCATTAAAGATGTTTTTTATTGACTTTATTATTACAAGTGACATTACCATAAATAGATCTTCCTGAAAGCTTCCTTGATGTCTTCATTTCTTAAGCAGTATATCACTGGGTTGGTTAATGGAGTCACCACAGTGTAGACAATGGAAATAATTTTACGTAAAGTAATCGATTTTGCCTTTTCGGGGCTTAAATAAATAGAAACTAGGGTGCCATAGAATATGGACACCACAGTTAGATGAGAACCACAAGTGGAGAAAGCTTTCTGTCTGCTAATGGGGGACTGTATCCTGAAGATTGTATGGATGATATAAGCATAAGACATGACAACAATGAGGAATGGGGCGACCAGTACAGGAAAGCCGAAGATTAATTCCAAAGTCTTCATTATCAATAAATTTGAGCACAATAGTTCTAATATAGATTCAAAGTCGCAATAAAAATGGTCAATGACATTTGATTCACAGATATGAGCTTGGAACGCTGTTACTGTTAGAGTCAATGTTACAGAAAAACCAATGAGCCAAGATATAATGGTAAATTTAAGGCAAATCATTGGATTCATTATGTAATAGTAATTCAGGGGGTAACATATGGCCAGATATCTGTCATAAGACATCACTGTCAAAATAAGACATTCTGATGCTTCAGAAGAACCAAAGAAAAACAATTGTGTAAAACAACCTGGAAGAGTCATGGAGGAGCCACTGTGGAGAACCACAAGAAGCATGTTCGGGACAATATCTGAGGTCACTATGATGTCCAATGTGGCGAGTTGTGTGAGGAAGAAGTACATGGGGGAGTGGAGGTTCTTGCTGTAGGACACCAGGGTGATGACCAAGAGGTTTCCACAGATTGTCAGACAGTAAATCGTTAAGAGAAGAAGAAAAAACACGGTTTGAAAATTATGGAGACCGGGAAATCCAAGCAGAAGGATTGTAGTGATATTGTTCTTCTCCATCCCCTATAAGAATAAGGCGTGTGCAAGATCATAATGGTTTTTGATAACATATTCAAAACATACCTTTGTTTTTCTTCGCCTGAATCAGTGGCATAAATTGTTATAACATTTTGAATTGTGTCCCCTCGGAAGTAGAGCGCATACTCACTGATCTATCAAAGTACACATTATCCTCCCACCTCCTCCTCTATTGTCAGGTCCATATTACCAGTTCATACCCCCCCCCCCCACCACAGTAACTATTGTATCACACAGTGTATTACACCACCATGTCCAGTGTCAGCTCCATAAAACATCACAGTCTTGTCAGTTCTGTAACATACTGATGAGGCTGCAGCCTGCAGAGGCTCAGTCAGTGCTGTGCTAGGTTCCTCCCATTTTCTCTGCACAGGACCGGTGGACTGTGCAGCTACAGACCAATCAACTCTTCTCCTTTTTTTAGTAAAGTGCAGATTTCACAATACAGCAGATTAGTGACTGACAGGTTGCTTTACCAATCAGCACTTCCCTTCACCAAAAAGGAAGTGCTGATTGGTTATCAAAGGAAGAGATACTGGATATAAAGGCAGGGCAGTGGGCTCCCCCTATTCAATGGGCACTATAGCAGTGGCATGGTCTGTCTTTATTAGAGGCACACCACTTACTGTAATCACTATAAAGAACAAGACTCGGTTATTTAGGATAGATGAAGAATTGAAAGTTTACTCAACCTATTATCTCATAAATATTACTGGTAAAAAAAAAAGTAAGTTATGAACAGAAATCTTAAGGAGCATTACCTAATCTAAAGTTTGAGAGAAAAAAAAATGATAAAAATAAAATGTCTGCTAATATCATTTAAATAATAATAATAATAAAAATAATAATAAATAGTAATAATACAAATAATAATAATTAATAATAACAAATAATAATAATAATACAAATAATAATAAAAAGAATAATAATAATAATAAAGAAATGAAAAGAAAATAATTAAAAAGAAGGAGATTCCCCACAAAGAGCCACCACCGCACCTTGTCATAAGAAAACAAAATCACAATATATAGAGAAGAGATCTGCACTTACACATTCCCCGTTCTCCAGATGAAACAAAACAGAAAGTCATGGACAGTGTTATAAAATAAGACACAACGGACAATATTCTGTCTTTTATAAGCTGCTGGATAAATCCCTGACGAGATCCATCCTATATCTGGAGTTTGACGTTGATCTCTCGGGTAATGAAGTTGTTCTAAGTTCTAAACTCTTAATGAGATCTTTACTTTTAGTTACTTTTTTAATAGTTTATTGGATACAATTTAAACTTTTAAAAACTTAGAAATGAACTTCATCTGCGTCTCATTGTAACAGATCTCAATCCTTATCATTATAATAACGTAACAAAGCAGTGGGAAAGCGGGCGTTGGGGTGATGTCGGGTGGAGCTCTTGATCTGTCATGATCATGAATGGTGCACATTACTTTATAATGATGTTTATTTGTATTTTTTTTTTTGCCTGGCGAAATAACATTTTCATATAATTTTTGCTTTCTTACTTTTTGTAAGTACAGAAACCTACATGGTTCAACTTGAAGCTTCCTTACTATGTATACCTGTAGTCATTATGCCGACCATCATAATCATTATCTCTTATGGTAAAATTGCATCTGTCATCTTAAGGATTCCATCTGGTACAGCTAGGCAGAAAGCCTTCTCCACCTGTAGCTCCCACATCACTGTGGTCTCCATATTTTACTCCTCTCTGTTCACTGCTTATGTCACTGCTTATTATTAGCACTGCCCATAAGCAGTGACATAAGCAGTGACATTTGCAGTGAACAGAGAGCAGTAGAATATGGAGACCACAGTGAGGTGGGAGCTACAGGTGGAGAAGGCTTTCTCTATAACTTTTTGATTTTTGCGTCGACATAGCTGTACAAGGACTTATTTTTTTGTGGGACAAGTTGTATTTTATAATAGCACCGATTTGGGGTACTTATCATTTTGTTGATTAACTTTTTAATAACATTTTTAGTGGGATACTGGAAAAAAACTGAAATTTTGCCATTTTTTTTGCGTCTTAATTTTACGCCATTTACCATGTGGTATAAATAACATAATAACTTTATTCAGCGGGTTGTTACGATTGTGGAGATACCAAATTTATATGTATTTTTTATGTTTTCCTACTTTTACACAGTCAAAATTATTTGCTCTTGTGTCGCCATATTTTAAGAGCCATAACTTTTTTATTTTTTGACCGATGCAGCTGTATGAGGACTTTTTTTTGCGGGACGACTTGTAGTTTTTATTGCTACCATTTTGGAATAGATGCGACTTTTTGATCTCTTTTTATCAAATTCTTTTGAAGGCAGGATGAACAGAAAACAGCAATTCTGGCGTTGTTTTTTATTATATTTTTTACGGCGTTCACCGTTCAGGTTAAATAATGTATTTGTTTTATAGTTGGGTTTGTTACGGACGCGGCAATACCAAATATGAGTAACTTTTAACTTTTTTTCATAATAAAGTATTTTGTAAGGGGAAAAAGTGTTTTTTTTTTTTGTTTTTTTTACTTGGGAAATGTATTTATTTATTTCAAACTTTATTTAACTTTTTTTTACTTTATTTTTAGTCCCACTAAGGGACTTTACTGTGCAGACTTCTGATCACTATTATAATACACTGCAATACAATTGCAGTGTATTATTGCCGGTCAGTGTAAAACTGACAGGCACCTGTTAGGTCTTGCCTCTGGCATGGCCTAACAGGCAATTACTTAGGGCAGACCTGGGAGCCTTTGTTAGGCCCCCAGGCTGCCATAGAACCCATCGGCACCCCGCGATGCATGCGGGGATGCCAGTGGGATGAGAGAGGGAGCCCCCTCCCTCAAAAATCACTCAGATGCGGCGCTCGCTATTGTGCGCCGCATCTGAGGGGTTAAATATGATCGGAGACCACTGCTAGTGAACTCCGATTGTTGCCTTGAAGCCCGAGGCTGTTACTAACAGCCCGGGTTTCAGCAGCACCCCGCACGATGCAGGGAAAGTTCTTCTGAAGTGCCTACGTGAAAAGGCGGTGCTTCAGTAGAACTACCCTGAGCGGCCGACATAAAAACACTGTACGCCGGTCGTTAAGGGGTTAAGGAAACTCCTGTTTGTTGCTAAACTGCAAATTGTAAGAAAGTGGCTCTCAAATAATCCCTTAGTAGTTAAAATATGGAAAAATGATGCTGAAAGTATAATAATATAACATTTCATATTTCATTAAAAAAAAGTATGGGGAGTCAGAATAATAACACATTGCGGGGAAAATGGGATTGAAGGAGTTGAAACTAGGCCGGTCTTAGAGGGTGAGATTAAAAAATATTTATTTATTGCGTGTTGATTATGTATACAACAGGAAATTGTGATAAATAAAATAAAAAAAATGAAAAATAAAAATATATATGTATGTGTGAGTGTATATGATATATATATATATATATATATATATATATATACACGATCCAAAGGCAAAGATACACAGCACTCCACACATCAAGGAAATCAGGCCATGTGCTCGTCACCAGGGGATAAATCAATTCACCTTCTTTTCAGATAAATACCAACATAGAACGTAGTAACGGCACCAGGACTTCAAGGCGGATGAAAAACAGGGTGGATTTATTCACCTCAAGGAATCACAACAACGTTTTGGTTCAACAGGAACCTTTCTCAAGCCATCTCAAATTAACAATGGTGTCAAGTATAAATAGGGGGAGCATACATTATACAGCAATCAAGCCAATAAAAGTACAATTCCCCAAAAAATACATGTGAATAAAAGTTTCACAACGCAATAAACTCAATGTTGCAAAAAAGGATCATCACTAAACGTTTACCCATGCTTATGGAAGATAACACTCTGGAAGACATCCTCAAAGATGGGTGCAGAATAGTGGCTCGAAAAGCACCATCACTAGGCAGCTCCCTCTCACCGTCCTTTTTCAATCCCAAAGAAATTAAAACCACCTGGCTGGAACAGGCTTCTACAAATGTGGGAACAATCCATGCAAAGTCTGCCTATATGCACTCCCAAAAAAAGTGTTTTACGATACAAATAATACCAACACCTTCACTATCAATAATTATATCAATTGCAATACAGAATCGGTAATTTATATCATTGCATGCACAGAATGTAACCTCAAATATATAGGATGTATCAACCGTAAATTCAAAATAAGAATTCTAGAATATCTAGGATACATACGCAACCCAAATATTATCAACATCTCAAATGTTGCTAAACACTTCATCCACCATCATAACAGATCGACTAACCATTTTAAATGTTCCGTTATTGAAAAAATCCATACTCCCAAAAGAGGGGGAGATATTATACACAAGACACATACAAGAGAAGCATATTGGATCTTTAGGTTACAGACCAGGGTACCAAAAGGTCTCAACTTGAGGAAGGAATTAATGTTTCCTTATTGACTAGAATATACAATAAGTAGATAATAATGAATCCAAATAAGTTACTTTGGTCTCATCATTTAAATATTAATAACTAATTAATAAATCCAATGTAATCAATGAAAATAAACATACAAAACACAAATACATAATTTACGCCCCTTAAAATAATAATAATAATAAATACGTTTATTTCTAAACTCTCATTATTATATTAACGGGAATAAAGATATAACACAAATTACACAATGTATGCTGACAAAATTACTAATATAATAACGAATATGTATACTATTAAATTCCCATCATATAAGTTCAGCACTACTACTTCATAAATATTAAAAAATTACTGAAATACAATCGCCCAAAGGATGGGGAGACATTACACATAAGATACGTACATGAGAGGCATATTAGTTTCCCAGGTTACAAAACAGGGTATCAAAAGATCTCAACTGGAGGAAGGAACCAAAGTTCCTTTACTGACTAAAATATACAATAAATTGATAATAAATAATCCAAACTAAATATTAGGTTTCCACCATTTAAATTAATCCCAACAACTAAATCAACCAATTTAATGCAACCAATAAATATATAAAACGTTAATCCATAATGCATGTCGACAATGACTGCCGACAAAATACACAATGTATGTTAATAAAATTATCAAACCCGTGCCATTATGTTATTAAATTGATATAAACCAAAGTGGCATCAGGTTATCAAATTGATATAAATCAAAGTATTTCTATAAGATATATTTCTAATTAATAAACAAACAGAGAAATTACTCAACATTAAATATGATATATATAAAATATAATCTACAGACATCTTTTTCCCTTCCCTTGGTTGAACTTGATGGACATGTGTCTTTTTTCAGCCGTACTAACTATGTAACTATGTAACTATGTAATCTTCTATATCTCCAAAAATAGCCAACAAGGTTTTATCTAACACTTTTCACACATATGTATTTTAACTCAATTCGTCTATTATTCAACAAACTCCATCTATAGTTATATAAATTTTTCTTTACACACCAATAATCATGGTTGAGGCATGATCTAAAATAACTTTTAAGTTCGTAAATAAAGAATATAAATCAAAAGTGAAATACTACACCGGACTGGCCGCTCCTGGTTTCCGGTCTTCGTATGTATCGGATCAATCGTTAGAACAAAAATGGCGAAGCGATCCAGCATAGTAATTAGCATTGACCGCAATCAAATTCACCTGTTGGACCGGATATAAAGTTCACTGATATTTGACAGAGTTTTACAGACAGCCATGATTAAGGACGCAGATTGCGTCTGAAACGCGTAGGCATCTGCCCGTTCTTCCCAATGAACCACTGATTTTGAAGAAACACGGACTACTCACTTTTAATCACTTTACTTGCAAAATAAAACTGGGAAGAAGTTTCCAATTTTAACAGATATATTTCGTTTCAGCGCTGGATCCTTTCTCCTACTTCCTTGTCTATCCAGTACGTGTGCCGACACGAGGACCCGAGCGCTACAGGCAACGTGAATACTTACTCAGGTGAGCTGGAAGATCCCTCCCACTTTCTCTATCTATCTATCTATCTATCTATCTATCTATCTATCTATCTATCTATCTATCTATCTATCTATCTATCTATCTATCTATCTATCTATCTATAGAAATTAAAGTTGAGCCCTGTTTGGTTGCTGTGGGTAATGAGGCCGGTTGCTATTAGCAGCCAATGTACTGTAAGCAGGTAGCCATGATATTATACTGACCTATGCGCTGCTTATTCCCTCCATCCCACTTTTATATCGTGTTATTTCCTTATAAATTGCTTCTGTATTGAGACATATATCTACATATCTATATATATTAGTTATAAATGATTTGTGTTTTACGTCTCATCTGTAACATCACATTATATACAGATAATGATGTTGTTGCCTTTTGTATATAGCAGAGGAGAACTTCCTGACTAGTTTCCCTACAGTGAATTGGCTGCATTGCCCTTTAAATAACTGCTGCAGCTGCTGAAGATGTTACGGAATGCTGTGAAAGTCGGCTCCGCCCCCGCACGTTGTGACATCACTCACATTATATAAGGAGCCGCAGAGCTGACACTTATTTGAGGGTTTTAGTTATCAGTGGAGATATTTAGTGTTGGCGAGATATTTGGACTTTGTGAGGATTGGTCGTGTTGGAAAGAGATTTGGACTTTCTGAACAGGATGAAGAAAGGAGACGAGGAGGAGCTCCCAGATGAGATGTGGAGAAAGATGGTGGAGGAGGCAGAGCCGGCATTCTGGCCATCAAAGTTTGCCAAAGTCTCTTTTCGGCCAATTCTGGAGACCATTCTAGAGGTGGATGAGGAGGAAGCGGATGTAGTGGAGGAGGTTGTATATATTGAGGAGGAGAACATCAGCAGGCCCTTCGGTTGTCAGGTGAAGGAGGCCTGGCTAAGCGTAGAGTCACTCTTGACTTTAGAACGTCATGTGAAGGAGGCCGGGCCAAGCATGGAGTCATTCATAAGTAGAAGATGTTGGATTCCAAGATGTCTAAGGAGAAAGATCAGAAGCAACAAAAGCCGAGATGCAGAGAGCCATCGTCCATCACGGGTCCTTAGAGCATCTTCTGCTGTAACGTCAAGACATTAGAATAAGCCGCCTATAATATCATTAATATTATGTTATCCGAGACCTTATAACATCACAGTAAACAATTATAACATCAACATTTACAGCATAACATCTATTATTTCCATCAGAAATATCCCCACCAGACTGAATATCCTGATGTGAGATCTGCCGGGCTGGAGATTACACTCACAATTCTCCAGGACTAAATGATTTCATTATTAATAATTATTCAGCTTAACAAAAACATTTGAAATAAAATAAAAATAAAAAAATGTAAAAATAAATATTTTTCTCTCAATATTATTATTTTGTTATTAGGCAGCGCTCAGGTGACATGGGCTGTACCCACCTACCTATCTACTTTTCTCACATGCTGCCAGTCTGCGTGGTTAGGGGAGAAAGATATTACCAGTAGATACAAACATGTTATAAAGAGGAGAGAAAAATGACTTTATAACTTCTTGCTGTCCGGCAGACATGGATTTTTGCTGTTATACTTTATGGCTCTGTATACATCCTCTGCATTTCTCTGAAGTGGAAGTGCCCCCTTTATTATACTGCATAAGGCCCCAGACACATGACCGGATTTTTTCCCTCCTGTAAATACTGGCGTAAATACGGGTCCTTTGTCACCCGTATTTATGAACCCGTGCCCGGAAATGCGGGTCCATAGTCACCCGTATTCCACCCGTATTTACGGACCCGTTTTCTATGCTTCTCTCTACACGTAGAGAGAGATATTGCACTGCACTAATCGGCAGCCCCTTCTCTCTATCTAGCACTGATAGAGAGAAGAGGCTGCTGATCAGTGCTGGATATAGAGAAGGGGCAACCCCTTCTCTCTATACAGCACTTATCGACAGGCTCTTCTCCCTATCCAGCTCTGATCGGCAGCCTCTTTTCCCTATCAGTGCTGGATAGATAGAAGCGGCAGCCCTTTCGTGCAGAGTTTTCGCAGCGGAACGCAGCGATAGAAACAAAATGCAGTTCATACGTACCCCGGCCGTTGTCTTGGTGATGAGTACCTCTTTTGACATCCAGTCCGACCTCCCTGGATGACGCGGCAGTCCATGTGACCGCTGCAGCCTGTGATGAAATGTTATCCCAGGAGGCCGGACTGGAGGAAGAAGCAGGGAGTTCTGGGTAAGTATGAACTTTTTTTTGTTGAGTGTTTTTGAAGGAAACATTAGAAATCTATATTGTGAGCGCCGCACATGGTACTCGCTGTGCAGCGGTAGTCACTCTCCATGGTGATAAAAGAGTCACTGTTGATCAGTGCAGCCCCTTCTCTCTATCCAGCACTGATCGGTTAACTCTTTCAGCACCCTGGACAGTGACTACCGCTGGACAGTGAGTACCATGCGTAGCAACGCTCCCGTAATTACAGGTGCACACACGTAGCCACCCGTAATTACAGGAGCCCCATAGACTTTTATGGGCCGGCCCGTGCCATAATTACGGCCTGAAATAGGTCTGGTAAGCAGACGAGAAGGTACCTGTGGCCAATAGAAGTCTATGGGCCCGTAATTACGGGCGTTTTTACAGTGGTGTGCATGGGGCCTTAGGCACTATATAGTAAATCCAAATAGGTTCTCTAAATGAGAGAATCTGTACGTGTAAGAGCTGGGTGACAACTAACATGGCTGCCATATCGCTCCTACAGGGGTTGTCACCCAAGTTTACAAGACTCCTGAATGGTAGAAACCACAAAACAGCAGCAGGGGATGTATCTCTGTATTATTACATAGACTTGACATACAGGGTCCTGTGAAAGCTGGGTGCGGCCCCTGTGGGAGGAGTAACGGGGGCTATACTAGTTGTCACCTCACTAGTTGACAAGTCAAGGACCTGTAGGTGCCTCCTCCAGCTGCGGTGACACTACAAGTACCAGCATGCACACACTTCTATACCATGACTATCCCCAGCAGTGGCCATTACTCAGCTACGCGCCTGGACAGCCACAGCCCCTCATTGAGCCACTGGCAGATGATGGCAGGCATGGGTCTCGCCTGCCCGGGATCATCACACGCCGCTCGTTATCCTGCAGTTCTCTGCGGAGTCTCCAGGCCGCGTCCCGTCTCTATGACGACCGGCACCGCAGCGACCGTTACCAAGGCCACAGTGTACTGGCTAGCTGGCTGTATTACTCTAGTGCGCCACCTGCTGTCAGGTGATGTCCAGGACTCCAGGAGGTCAGAAAATGTCAGCACTCCTGCTGTTATGTAACTACAACACCCAGCATACCCTGACAACTACACACTTCATTTTCCAGGCAAAGGCTGTCAGGGCATGCTGGGAATTGTAGTTTCACATCAGCTGGCATGCCGAAGGTTACTGACCCCTTAATTGTCTATAAATCATATAATAACCTCCTGTCACATTATAATATAACTCCAGTCACTAACGCCACCTGTCAGGGGGAATTGTGATGGGGCACATGACATATTTGAATATAAGGCGATGTTCACACACTGGCGTAATGGATTCTGTTTATAATGGCGCTGTAACGTTTCCATCATACGACAGATCAAAATTGTGACCTATAAACCCCACTGAGTTACAATGGGGTCAATCCGGCTTCTGTTGAGGTTGACGGCACAGAGAGAACGCCGCATGTTGCGCTATTTTTGCCCTCAAAGGGGCGGAAACCTTGACAGATTCCCCGAAAAGAACGCCGAACGAGGAAAGTGAATGTTACACTTTTCTATAATAAATAATTGTAATCAATACTGATTGTTATCTGGGCTTCATATGTTGCGGTACTGAGAACACGGTCCAAAATTGTGCACGTTTTACCGCCAATTACAATGGTTTTACAATGCAGTTGTGTCCATTCTGGCATCAGCTGCTGCAGAACCTCATAATACACATATCAGCTGCTGCAGAACCTCATAATACACATCTCAGCTGCTGCAGAACCTCATAATACACATCTCAGCTGCTGCAGAACCTCATAATACACATCTCAGCTGCTGCAGAACCTCATATTACACATCTCAGCTGCTGCAGAACCTCATAATACACATCTCACAGTGCTACCATGTAGCCATACCTTCCATCAGGGCTGCGTCTCTACCTGGCTCCGCATCAACCCTCAGTGCCCTCTGTGCCGTACCCACTGCTTCCAATGAAGCACCAAAGAAACAAAACTGAAAGCTTCAAGAAGGAGGAGAAGATGATGGCGCTGGCAGGAGAAGAGAACATCTTGTATTTATAGGAACACTGATCCCATCATGTGCGGTGATCCTGAGAACTGCGACATCTCCAGACTCGCATGTTGTCATATATTCCATCCATTGTCAAATTATTCCTAAATATAACAACTATTTACCATCTTTATATCTGGTGTGTAGAGTTATTGTTTACTATATATATATATATATATATATATATATATATATATATATATATATATATATATCATACTACACCACAGCTGCTGCAGGACCTCATAATGCACACCACAGCTGCTGCAGAACTTCATAATACAGAATACACACCTCAGCTGCTGTAGGACCTCATAATACAGAATACACACCTCAGCTTCTGCAGAACGTCATAATACAGAATACACACCTCAGCTGCTGCAGAACATCATAATACACACCTCAGCTGCTGCAGAACACCATAATACAGAATACACACCTCAGCTGCTGCAGAACCTCATAATACAGAATACACACCTCAGCTGCTGCACAACATCATAATACACACCTCAGCTGCTGCAGAACATATTAATACACACCTCAGCTGCTGCAGAACATCATAATACAGAATACACACCTCAGCTGCTGCAGGACCTCATAATACAGAATACACACCACAGCTGCTGCAGGACCTCATAATACAGAATACACACCTCAGCTGCTGCACAACATCATAATACACACCTCAGCTGCTGCAGAACATATTAATACACACCTCAGCTGCTGCAGAACATATTAATACACACCTCAGCTGCTGCAGAACATCATAATACAGAATACACACCTCAGCTGCTGCAGGACCTCATAATACAGAATACACACCACAGCTGCTGCAGGACCTCATAATACAGAATACACACCTCAGCTTCTGCAGAATATCATAATACTCTAGAACCTCATAACACTTACACCAAATCCTGCAGAGCCTCATAATATAAACTTCAGAAGCTACAGAACCTCATAATACACACCTCAGCTGCTGCAGAACCTCATAATACACACCTCAGCTACTGCAGAACATCATAATACACACCTCAGCTGCTGCAGAACATCATAATACACACCTCAGCTGTTGTAGAACATCATAATACACACCTCAGCTGCTGCAGAACTTCATAATACACACCTCAGCTGCTGCAGAACTTCATAATACACACCTCAGCTACTGCAGAACCTCATAATACACACCTCAGCTGCTGCAGAACCTCATAACACACACCTCAGCTGCTGCAGCACATCACATTACATACCTCAGCTGCTGCAGAACCTCATAATACGCATCTCAGTCTGTAGGACTATGTGTATCTAGTTGTAGGTCTGTAGGACTATGTGTATCTAGTTGTAGGTCTGTAGGACTACGTGTATCTAGTTGTAGGTATTTAGGACTATGTGTATCTAGCTGTTGGTCTGTAGGACTATGTGTATATAGCTGTAGGTCTGTAGGACTATGTGTATCTAGCTGTTGGTCTGTAGGAATATGTGTATCTAGCTGTAGGTCTGTAGGACTATGTGTATCTAGCTGTAGGTCGTACGACTATGTGTATCTAGTTGTAGGTTTATAGTACTATATGTATCTAGTTGTAGGTATGTAGGACTATGTGTATCTAGCAGTAGGTCTGTAGGACTATTTGTACCTAGTTGTAAGTCTGTAGGTCTATGTGTATCTAGTTGTAGGTTTATAGTACTACGTGTATCTAGTTGTAGGTATGTAGGACTATGTGAATCTAGTTGTAGGTCTGTAGGACTATGTGTATCTAGTTGTAAGTCTGTAGAACTATGTGTATCTAGCTGTAGGTCTTTAGGACTATGTGTATCTAGTTGTAGGTCTGTAGGAATATGTGTATCTAGCTGTAGGTCTTTAGGACTATGTGTATCTAGCTGTAGGTCTGTAGGACTATGTGTATCTAGATGTAGGTTTGTAGCACTATGTGTATCTAGTTGTAGGTCTGTAGGACTATGTGTATCTAGCTGTAGGTCTGTAGGACTATTTGTACCTAGTTGTAGGTCTGTAGGACTATGTGTATCTAGCTGTAGGTCTGTAGGACTGTGTGTATCTAGCTGTAGGTCTGTAGTACTATGTGTATCTAGATGTAGGTATGTAGGATTATTTGTATCTAGATGTAGGTCTGTAAGACTATGTGTAACTAGTTGTTGGTCTGTAGGTCTATGTGTATCTAGTTGTAGGTTTATAGTACTATGCATATCTAGTTGTAGGTATGTAGTACTATGTGTATCTAGTTGTAGGTCTGCAAAAATATGTGTATCTAGTTGTAGGTCTGTAGAACTATCTGTATCTAGCTGTAGGTCTGTAGGACTATTTGTATCTAGCTGTAGGTCTGTAGGACTATGTGTATCTAGTTGTAGGTCTGTAGGACTATGTGTATCTAGTTGTAGGTATTTAGGACTATGTGAATCTAGTTGTAGGTCTGTAGGACTATGTGTATCTAGTTGTAGGTCTGCAGGACTATGTGTATCTAGTTGTAGGTCTGTAGAACTATCTGTATCTAGCTGTAGGTCTGTAGGACTATTTGTATCTAGCTGTAGGTCTGTAGGACTATGTGCATCTAGTTGTAGGTCTGTAGGACTATGTGTATCTAGTTGTAGGTATTTAGGACTATGTGAATCTAGTTGTAGGTCTGTAGGACTATGTGTATCTAGTTGTAGGTCTGTAGGACTATGTGTATCTAGCTGTAGGTCTGTAGGACTATGTGTATCTAGTTGTAGGTATGTAGGACTACGTGTATCTAGTTGTAGGTATTTAGGACTATGTGAATCTAGTTGTAGGTCTGTAGGACTATGTGTATCTAGTTGTAGGTCTGCAGGACTATGTGTATCTAGTTGTAGGTCTGTAGAACTATCTGTATCTAGCTGTAGGTCTGTAGGACTATTTGTATCTAGCTGTAGGTCTGTAGGACTATGTGCATCTAGTTGTAGGTCTGTAGGACTATGTGTATCTAGTTGTAGGTATTTAGGACTATGTGAATCTAGTTGTAGGACTATGTGTATCTAGTTGTAGGTCTGTAGGACTATGTGTATCTAGCTGTAGGTCTGTAGGACTATGTGTATCTAGTTGTAGGTATGTAGGACTACGTGTATCTAGTTGTAGGTATTTAGGACTATGTGTATCTAGCTGTTGGTCTGTAGGACTATGTGTATCTAGCTGTAGGTCTGTATGACTATGTGTATCTAGCTGTAGGTCTTTGGGACTATGTGTATCTAGTTGTAGGTATTTAGGACTATGTGAATCTAGTTGCAGGTCCCCAGCCAGAGTGTTGCAGACGCCCTGGCCGCAGATTCCGCTCCCGGAGAAGGCACTGGCGTTACTCTTCATATATGAACAGTGACGTTAGGGGCTACTCCTGGAGCGGAATCCCTTGCCTGTGTGTTGCTGACCTTCTAGCTGGGGATTCAACTCCTAGAGGGAACACATGACGTCACTGTTAATATATGGACAGTGACGTCACAGGCTACTACAGGAGTGGAATCCCCGGCCACAGCATGGCAGATGCTCTGGCTGGGGATTTCGCTCCAAGAGGAGCCCCAATGCTATCTACAGGAGGATAGTGCTATCTTCGAGGGCATTTTGGCATTATCTACATGGGCACTGTGGCTCTATATAGGGGCAGTATCTACAGGGGACACTGTGGTGCTATCCACATGGCACTATCTACGTGGGAACTGGCACTTTATATGTGGACAATAGTAGAGACAAAAGGATTTGGATCCAGCGTGGATGATGTGTTGTAAAATGGAACAATGTTCCAAGTTTAATGAAAAAAACTTATTTAAAAAACTTATTTAAAAAAGAGAAAAAATTACCAGGATGAAAGCATAGGAGTGTGCAATCCTGGTAGTGTGAGGGAGAGGTATCAATAGTAGGCTTCACCTAAGTTTTTTTCATTAAACTTGGAACATTGTTCCATTTTACAACACATCATCCACGCTGGATCCAAATCCTTTTGTCTCTACTATTGTCTACCAGTCGTGTGCCGACACGAGGATCCGTGCCAGAGGACTCAAATCTCTAATATAAGGTGAGCTGGAGGTCTTCATTTCTCTCTCTCTCTCTCTCACTTTATATGTGGACACTGACAATAGGGGCAGCTAAGGGGGCATTATACTGCATGGGAGTACCTGAGGTGGAATTATACTGTACAGGGGGCAGCAATGGGGAATTATACTGTATGGTGGCAGCTAATGGGGCATTATACTGTAAAATGGCAGCTAAGGGGACATTATACTGTATGAGGGCAATATACTGTATAAGGCAGCTGTTGGGAGCATTATACTGTATGGAGAAGCTATAGGGGCAATATACTGTATGAGGCAGTTGTGGGGGCATGATACTGTATAGGGCATTTGTGCAGACATTATACTGTATGTAGGCAGCTATGGGACATTATACATATAAAGGCAGCTACAGGGCAATATGCTGTAAGGGGCAGCATTGGCACATTAACCTTTTGGGAGCAGCTATGGGGCATTATACTGTATGGTGGCAGCTTTGGGGGCATCATACTGTATCGGGGCAACTGTGTGGGCATTATACTATATGGGGGTAGCTATGGGGTGGCCTGAAGTGTGAAACCCATGGAAATCACCAAGGGTTCCACACTTCAGGCCATCATTGCCTGCAAAGGATTCTCTACAAAGTATTAAAAAAACAATTATTTTTTTTATGGTAATGTTAATTTGTTCAATTACCATCATTCTGGTACAGGTTGATCTTAGTTTCATGCTGCTCCAGAACTGGGCGGCTTCTTTATGTCACGATGCGGGGTGTGGACCCACTGGGCAGTACCGCATGGCGAAGTGGCAGCTGGCCAAACTGGTAAGTACACAGTTCAATAGTTCAGCGAGAGTACCTGAGGCAATCGTAGGCAGTTGCGAGGCAGACACGTCCAGGACCAGGCGGCGGGAAATCGTCAGGTGAGGCGTAGCAGGTCAGCGTAGGCTGTAGCACAGCACGGCAAGTAGCACAGTACGGCAATAGCACTAGGTAGCACGGAAACAGGATACGGGATACAGGAGCAAGGTACACTGGGAGGCTGGAAGACACTGGGAGACCATAAGCAAGACAAACAATGGGAACTAACAACGCTCTGGCAAAGAGCAAGGATGGCAGAGCCCTTTTTATAGCCCAGGGCATCCTGGGCCAGATTACAGAGTTACTGCAAAAACGCACACACTGGACCTTTAAGGCCGTGCACGCGCGGGCGCGCGCGCTGGCATGGGACACACAGAGTCCGGAAGTGAGTGCCTGAGCCTGACTGGGGGACGACGCTGCAATGAGGTAAGCTGTCCATGGCCACGGCCGTCGAGGTTAATGACCGAACGACGGACCGTGGCCATAGACGTTACACTTTACATGTTGTTTGGTAAAGTCTAATCTGGCCTTTCTATTTTGAGGCTGATAAATGGTTTGTAAAACAAGTGGTTTGTATATCAAGTGGAGTTACAAAAAGAGGAGTTAAAGCCCCAGTGAGTACTCTTCTATTCTTTATGCATTAACAACTGTTCTGTAAAGGATCTGCCAGGCACAACTTCTGTGTATACACCCATAGGCAATCAGTCTGCACCTGAGTCTATGTCTCTGAGACTGACTCCAGCTTCCACCCCTCAGGCTGGCAGGCTTAGGAGAGCCTATCGCAGCCTGGCCAGACGGAGCTAGCTCCCGCCCTCTGTCTATTTATACCTGCCTTTCCTGTTCCTCCTTTGCTTGTGATTCTTCTCGTGTGGTTTCCTGGCCCAGCTACAGCTTCTAACTATTTGATCCTGCTCCATACTGACCCTGGCTTACTGACTACTCTCTTGCTCTGCGTTTGGTACCTCGTACACTCCTAGTTTGACTCGGCTCGTTCACCACTCTTGTTGCTCACGGTGTTGCCGTGGGCAACTGCCCCATTTCCCTTAGCTTTGTTTACCCTTGTCTGTTTGTCTCGTGCACTTACTGACCGTAGGGACCGCCACCCAGTTGTACCCCGTCGCCTAGGGCGGGTCGTTGCAAGTAGGCAGGGACAGAGTGGCGGGTAGATTAGGGCTCACTTGTCCGTTTCCCTACCCCCATCATTACATGTTCGCAGTTTTTTGGTAATTGGGATAATGGCCAGCAAGATTGGAGGTTTTCTTCAGTGCACAGTTTGCCATATGTATGCACGACTGGAGCCGGAGTTCCAGGTTGAATACCTCTGTGGCAAATGTGAGCATGTTGGTCACCTGGAAGCTCGCATTAGAGATCTGGAGGAGCAAAATGCAACACTGAGGGCAATAGACAATCTTGAGCTAAGCATGCTGCTCACGGAGCATGCAGTTAGTGGGTTAGAACTGGAGGGTGAAGACATGGGTGAGCAGGATCAGGCAAGTAGCTGGGTTAATGTAGTTAGGGGCAGTAGAAAGGGGTTAAAGAAAAGGAAGGCCGATCCGGTTTCTGACATTCCAAGCAAAATTGCCAAGTTGGGTGATGATTCGAGGGTGTCAGTATCAGAAATGGCAGCCCTAGTGGATACTGATCTCCCTAACAGCCGGGATAACAGCCCAGCTAGTAGTCGGCGGGATGGCAATGCAGGTAAGCCAAGGCAATTGATAGTCGTAGGGGATTCTATAATCAGGAAGACGGATAGAATAATTTGTCGCCAAGACCACCTCAACCGAATGGTTTGCTGTCTCCCTGGTGCCAGGGTTCGGCATGTGGTGGAATGGGTGGACAAATTGCTAGGACGGGATGGTGATGATCCAGCTGTCGTGGTCCATGTCGGTACCAACGACAGAATAAATGGTAGGTGGAGAAGCCTTAAGAATAATTTTAAAGAACTAGGCTACAAGCTGAAGGGAAGGACCTCCAAGGTTGTATTCTCAGGAATACTGCCTGTGCCATGCGCATCACAGGAAAGATAGTGGGAGCTCAGGAAATTAAATGCATGGCTTAAGTCTTGGTGTATAGGAGAAGGATTTGGGTTCCTAGAGCACTGGGCTGACTTTTCATTGGGGTACAAACTGTATTCTGCAGATGATTTGCACCTAAATGGAAGGGGGTCCGCTGTGCTGGGGGAGAGAATTCTAGCTGGGGTGGTGGAGTATTTAAACTAGGGCTGAGGAGGGAGGTCAATGTAGAAAAAATAGGGGTAGCCAGTTTAGAGAGGGGTCAGACTATATTAGTGGGGGGAGAAACAGAATGTGGGGAGAGGACTAGACAACAGGATAAGGAGATCCTTTGTTACAAAACAGCAGTGTAAATAAAAATGCCCAAATAATATCAAATCACATTTCTGAAAATAAAAGTGAAAAACTGAAAAACAAGTTAAAGTGTATGTTCACAAATGCCGGAAGTCTAGCAAGCAAAATGGGGGAACTGGAGGCCTTGGTACTGGAAGAAAATATAGATACAGTTGGTGTTGCTGAAACATGGCTGGACTCTTCACATGACTGGGCTGTAAATCTACAGGGTTTTACACTGTTTCGGAAAGACAGGACAAATAGGAAAGGAGGTGGTGTATGTCTGTATGTGAGAAGTGATATGAAGAGACAATAGTGGGTGAATACTGTGAGGAGGTTGAAACCTTGTGGGTGGAACTAGAAAGGGAGGTAAACACTGAAAAAATTACTTTTGGTGTAATCTATAGACCCCCCAATATAACTGAGGAGATGGAAGGTCAGCTATATAAACAGATGGAGCGGGCTGCACAGGCGGGTACTGTAGTGATAATGGGAGATTTTAATTTCCGGGATATTAATTGGTGTCATGGTTCGGCTTCAACTGCAAAGGGTAGACATTTCCTCAACCTGTTGCAAGAAAATTTTCTGGGCCAGTTTGTGGCAGACCCGACTAGAGGTGAAGCTCTGTTGGATCTGGTCATTTCTAATAATGCAGAGCTTGTTGGGAACGTCAATGTTCGTGAAAACCTCGGTAACAGTGATCATAATATAGTTACATTTTAACAAAGGAAGGAAGGATAGGATCCAGCGCTGGGTCGAGTTTAAAATGGATTTTCTGTTCCAAGTTTAATGGCATCGGTTTAAAAGGAAGTCCAGTTGTATATGTCCTGGGTGTGTAAGAAGGTGGAGGTATTGTCCTCGGGGCCTACGCGTTTCGGACGACTGCCGCGTCCTTAAACTTGGCTGTAGTGATTTTGAAAAGCGCGCGCTGTCAGATTTTGTACTGAGTCAGTGAGATCAGCTGATTACTCGTTGCGTGTCAATGTCTATGTTGCTTTGGAACGCAAGCCGGAAGTGGATGTCGGGTTCCGTGTTATGATCTCAGCTATCTGGTAAGTACTAAGGTTGTTCAAAGGACTCGCTTGATCTAGATTTCAATAATTTGTATATTGTATTTGTCCATGTCTGAAACATATATTGAAATGTGTTTATATTTTAATTTGTTTTGACGTTTCAGATTTCTGTTGGGAATGTCAGACAACAACGGTGGCCGGCTTAGTTGGTTACTCGAGCCTGGTATGTCTCCCGAGAACCATCATGAACGTCCTAATCAAGGGTAAGTCGAAAGGTGATGAACACTCATCTTGTGTGGAGGTTGTGAGTGTATTTTGTATTTATATAGGTACTGGGAATGTTTTTAATAAAGTCTTAGTTGAGTGATCACAATTATAACATTAACCCTTAGGACCGAGTTATAGTGGTTACAATTATTATTGATAAGAATGTGTAAAATGACTGTCGATATATGAATGTGGCAGCGCGCTATATGGAAGGATGAGGATCTCGTGGGGAAAGTGCAGGAAGGACACAACTGAGTCTATACGGGGATTCGGAAACATGTATTGAACAAACGAGACTGGGTAGTGTGAGCATTAAAATGTGTACATGACAAAAAGCAAATATTATGCATGCAGCACTGAGTGGATTGTGTACCTTGGAAGATAATGCATGAGTGGTTATATCATGCTTTTTTAGAAATATATATAATGTATAAATGATATAGGTTTATATAGTTATTTGTATAAGTATCTTGCCTGTGTCCTGCGTTTTACGTGTAAAACTGATGGTGCTTTTTATCATTGACCATCTAATATAAGTACATTAATTCTTTTCTTAAATTTAAGCCTTTTGGAAATCTTGTGTTTAATCTGTAAATCCAATAGGCTTCTCTAAGATGGGTTTTATGTTTTATATCACCTCCTCTTTTACACGGATGGATCTTTTCAATGGCGTAACACCGGAAGGATTTGGTTGATCTGTTGTGTTCGGAGATAAAGTGTTTGGACACATTTGATATGTTCAAGATATTTTCATTTCTCACGTAGCTCAGATGTTCCAGAATTCTTATTTTAAATTTCCGATTGGTGCAGCCTACGTATTTTAAGTTGCATTCTATGCACTCAATGATATAAATGACCGATTCAGAATTGCAATTGATGTAGTTTTGTATGTTAAAGTTGTTAGTTTGTGTGGAGTCATTAAAGGTCTTAGCAGTCTTGACGTGGGAACAAGCTTTGCATGGATGCTGGCCACACTTGTAGAAACCTATGGTCTCTAACCATGTTGTTTTTGTTTTTTCATTGGCCGTGAAAAGGGATGGAGACAGAGCATTTCCCAGAGATGAGGCTTTTCTTGCCACTATTCTGCAGCCTCCAGCTAACACAGTGCGCAAAGTGTCATCCTCCATGAGGATGGGTAAGTAATTGTTTACTATTTTCTTAATTTGTGTAAACTGATTGCTTTGTTGCAAAATCAACGTAGGTTGGTTTTCGGTATTCTGTGTTGTGTCTATTATTCTGTTGTGGTGACTCAGAAGTTGGGCTCTTGATTTTTTTGTCATGATGTTGCAGGCCCGGTTGAGTGACCATTGGGGGTAACCTCTCTCATGGAGTCTTGTTTTGATTGCATCTTGTTCTATCTCAAATTGACTTTGAGAGGTACAATTCCTTTTAGCCCGGTGCATTTCACCTACCGGTATGGCTTTGATGGTATGCCTAGTATGGTTGCTGTTTGCATGTAATATATTGTTTGTAGCTGTAGGTTTGCGATGTGTTTTGGTCGAGATGGTTTGACCATTGACACCTTTCAGCTCCAAATCAAGGAAAATTATATTGGTGTCATCAAAATGATAAGTGAATTTGAGATTACAATCATTAATGTTGAGAGTTTCAACAAATTTGGGGATGATTTCTGTGTCTCCTTTCCAAATAATCAATATGTCATCGATATATCTACCGTACCATTCAATGTTGTGGCTGTATGAGTTTTCGGTTGAAAAAATATGGAATTGTTCCCACCAAGCCATGACCAGGTTTGCCACTGAAGGGGAAAACTTGGCCCCCATGGATACGCCTTTAAGTTGCAAGTAATATTTTGTATCAAATTGAAAATAGTTATTAGTAAGGAGAAACATGAGTACGTCTAGTATGTATAATTGAAATTGTTTATCATAGGTACTGTGTTTTGTCAAGTGATAATCAAGGGCAGCATGGGCTATATGGTGTGGAATTGATGTGTATAATGCCACAACATCACATGTCCTAAATTTGTTGCATAACAAATTCTGGGACAAAAAATATAGCTGGCTCACATGTGATGTTGTGGCATTATACACATCAATTCCACACCATATAGCCCATGCTGCCCTTGATTATCACTTGACAAAACACAGTACCTATGATAAACAATTTCAATTATACATACTAGACGTACTCATGTTTCTCCTTACTAATAACTATTTTCAATTTGATACAAAATATTACTTGCAACTTAAAGGCGTATCCATGGGGGCCAAGTTTTCCCCTTCAGTGGCAAACCTGGTCATGGCTTGGTGGGAACAATTCCATATTTTTTCAACCGAAAACTCATACAGCCACAACATTGAATGGTACGGTAGATATATCGATGACATATTGATTATTTGGAAAGGAGACACAGAAATCATCCCCAAATTTGTTGAAACTCTCAACATTAATGATTGTAATCTCAAATTCACTTATCATTTTGATGACACCAATATAATTTTCCTTGATTTGGAGCTGAAAGGTGTCAATGGTCAAACCATCTCGACCAAAACACATCGCAAACCTACAGCTACAAACAATATATTACATGCAAACAGCAACCATACTAGGCATACCATCAAAGCCATACCGGTAGGTGAAATGCACCGGGCTAAAAGGAATTGTACCTCTCAAAGTCAATTTGAGATAGAACAAGATGCAATCAAAACAAGACTCCATGAGAGAGGTTACCCCCAATGGTCACTCAACCGGGCCTGCAACATCATGACAAAAAAATCAAGAGCCCAACTTCTGAGTCACCACAACAGAATAATAGACACAACACAGAATACCGAAAACCAACCTACGTTGATTTTGCAACAAAGCAATCAGTTTACACAAATTAAGAAAATAGTAAACAATTACTTACCCATCCTCATGGAGGATGACACTTTGCGCACTGTGTTAGCTGGAGGCTGCAGAATAGTGGCAAGAAAAGCCTCATCTCTGGGAAATGCTCTGTCTCCATCCCTTTTCACGGCCAATGAAAAAACAAAAACAACATGGTTAGAGACCATAGGTTTCTACAAGTGTGGCCAGCATCCATGCAAAGTTTGTTCCCACGTCAAGACTACTAAGACCTTTAATGACTCCACACAAACTAACAACTTTAACATACAAAACTACATCAATTGCAATTCTGAATCGGTCATTTATATCATTGAGTGCATAGAATGCAACTTAAAATACGTAGGCTGCACCAATCGGAAATTTAAAATAAGAATTCTGGAACATCTGAGCTACGTGAGAAATGAAAATATCTTGAACATATCAAATGTGTCCAAACACTTTATCTCCGAACACAACAGATCAACCAAATCCTTCCGGTGTTACGCCATTGAAAAGATCCATCCGTGTAAAAGAGGAGGTGATATAAAACATAAAACCCATCTTAGAGAAGCCTATTGGATTTACAGATTAAACACAAGATTTCCAAAAGGCTTAAATTTAAGAAAAGAATTAATGTACTTATATTAGATGGTCAATGATAAAAAGCACCATCAGTTTTACACGTAAAACGCAGGACACAGGCAAGATACTTATACAAATAACTATATAAACCTATATCATTTATACATTATATATATTTCTAAAAAAGCATGATATAACCACTCATGCATTATCTTCCAAGGTACACAATCCACTCAGTGCTGCATGCATAATATTTGCTTTTTGCCATGTACACATTTTAATGCTCACACTACCCAGTCTCGTTTGTTCAATACATGTTTCCGAATCCCCGTATAGACTCAGTTGTGTCCTTCCTGCACTTTCCCCACGAGATCCTCATCCTTCCATATAGCGCGCTGCCACATTCATATATCGACAGTCATTTTACACATTCTTATCAATAATAATTGTAACCACTATAACTCGGTCCTAAGGGTTAATGTTATAATTGTGATCACTCAACTAAGACTTTATTAAAAACATTCCCAGTACCTATATAAATACAAAATACACTCACAACCTCCACACAAGATGAGTGTTCATCACCTTTCGACTTACCCTTGATTAGGACGTTCATGATGGTTCTCGGGAGACATACCAGGCTCGAGTAACCAACTAAGCCGGCCACCGTTGTTGTCTGACATTCCCAACAGAAATCTGAAACGTCAAAACAAATTAAAATATAAACACATTTCAATATATGTTTCAGACATGGACAAATACAATATACAAATTATTGAAATCTAGATCAAGCGAGTCCTTTGAACAACCTTAATACTTACCAGATAGCTGAGATCATAACACGGAACCCGACATCCACTTCCGGCTTGCGTTCCAAAGCAACATAGACATTGACACGCAACGAGTAATCAGCTGATCTCACTGACTCAGTACAAAATCTGACAGCGCGCGCTTTTCAAAATCACTACAGCCAAGTTTAAGGACGCGGCAGTCGTCCGAAACGCGTAGGCCCCGAGGACAATACCTCCACCTTCTTACACACCCAGGACATATACAACTGGACTTCCTTTTAAACCGATGCCATTAAACTTGGAACAGAAAATCCATTTTAAACTCGACCCAGCGCTGGATCCTATCCTTCCTTCCTTTGCTACTTCACCGTGTGCCGACACGAGGATCCGAGTGCTACTCTACAAACACACTGGAGTGTGTTAGGTGAGCTGGAGGTTCCCTCCCCAGTTTCTAATAGTTACATTTTACCTATACTGTAAAAAACAAACTGAGAAACCTATGAAGAAAGAGGTCAAGTACACTCAAGATAATATGTAATAGAAAAAACTTTCTTTATTAACAAATAGAAAGACAAACAGTTAAAAATGAGTCATACAGTGTGAAAAGGCGTCAGCCCACACAGAATACATGAAAATATACTGATAATAGTAGGTAACAAGGACCCAGGGTTGAATGTTGATTCAGTGAGCAGCTCAATACATGTTAGCATGTGTATAGGGAATTGGATCAAGTGATTCTAATATCAGTAGCACCATGAGCTGGTATTAACAAATGTGACTAGCAGATATGGGTTAGTATAACATAACAATGTAGCTGAGACTGATTACAAGTAGTGCAACCTGGATCTAGATAACAAAGCAGCCATATGCATTAAGTATGTAAGAAATGGCACGTACCCGGATTCATGTAGCCGCATGGGAGAGACGCCAAGCGCGACGCGCGTTTCGGCAGATGCCTTCGTCCGGGGGTGGCGACCCTCCCTTATATATGGGCATAATTAAAGACAAGTGGTGTCAGTGTGGGTGATGTGGGAGGTTTTTTCTGGCGACAGGCCGGGGGTAGCAAGATGGCTACTGCCCCACTTCCGGTGACCGCGTCATCGAGGCGGACGTGCGCGGACGATGTCTGACAGCGCCGCCCACGTCCAGCCCAGATTGGAGACTCGGCCGAAAGTGAGTGAGCCACTCCCCCACCCCTAGCCAGCGCGCACCTCTCTCACCCTGTACCACCAGACAAGGAGAAGCAGGCTTGTGGGACAGCTAACGATATTTTGGATAGATGTATGTACATGTAAATGAGGGACTTCGGAGACGATGAATGTTAGCTTAATATCGGGAATATGGCACATATGAATATGACCTATGAAAGAGTATAACATGTGAAAGAGACAGAAAAAGAAGAAGAAAACAAGAGAGATGGGAGAAACAGAAAAAGAGGACCTAAGAAAACGCACATGTGTGTGAATATTGGCAAGAAGACGGTCCATGAGAACACTGAGATGATACACTGATGTGTAAATAAGGGACTGAAAAATAAAATAAAATAAAATACTGAATACATAATTAATTAATTATGATGTGAAGGAATTAACAAAATATGTGTAAATAAAGAAATAAATAAAGATAAATACCAGTATATTATATATATATATATATATGTGATAAATCTGCAACTATATAGAAGATAAAAAACACAATGTATATGAGGATTTTATATATATAAATAAATAGTCAGTGATATTCATAATTATCAATACATAAATAATTAAAGTATAAATATATCAATACACTGTTGTGTGGAAAAAATGACATGGTGTGTTTGGATGAATAAAAGAGCATAAAAATAATAAAAATAAATATAAAGATATATGTTAAATGTGTATGCCAGGATGTGATCAATGTGCAACCATGTAATTGGAAAAAAAGAGAGAAAGAGAATGTGGACAAAGATTTTATATATATATAAAGATACATGATCAGTGATATTCATATTCAATACATCAATAAAAGGTATAAATACATACACAAAAAGAAGAACATACACAGACGCACCAAAATACATTACACAACATAAACCAGAGAGAAAGGAATATATGTAGACACTATTAAATATAGGTGCATAATAAATAAAGTCCATAATTATAGTAATAAATACATCAAAAGAATATATATACATATATAGAAGACATACAAAAATATACAGATATATAAAAGACATAAAAAATATATATATCGGATAAAATAAGCAAGTGCATAAGTATCTACATGTCTATATATTAAAATATATATATATATATATATATATATATATATATATATATATATGTATATGTAATAGAGCAATGCATAGGTATCTACATATCCATATATTAGAAATCCATAAATATACATAAGGTCAATAGTGATATATAAAAAACTAAGATACATAATTAATAACAATTACCTATACATTGTCACAAAATTACAATATATATAATACGTAGATATATACACATATATGTATATCTAAAGTGCATGTTGTGATGAATACAAATCCCCAACAAATATAAAAACATCCCCATGATAAACAAGGAAAGAGAAAAACATATATAGAATACAAAATAAGATGACACGTGCCCATAGCCAATGGGCATACATATATAATATATTATATCTTCAGCGTCTCCAGAGTCCATAGCCTCCAACATCTTCAATATACATATCTCCACATATAACTGCCTTTCTGTATACCTTCAAGAAATAAAGGATTCATAGAGGAGGGTAGTTAACAAGGTAATGACTGTATATATATACATATATATGATAAGATAATAAAAAATAAATATTTATTGATTAAAAATATGTTAAAAAAACCTAGACCCGCAAAGAGTCAGTGGTTCAGGGAAATGGAGCGAAACTCAAAGACTCATTGAGGCCTGATGGATACATTGACCCAAGGGTCCAAATCCAACGTGCTTCGCATTGTGCTAGTTTTTGCTTGATATTGCCTCCTCTCATATTTGTAACGATGTGATCAATGCCTCTCACCTTTAATTTTGTTGGATCGCAGGAATGATATGTTTTGAAATGTCGCGGTATCGGTTTCAAAGTTTGCACAGCTTCCTCATTCGCTGCTCTTCTGATATCGGACATATGCTCCCTCACTCTCACTTTTAGCTCCCTGGAAGTGAGACCAATGTATACTTTAGGGCATGGACATGTTGCATAATACACCACTGCTTTGGTGGTGCATGTTATCGGATGTGTTATGGTATACGTTTTTGTACCTTTAACATTTGGAAATGTTGTTGTCCTCTCGATATTAGGACATGCCACACAATGCCCACAGGGGGAACACCCCCACTTCGCTCCCTTTGATCCAAACGGATGTTTTCTCGTAACCGGATCATAGTGACTCCTCACTAAATGATCTTTCTGATTTCTCCCACGTCTTGCTGTTATGCTGGGGTACCTAGTCACATAGTTGGTGAGAATTGGGTCCGTGAGCAAAATGGGCCAATACCTTTTGAAAATGTCCCTCTTTTGTGGCCACCTCGAGTGATAGTTCATTATAAACCTCACCTTAGTCTGTGTGTCTTTCTTCTTCTTAGTAAACAAAAGATCATCTCTGTTTGTGTGCTTGGCCCTGTAATACGCTTTTTTAATGGACCGCATGCTATAGCCTCGGTCAATAAAGCGATTTTTTAGGTCCTTGGCCTGTTCCTCAAAAATGGTGTCAGAGGAGCATATCCTCCTTATCCTCAGGAATTGCCCGATAGGGATCGCCTGTAAGGTCTGTGGTGGATGGGAGGATGAAAAGTGCAGTAAAGAATTAACAGAGGTCTCCTTACGATACACATCACTCTGTAGAAAACCATCAATGTCCTTGGTTAATTTAATGTCCAAAAAATCAATATGCTGACTATTAGATTTATACGTAAATTTGAGATTAATCTGGTTCTTGTTGAGATCTAGCATAAATTTGTCCAGCTCAGAGGATGTACCCTTCCAGATGACCAGGATGTCATCAATGTACCGTGTACCTGTGGGCATTGTGTGGCATGTCCTAATATCGAGAGGACAACAACATTTCCAAATGTTAAAGTTACAAAAACGTATACCATAACACATCCGATAACATGCACCACCAAAGCAGTGGTGTATTATGCAACATGTCCATGCCCTAAAGTATACATTGGTCTCACTTCCAGGGAGCTAAAAGTGAGAGTGAGGGAGCATATGTCCGATATCAGACGAGCAGCGAATGAGGAAGCTGTGGAAACTTTGAAACCGATACCGCAACATTTCAAAACATATCATTCCTGCGATCCAACAAAATTAAAGGTGAGAGGCATTGATCACATCGTTACAAATATGAGAGGAGGCAATATCAAGCAAAAACTAGCACAATGCGAAGCACGTTGGATTTGGACCCTTGGGTCAATGTATCCATCAGGCCTCAATGAGTCTTTGAGTTTCGCTCCATTTCTCTGAACCACTGACTCTTTGCGGGTCTAGGTTTTTTAACATATTTTTAATCAATAAATATTTATTTTTTATTATCTTATCATATATATGTATATATATACAGTCATTACCTTGTTAACTACCCTCCTCTATGAATCCTTTATTTCTTGAAGGTATACAGAAAGGCAGTTATATGTGGAGATATGTATATTGAAGATGTTGGAGGCTATGGACTCTGGAGACGCTGAAGATATAATATATTATATATGTATGCCCATTGGCTATGGGCACGTGTCATCTTATTTTGTATTCTATATATGTTTTTCTCTTTCCTTGTTTATCATGGGGATGTTTTTATATTTGTTGGGGATTTGTATTCATCACAACATGCACTTTAGATATACATATATGTGTATATATCTACGTATTATATATATTGTAATTTTGTGACAATGTATAGGTAATTGTTATTAATTATGTATCTTAGTTTTTTATATATCACTATTGACCTTATGTATATTTATGGATTTCTAATATATGGATATGTAGATACCTATGCATTGCTCTATTACATATACATATATATATATATATATATATATATATATATATATTTTAATATATAGACATGTAGATACTTATGCACTTGCTTATTTTATCCGATATATATATTTTTTATGTCTTTTATATATCTGTATATTTTTGTATGTCTTCTATATATGTATATATATTCTTTTGATGTATTTATTACTATAATTATGGACTTTATTTATTATGCACCTATATTTAATAGTGTCTACATATATTCCTTTCTCTCTGGTTTATGTTGTGTAATGTATTTTGGTGCGTCTGTGTATGTTCTTCTTTTTGTGTATGTATTTATACCTTTTATTGATGTATTGAATATGAATATCACTGATCATGTATCTTTATATATATATAAAATCTTTGTCCACATTCTCTTTCTCTCTTTTTTTCCAATTACATGGTTGCACATTGATCACATCCTGGCATACACATTTAACATATATCTTTATATTTATTTTTATTATTTTTATGCTCTTTTATTCATCCATACACACCATGTAATTTTTTCCACACAACAGTGTATTGATATATTTATACTTTAATTATTTATGTATTGATAATTATGAATATCACTGACTATTTATTTATATATATAAAATCCTCATATACATTGTGTTTTTTATCTTCTATATAGTTGCAGATTTATCACATATATATATATATATATATATATATATATATATATATATATATATATAAAATACTGGTATTTATCTTTATTTATTTCTTTATTTGCACATATTTTGTTAATTCCTTCACATCATAATTAATTAATTATGTATTCAGTATTTTATTTTATTTTATTTTATTTTTCAGTCCCTTATTTACACATCAGTGTATCATCTCAGTGTTCTCATGGACCGTCTTCTTGCCAATATTCACACACATGTGCATTTTCTTAGGTCCTCTTTTTCTGTTTCTCCCATCTCTCTTGTTTTCTTCTTCTTTTTCTGTCTCTTTCACATGTTATACTCTTTCATAGGTCATATTCATATGTGCCATATTCCCGATATTAAGCTAACATTCATCGTCTCCGAAGTCCCTCATTTACATGTACATACATCTATCTAAAATATCGTTAGCTGTCCCACAAGCCTGCTTCTCCTTGTCTGGTGGTACAGGGTGAGAGAGGTGCGCGCTGGCTAGGGGTGGGGGAGTGGCTCACTCACTTTCGGCCGAGTCTCCAATCTGGGCTGGACGTGGGCGGCGCTGTCAGACATCGTCCGCGCACGTCCGCCTCGATGACGCGGTCACAGGAAGTGGGGCAGTAGCCATCTTGCTACCCCCGGCCTGTCGCCAGAAAAAACCTCCCACATCACCCACACTGACACCACTTGTCTTTAATTATGCCCATATATAAGGGAGGGTCCCGCAGAGAAGACGCCACCCCCGGACGAAGGAATCTGCCGAAACGCGCGTCGGGCTTGGCGTCTCTCCCATGCAGCTACATGAATCCGGGTACGTGCCATTTCTTACATACTTAATGCATATGGCTGCTTTGTTATCTAGATCCAGGTTGCACTACTTGTAATCAGTCTCAGCTACATTGTTATGTTATACTAACCCATATCTGCTAGTCACATTTGTTAATACCAGCTCATGGTGCTACTGATATTAGAATCACTTGATCTAATTCCCTATACACATGCTAACATGTATTGAGCTGCTCACTGAATCAACATTCAACCCTGGGTCCTTGTTACCTACTATTATCAGTATCTTTTCATGTATTCTGTGTGGGCTGACGCCTTTTCACACTGTATGACTCATTTTTAACTGTTTGTCTTTCTATTTGTTAATAAAGAAAGTTTTTTCTATTACATATTATCTTGAGTGTACTTGACCTCTTTCTTCATAGGTTTCTCAGTATATATTCATGGTCAGAGTACCAGGTTATGTTGGGGTTACATGTATGTTCTTCCTATTCCTTTACTCATGGTTACTTATGTCATTTTGACCATTACCGGCACTTATTAAGATATATACTTATAATATCTTTTCTGTTGTGGAGTTCATACGTTTGCTGCTCGTGTACAATTTGGTTTTCTGTAAAAAACAAACGCAGGCTGGGAGGGCAAAAGCATTTAATTTTAAGAAAGCCAATTTCCCCAGGATGAGGGCTGCAATTCAGGATATAGACTGGGAAGAACTAATGTCAAATAATGGGACAAATGATAAATGGGAGATTTTCAAATCTACTTTGGGTTATTATAGTGCAAAATTTATTCCTATAGGTAACAAGTATAAACAACTAAAACTAAATCCCACATGGCTTACACCTTCTGTGAAAGGGGCAATACATGACAAAAAAAGGACATTTAAAAAATACAAATCTGAGGGTACATCTGTAGCCTTTGTAAAATATAAAGAGCTTAATAAAATCTGTAAAAATGTAATAAAATTACCAAAAATACTGTCCTTTAGTCTTTAACTTTTGGAAAACTACTTTTGCTTTTTTGTCCAGCATTTTAAAGTATAGAATTCGTCCCTCTCCTGCATTGGCTTTGTTTTGTTGGTCTTGTTGACATTCCTAGAGACTTAAGGTGTATAACAGGGCATGTCGTTCTGGCAGCCAGATTGTTGATAGCCAGGTCTTGGAAATCTTCAGACCCCATTACGATCACTGAATTAACTAATCTCATTCAATTTGACTATACTATGGAAAAAATGGTAGCGGTTCGCTCTAATTCAAACGGAAAATTTCTAAATGATTGGACGTTATGGTCAGTCTATAATGCTTCAAGAGCATTCCTTTTCTAGACTATAAATATTGGAAGTGTATCTAATTGATTGGCGTAAAGATATCAGGATATAGTTGTAAGGTCCTAACAAGACTAGGCAACTGATCTATAGTAGATTATATAGATAAAGTCTTGCATTGTCACTTATATGTTTATAATTAGCGGAGCTGTATCTGGGAAAAATCGCAAACTCTTTCTTTTCTTTTCTGTTTTATTTTTTCTTTCTCCTAAATGTTTTGGTTTTTATTTATATTGTCGACTAATGAAAGGATATTTGAATACATGTTTGTATCTATTGTAAGATGTGGATATGTATGAGAAAACCAACCTGTTTTTTGTCTTTGTTTATGTTATGTTATGTTGAAAAATAATAATAAAGAACTCAATTTAAAAAAATAAATAAATAAGCAAAAATACAAAATGAAAGGCAGGTGGCCAAGGATAGTAAAACAAATCCCCAAAAAGTCTTCAAGTATATAAATGCTAAAAAAGCCAAGGTCTGAACATGTAGGACCCCTAGATAATGGTAATGGGGAGTTGGTCACAGGCGATCAAGAGAAGGCAGAGTTACTAAATGGGTTCTTTAGCTCTGTATATACAACAGAAGAAAGAGCGGCAGATATAGCCGGTGCCAGTGCTGGTAATGTATCAGTTGATATACTGAATTGGATAAATGTAGATATGGTCCAAACTAAATTAAATTAAATAAATGTGCACAAGGCCCCCGGACCAGATGGGTTACACCCTAGAATTCTTAAAGAGCTTAGTTCAGTTATTTCTGTCCCCCTTTTCATAATATTTAGAGATTCTCTAGTGACTGGTATAGTGCCAAGGGACTGGCGCAGGGCAAATGTGGTGCCTATTTTCAAAAAGGGCTCTACGTCTTCCCTGGGTAATTATAGACCAGTAAGCTTAACATCCATCGTGGGGAAAAGGTTTGAGGGGCTATTGAGGGACTATATACAGGATTATGTGACAAAAAATAGTATTATAAGTGACAGCCAGCACGGTTTTACTAAGGACAGAAGTTGTCAAACTAACCTAATCTGTTTTTATGAAGAGGTGAGCAGAAGCCTAGACAGAGGGGCTGCTGTGGATTTAGTGTTTTTGGACTTTGCAAAGGCATTTGACACTGTCCCCCATAGACGCCTAATGGGTAAATTAAGGACTATAGGTTTAGAAAATATAGTTTGTAATTGGATTGAGAATTGCCTCAAGGACCGTATCCAGAGAGTTGTGGTCAATGATTCCTACTCTGAATGGTCCCCGGTAATAAGTGGTGTACCCCAGGGTTCAGTGCTGGGACCACTATTATTCAACTTATTTATTAATGATATAGAGGATGGGATTAATAGCACTATTTCTATTTTTGCAGATGACACCAAGCTATGTAATATAGTTCAGTCTATGGAAGATGTTCGTGAATTGCAAGCAGATTTAAACAAACTAAGTGTTTGGGCATCCACTTGGCAGATAAAGTTTAATGTAGATAAATGCAAAGTTATGCATCTGGGTACCAACAACCTGCATGCATCATATGTGCTAGGGGGAGCTACACTGGGGGAGTCACTTGTTGAGAAGTATCTGGGTGTACTTGTAAATCATAAACTAAATAACAGCATGCAGTGTCAATCAGCTGCTTCAAAGGCCAGCAGGATATTGTTGTGTATTAAAAGAGGCATGGACTCGCGGGACAGGGATGTAATATTGCCACTTTACAAAGCATTAGTGAGGCCTCATCTAGAATATGCAGTTCAGTTCTGGGCTCCAGTTCATAGAAAGGATGCCCTGGAGTTGGAAAAAATACAAAGAAGAGCAACGAAGCTAATTAGGGGCATGGAGAATTTAAGTTATGAGGAAAGATTAAAAGAATTAAACCTATTTAGCCTTGAAAAAAGACGACTAAGGGGGGACATGATTAACTTATAGAAATATATTAATGGCACATACAAAAAATATGGTGAAATCCTGTTCCATGTAAAACCCCCTCAAACAACAAGGGGCACTCCCTCCATCTGGAGAAAAAAAGGTTCAACCTGCAGAGGCGACAAGCCTTCTTTACTGTGAGAACTGTGAATCTATGGAATAGCCTACCGCAGGAGCTGGTCACAGCAGGGACAGTAGATGGCTTTAAAAAAGGGTTAGATAATTTCCTAGAACAAAAAAGTATTAGCTCCTATGTGTAGAAATTTTTTCCTTCCCTTTTCCCGTCCCTTGGTTGAACTTGATGGACATGTGTCTTTTTTCAGCCGTACTAACTATGTAACTATGTAACTATGTAACTATGTAACCTTGTGGTGAACTATCTGTATTTGCTATCATGAAGTCTTCTCTTTATGGTAGACTTAGATACTGATCCACCGACTTCCAGGAGAGTGTTCTTCACTTGGGTAGATGTTCCGAATGGGTTTTTCTTCACCATGGAAAGGATTCCGCGATCACCCACCACTGTTGTCTTCCATGTACGTTCAGGCCCTTTGGAGGTCTTGAGATCACCATTCCATTTTTTTTTTTTTAAAGAATATACCAAACTGTTGATTTGGCCACTCCTAACATTTGTGCTATCCCTTTGATGGATTTCTTCATTTTTTTTCAGCCTAATGATGGTCTGTTTCACTTGCATTGAGAGCTCCATGTTGTGGGTTCACAGCAACAGCTTCCAAATGCAAATGCCACACCTGGAATCAACTCCAGACCTTTTACCTGCTTAATTGATGATGGATTAACGAGGGAATAGCCCATTAAGCCCATTAAATAGGTTTTGTCAAATTACCTTTGGTCCCTCGAAAAAGAGGCAGGTACATATTAAAGAGCTGTAATTCCTAAACCCTTCCTCAAAATAGAATGTGCATACCCCCAAATTAAAGCTGAGTGTCTGCACTTTAAGCCCATATTGATTACATAACTGTATATTCAATATGGTTTGATAAACAGCTAAAATGCCAAAACTTGTGTCACTGTCCAAATAATTCTGGACCTAATTGTGTATATAGAGACTCAGAAAACTATATAACGCATTAGATCAGATACAGCATCTCAGCAGACAGTATCACACTTGATAGAATTAAATAAAATGGCTCAGTAGATAGCATCATATATGATATGATTAGATACAGTGGCTCAGCAAACAGTATCACACATGATAAGATTAGACATAGTATCTACATACTGCGGCTCAGCAGACTGTATCATACATAATAGGATTAGATACAGCAGCTCGGTAGACAATATCAAATGTTATAGGCTTAGATACAGGGCCCCAGCAAACGGTATCACTCATGATAGGCTTAGATACCGAGCCCCAGCAGATAATAATACTCATGATAGGCTTAGATACAGTATACAGAAAAATTGCCAAGGCAATAGGAACCCGTTTTTTCCCCCAACTACTTACTAACCAATAGAATAGGACAGTAGAATAAATCAAATATCTTTATTAAATTAGGGACAAACAACAAGAAAATGTAAATCTACAACGTGTACTGGCACATGCAATTTGCAGACATAAATATGTCTATAGAATATGGGAGATATAACCCAATGCAAATTTGACACTGAGTATAACTGCTAGCTATAGTCCATTATATACAGGATCAGCTCCAGTTAACATTGCGCTAAAAGACTAGTATAGCCCCCCCCCCCCCCCCGACATGTTTTGCCACAGATGCAGCATCCTCAGAGGTTTTAGGGGCATATTGTGGCACGCTCCAAACAAAACAGCCTCTTTATGAGCCTCCACTAGAAAGAGAACAGGTGTATGGCTATGTCTAGCCAATGAATGCATGTGTTCACCCTAAGGAACCTCCTCCCTACCAGATAGACTTGATATGTGGCCAATAGTAAGCCAACGCAGCACAGCCAATCACAAGCAGGTGCCCAAACCTGCGCACTAATGCCATAGACAGATACCAAAGCTAAGTAAAAAATCAGCACTACTGAGCATGTCAAAGGACTTAGAAAAAATATCATTTTTTGTGGTTGTAAAGGGAAGTGTTTTATATATTTATATCTATGTACATGTAGTGTAGATATATATATATATATATATATATATATATATATATATATATATATGTATATATATATATATATATATATATATATTTGACCCTCCAGAAAGGTGTCATCTAATTAGACACCCTGGGGGATGTAAAACAAACAATGAACTAATCCAGGAAGCAGGAAGTTCCAACTGCCCTTCCATCCCCCTACTAGATAATGGAATTCCATGAGATAGCCATGAGGCCCAGGCCCCCTCCCTTTCACGTGCATGAGACTGTGATGTCACACAGATGTGCACGGGGGGTTTAAAAGGACAAACAGTCCCAAAGTTCTCTCTCTTGTTCCTGCTACCTGGCTCCACTAAGGGTCTCCTCTTCCCTCCTGGCCTGCTCTTGAATCATGGCCCGTCCAGAGAGACCACACCAACTTGTACCACATGAAGTGCTAAGTATCTTCTCCCCTATACACCCTAAGTAACCCTTTCTCTCCAGCTCTTCACATGCACATTCCCATACCCTGCTCCCTGAGTTCCCTAAGTAACCCTTACAGTCCTGAGTTCCCCTACTACCCCTTGTGGCCCTGAGTTACTTGCTAGCCCTGATTTACCTGTTTAACCCTTTCCCACTATTTACTTGCTACACAGCAACTCATTCCACTTGTTAACCCATTGCTTCTGTCTACCCCTTGCAGTCTGAAGACCCTTCCCACTGTTGACCCTTTTACCTGATTATTAACCCTTAGTGCATATGGAAAGTAATATTAGGAGGGAGTGTGACAGAAACAGTGAGCATGTACATGTGTATTGTGTTGTAACGTAACTGTATTCATATGTATGTCTAGGTATGTGGGTGGAGGCATAACATTGGATACTGTTTTTATACTGTACTACGTATAGTGTGAGTATACTCAGTATATATTAACGTGTTATGTGTATTGGGGTATACTGATACTATACTGTGATCAGTTACTGTGTTCTGTGTTTGGTGTATTTTATATGCAAGTGTGATTATTGTTAGTAATAAATATTACCCTTTATTTACTATACAATTGTATTTATTGTACAGTCTTATTCCGTTGTGTAGAAGAAAAGCAAGTAGATGTTAGTATAAGGAAAAGGTAGGGGAACTAGGCATAACCCTAGTGACCATGATTATAAAGGCGGTAGTAATAGTGGGTGCCACTAACCAGTGAATCCCACTATTACCCCACCCCCTTTAACAGTGGTAATGAAAAAATTTCAGCTAAACTGACATTTTATTAGAAAAAAATATGTATTTTTTATTGTCACGGCCACATTCTAATAAAATCGATGAAAGATCTGTGGGGCTGAAGTGCTTACTACACCTTTAGAAGAATTCCTTGGGGGGGTCATTTTCAAAAATTTTGTTTTTCAGAGCATTTTTTATGTTTTGGCACCTCAAGGCCTCTGCAAACCTGACATGGCGCCTAAAATATATTCTAATAAAAAAGAGTCCCCAAAATTCATAAATTGCTGCTTCCTTCCTGAGGTCTGTGTTTCAGTCATGTCGCACACTAGGGCCACATATGGGATATTTTAAAAAACTGCAGAATCAGAGTAATAAATATTGAGTTGCATCTCTCTGTTAACATCAGAAAAACACAGACATAAAGGCTTAAAATTAAATATCTAAACACAAAAAAAAAGAATTTTTTAAATTTCACATTCACTTTGCTTTCATTTCTGTCTAACGCCTGATGGCTTAGAGCATGTTCAGACATGGCAGAATTTTTCCGCTGCAAATGTTGTTCCTGGTCGTTAGTGCAGGGTGTCATCTGTAGTACTCAGCTGACACCCAAAGCGTATGGAGCAAGCTCAGTGCATGAGCCCGCTCCATACTTCTCCCCCTGCACCATGACGTATTGGCACGTCATCGTGCACTAAGGGGTTAAGGGGTGCAGTCATTTATATGGGGACTCTAACATATAGAACCCTCAAAGACGCTTCAGAATTGAATTGGCCCCTAAAAAAAAAGAAAAATAACTGCTAAACTTGTACATCTCCTGACGTCCAAAAAAATAAAAAGATGTTTAAAAAATGATGCCAGCAGAAAGTACTACTCTGAATGGTCACCGGTTATACGTGGTGTATCCCAGGGTTCAGTGCTGGGACCACTATTATTCAACTTATTTATTAATGATATAGAGGTTGGGATTAGTAGCACTAGTTCTATTTTTGCAGATGACACCAAGCTATGTAATATAGTTCAGTCTATGGAAGATGTTCGTGAATTGCAAGCGGATTTAAACAAACTGAGTGTTTGGGCGTCCACTTGGCAAATGAAGTTTAATGTAGATAAATGTAAAGTTATGCATCTGGGTACCAACAACCTGCATGCATCATATGTCCTAGGGGGAGCTACACTGGCGTATTCACTTGTTGAGAAGGATCTGAGTGTACTTGGAAATCATAAACTAAATAACAGCACAATGTCAATCAGCTGCTTCAAAGGCCAGCAGGATATTGTCGTGTATTAAAGAGGCATAGACTCACGGGACAGGGATGTAATATTGCCACTTTACAAAGCATTAGTGAGGCCTCATCTAGGATATACAGTTCAGTTCTGGGCTCCAGTTCATTGAAAGGATGAAAAATACGAAGAAGAGCAACAAAGCTAATAAGGGGCATGGAGAATCTAAGTTATGAGGAAAGATTAAAAGAATTAAACCTATTTAGCCTAGAAAAAAGACGACTAAGGGGTACATGATTAATTTCTATAAATATATTAATGGCACATACAAAAAATATGGTGAAATCCTATTCCATGTAAAACCCCCTAAAAAAACAAGGGGCGCTCCCTCCATCTGGAGAAAAAAAGGTTCAACCTGTGGAGGCGGCAAGCCTTCTTTACTGTGAGAACTGTGAATCTATGGAATAGCCGACCACAGGAGCCGTCACAGCAGGTACAGTAGATGGTTTAAAAAAGGGTTAGATAATTTCCAAGGACAAAAAAATATTAGCTCGTATGTGTAGAAAAATTCCCCTTCCCTTTTCCCGTCCGTTGGTTGAACTTGATGGACATGTGTCTTTTATCAGCCGTACTAACTATGTAACTAAGTAAAGTAGACGTATGGGAAATGGTAATTAGCAACTATTGTGTCGTATAACTGTCTTACAAACAGAAGAAATCAAATTTTGAAAAATTCAAATTTTTCTACATTTTTGATAAATCTTTGTGATTCACAAATACATATTAAATGTTTTGACCAAAATGTATCGCTAACATAAAGTACAGTGTGTCACAAGAAAACAGGCTAATATTTGCTAGGATAAGTAAAAGCATTCCAAAGTTATAACCTCAAAGTGACATATATGTGGCTCTGTCAGGAAGATGAATACTGGCTGCAGTGACAAGAGGTTAAGAGAAAATAACAACAGATTACACATATTTCTGAATATTTTGCTGTACGGCTTTCTTAATGTCTTTATTTCTCAGACTGTATATAATAGGATTGAACAGAGGAGTAAATACAGTGTACAGCAGGGATGTGATTTTATTCATGTCCGATGTTTGTCCATTTGTTGGAAGAACATAAACACTGAAGAGAGTCCAGTAAAATATGAAGACCACAGTGAGGTGGGAGCTACAGGTGGAGAAGGCTTTCTGTCTACTGATATTAGATGGAATCCGTAAGATAGCACGGACAATGTTAACATAAGAAATAACAATTATAATGCTGGGAATAATCAATAATGGGAAACTTTGTAGAAACATTTGTAGTTTTATAGGAAATGTATCAGAACATGAAATTTCCCGTAACGGAGGAAGATCACAGAACAAATGGTCAATGATATTCACTCCACAGAACTTTAGTCTTGATACTGTTAGGGTGCCACTAAATGCACAGGAAAAACCGACTGACCAGGATATGGCGGCCAATCTCACACAATACCCGCTTGTCATGATAGAGGTGTAACGGAGGGGGTTACAGATGGCCACATATCTGTCATAGGACATCACTGTGAGGAGAAGACATTCAAATGCTTCAGAGGATGCAAAAAATAAAAACTGAGTCATGCAGCCAATAAAAGTGATGGTCCCCCCATTATTCAGGAGAATGTAAAACAAGTTGGGGACAATATTCGCTGGCAGTAAAATATCATTGATGGACAGTTGTGAGATGAAGAAGTACATTGGAGTGTGGAGGTTCTTGCTGGTGGACACCAGGGTGATGATCAGGAGATTCCCACATACCGTGAGGAAAAATAACGCAAAAAGCAGACAGAAGAGGGAAATTCTGAGCTGTGGGCCACCCTGAAAACCCAAGAGGACAAATTCTACGACATCAGTCAAATTGTTCTCCTGCATTTAGAAAAAAAACAAAAAAATTGTAGGGAACAAAGTAATATTAGAGCTCAATTAACCAAAATGAATCACTTCTAATATAATAATTTACAGGAACTGGATTTGGCAAATTTCATATTCTCAGATTCATAGCTGTATGGCGTTTAAGATTTCCCAACAAATTGTATGCCTCTGTTTTTATTTAAAGGAGTTGTATAAAATTAGAAAACTTCCCAAACAGCGCCTCTATTGTCTGTGGACTGTTTATGTGATTGCATCTCAATAGTCACTTGAATGGCGCTGTGCTGCAATACCAGATACAGCCCCTATACAACAGTAGCGCTGTTTTTCTAATCTCATACAACACTTGGGGAAAAATAGACGTTTGTGCTAAGATAAATTTAGCAATGACAACAAATGTTCCAGAAAGAAATGGATTTGCCCAAAACGTAACTTGAATTAGCGAAATCGTTTCCACTGTTTTGGGGGCACAATTTTTTTTTTAACAAAATCAGTAAACTTTGAAGTTTGAGTGTTTACAGTCAAGAATAGAAGATAAGAACATTGATGTTTATCATCTAATATTGTTAATAGCCAGAAAAGCGATTGTAACCCTTTCCCACGAGGCACCGTAAAAGTATGTCGCGGCTCAGGAGTCGTTCTAACAAACCAATGTACCAATATGACACAGTGAGGGGGCGACATCACTTGAGGGTGTCAGATGTATTGTACAGCTGACTCCAATGGACAGCCGATATCCCACTCTAACAGCCGGGTTCAAAAATAACTCTGACTGTTAAGTTAAGAAACCAGCAAATTAAAACCCTTATATGTCGTAACTATGGCACCTAAGGAATTTTAAAAACCCATCAGGGCCTCTAAGACATGATTGTGACGTGAAACGACCTATAGAATAAAGATAGCATATTATTTATACTGCAAGGCGGATGTTGTAAGCAAGAATTGCAAAAAACTACAGCAGATTCACTATTTTTCCCATTCCCCACTTAATTAATAAAATCCATTAAATAGATTCTATGCAAAGCAAAATGGTGCCAATAAAAACTAGAACTTATCCATAAAAACAAGCCCTCCAATGGAAGGATGAAGATAAAAAAAAACAAAAAAAAAATTCTGAAAGCCAAAAAAAGGGCACAACCTATTAAATAGGCAATTCTAAAATGTTCTCAAAAAAACTAATTGATCTTAAACAATATCTTGAGTAAATGAGAGAACTAGAAAACATTAGAGAGTAGATGGAGATGGTTAATAAATTATATTGTTATATCTGTTCTAGAATTGCTTCTGCTGTGTAAAAAATGCTAAATACAAACGCCCCAATCAAGGTGTGGAAAAGGAAATGGAAAATGAAGGTCACTAGAACAGACACAAATGATGAAACAACCGCCCAATAAAACACATGGAGTCAGATGGTGAATATTTACATGTAAGCTTCAGGTGCCACCATCGTGTGATGTACGGGACAATCATCATAAGGATCTGTATCTGCCTCCTCCACCTTCTTCTCACTTTACATTCACCGATGACATTTTTTTTATCTAACTTTTGGCAAAATAATGGTCAACGACCAGCTCAATGTAAGTTTTATATTGGCATAAAAAAATACAAATAAGTAAAATATGTTTAGAAAATTAAATTTTTTCTTACATATGATTTAGAATAATCTTATTCCTGGTCCTACCTCAAGTATTACTGCTGATACTTACATTAGATATTTCCATCTTCTGTTTTTTTCTTAGAATTTCTCCCAGTCCTGATCTTAGAAGAGGAAAATTATTACCTGGAAGAGAAAATCTTCATCAGTTTGATCGGTTCCTGTAAGATGATGTGACAGAATCAGAGACATGAATATTTACTCACAGAACAAACATATATATATACTCTGCTGTTACCTCTACGGAGATGTTGTTGTCTTTGTCTCCGATGTCTCCTGAGTTCCAGTCCAAAGAGAAATATAAGAATAAAATGATTAATAATTACTGGCTTATTCCTGAGATGATTCACAAAGAAAAAAATATAAAATAAACTGAAAGTAAAGTTTTGTATTTTAGGCCTGTACTAGTAAAGTCTCATGAGATATATTGGCTTCCTGGACCGGAATCACAGGGCCGCTTTACCCATAAGACAAACAGTTCAGCGGTGGCATCAATTTCAACTGTGTCCACATCCTCAGTGTCAATATTACTGTGGTCAGGGGGCAAAAAAGAGAGTATTATTGTTGTAGGGAAGATACAAAGGGGGCACTATTACTGTGGGGGCACAAAGGGGGCACTATTACTGTATAGGACACTAAGACGAGAACTATTGCAGTGTAAAGCTTAAAGAGGGCTAGTTACTGTGTGGGGCACAAAGGGGCACTATCACTGTATGGGACACTAAGAGGAGAACTATTGCAGTGTAGGGCCTAAAGGGGGCTAGTTACTGTGTGGGGTACCAAAAGTGGGCACAGGTACTGCCTGGGGGATTCTTAGTGTCTGGATAACTATCGTTTTACCACTTTAGTTTTTGAAGGCACTATCTTAGGTACAGTATTTAGGGACATTGTGTGATGCAGCAGATACAATAATGGGGGTATGTAGCAGCAGTATGGAGAGTTTAGGTTTAAGGTAATAAAAGGATGGGGGAGGTGTTGGAAAACCAAGGAGCCAAAGAAACTGCAGAGAAGAGTCGTGTCTGGAAGGGAACCTGCCTGTACACACATGAGCATATCCTCTCCTGCTGCACAGATCATCTGACCTACAAGAGAGAAGACTTCACTCGGCTGTGACACACCACACAAACCTTTCCCTTTACTGGTTTGATAATAAAGCACATACAATGCATTCGGAAAGTATTCAGACCCTTTACATTTTTCCACATTTTGTTATGTTGGGGACTTGTGCTAACAAAAATAATATATATAAAGTACAGTGATATATGTTATTTAGGGTATTTGTTGGATCATACCCAATTTAGTTTTGCCTGCTCCGGTCTGAGAGAGATTTTGTGGGTATTTGAGCCAAGAGAAACCACCATTATATTTGTAACAAAAATAATAAATCCAGTTTTCCCCATCATTCTGCACTCAATACCCCATAATGACCAAGTGAGAACAGAATGTTAGTTCATTGCTAATTTACTGACAAGACAAACATAAAATCTTGCATTGACATAAGTATTCAGACCCTTTACTCAGGACTTAGTTGAAGCACCTTTGGCAGTGATAACAGCCCCCGTCTTCTTGGGGATGATGCCACCAGGTGCACACCTGGATTTGGGGATTTTCTGCCATTCTTCTCTGCAGATCCTCTCAAGCTCTGTCAGGTTGGATGGGGGCCTTGGTGGAAAGCCATTTTCAGGTCTCTCCAGAGATGTACGATTGTGTTTAAATCAGGGCTCTGGCTGGGCCACTTAAAGAGGCTCTGTCACCAGATTCTCAAATCCCTATCTCCTATTGCATGTGATCGGCGCTGCAATGTAGATAAAAGTAACGTTTTTTTTGTTTTTTTTAAAACGTTCATTTTTGGCCAAGTTATGAGCTATTTTATATATATGCAAATGAGGTTTGAAATGGACAACGGGGTGTTTTTTTTTTCGTTATGTCCATCTGGGCGTGTATTGTGTTTTTAACTGGGCGTGTTTACGTGTATGACGCTGACCAATCAGTGACCAGTCAGCGTCATACACTCATCTCCATTGATTTACACAGCAGTGATGTACAGCCACATAAACAAAGATTAACATTAATCAAGTGTCCTAATAATGAATACACATGAAATCCAGCCTGGACGTCATGTGTATTCAGAATCCTGACACTTCTGAATCTTTTCTTTGAGATTTCTAGCAAGGGAAACGAGATTTCGTTTCACTTGCTGGAAATCTCACAGAAAAGATTCAGAAGTCTCAGGATTCTGAATACACATGACGTACAGGCTGGATGATCATGTGTATTCATTATTAGGACACTTGATTAACATTAATCTCTGTTTATGTGGCTGCACATCGCTGCTGTGTAAATGAATCGAGAGGAGTGTGACGCTGACTGGTCACTGATTGGTCAGCATCATACACGTAAACACGCCCAATCAATAACACAATACACGCCCAGTTGGACATACAAAAAAAAATGCCCAATTGTCCATTTCAAACCTCATTTGCATATATATATATATAAAATAGCTCATAACTTGGCCAGAAATTAAAGTTTTTTTTAAAAAACATACACTACCGTTCAAAAGTTTAGGGTCACTTAGAAATGTCCTTATTTTTGCAAGAAAAACACATTTTTTTTCAATGAAGATAACATTAAATTAATCACAAATACACTCCATACATTGTTAATGTGCTAAATAACTATTCTAGCTGCAAACGTCTGGTTTTTAATGCAATATCTACATAGGTGTATAGAGGCCCATTTCCAGCAACCATCACTCCAGTGTTCTAATGGTACATTGTGTTTGCTAACTGTGTTAGAAGGCTAATGGATGATTAGAAAACACTTGAAAACCCTTGTGCAATTATGTTAGCACCGCTGTAAACAGTTTTGCTGTTTAGAGGAGCTATAAAACTGACCATCCTTTGAGCTAGTTGAGAATCTGGAGCATTACATTTGTGGGTTTGATTGAACTCTCAAAATGGCTAGAAAAAGAGAGCTTTCATGTGAAACTTGACAGTCTATTCTTGTTCTTAGAAATGAAGGCTATTCCATGCCAGAAATTGCCAAGAAACTGAAGATTTCCTACAACGGTGTGTACTACTCCCTTCAGAGGACAGCACAAACAGGCTCTAACCAGAGTAGAAAGAGAAGTGGGAGGCCCCGCTGCACAACTCAGCAACTAGACAAGTACATTGGAGTATGTAGTTTGAGAAATTGACGCCTCACAGGTCCTCAACTGGCAGCTTCATTAAATAGTACCTGCAAATCGCCAGTGTCAACGTCTACAGTGAAGATGCGACTCCGGGATGCTGGCTTTCAGGGCAGAGTGGCAAAGAAAAAGCCATATCTGAGACTGGCTAATAAAAGGAAAAGATTAATATGGGCAAAAGCACACAGACATTGGACAGAGGAAGATTGCAAAAAAGTGCTATGGACAGACGAATCGAAGTTTGTGGTGTTTGAATCACACAGAAGAACATTTGTGAGACACAGAAAAACTGAAAAGATGCTGGAAGAGTGCCTGATGCCATCTGTCAAGCATGGTGGAGGTAATGTGATGGTCTGGGGTTGCTTTGGTGCTGGTAATGTAAAGGATCTGCCAGGCACAGCTTCGGGGTTAACTCCCTTAATTAATCAGTCAGCACCTGAATCTACATCCCTGAGACTGACTCCAGCTTCCACCACTCAGGCTGGCAGGCTTAGGAGTGGGAGAGCCTATCGCAGCCTGGCCAGACTCAGCTAGCTCCCGCCCTCTGTCTATTTATACCTGCATTTCCTGTTCCTCCTTGCTTGTTATTCTTTTTCGTGTGGTTTCCTGGCCCAGCTACAGCTCCTTCTATTTTGTTCCTGCTCCATACAGACCCTGGCCTACTGACTACTCTTCTGCTCTTCGTTTGGTACCTCGCACACTCCTGGCTTGACTCGGCTCGTTCACCACTCTGGTTGCTCACGGTGTTGCCGTGGGCAACTGCCCCTTTCCCTTGCTTGTATTCCCTTGTATGTTTGTCGTGTTTGTCGTGCACTTACTGAGTGCAGGGACCGCCGCCCAGTTGTACCCCGTCGCCTAGGGCGGGTCGTTGCAAGTAGGCAGGGACAGAGTGGCGGGTAGATTAGGGCTCACTTGTCCGTTTCCCTACCCCCCGGTCATTACCTAATAACAAGCCCATACCTAGTCTACCCTGGTCCCTGACACCACTATGGACCCCCGTGAGACCCTGGCTCAGAAAAGGCAGGGTCTCTCCCTACAGGTCCAGGCCCTGGCTCAGAGGGTCAACCAGCCTGATGCTACCTTGGTAGTTCCCCTCACCGCACCTCTTGAACCCCACCTCAAGTTGCCCGACTGGTTCTCAGGGGACCGGAGGGCTTTTCTCTCCTTTCGGGAGAGTTGTAGGCTTTACTTTCGTTTAAAGCCTCATTCCTCAGGTTCTGAGAGCCAGCGGGTGGGTATAATTATGTCCCGGCTCCAGGAAGGGCCCCAAGAGTGGGCCTTCTCCTTGGCTCCTGACGCCCCTGAACTTTCCTCCGTTGATTGTTTCTTTTCTGCTCTCGGACTTATTTATGACGAGACTGACAGGACTGCCTTTGCCGAGAGTCAGCTGGTGACCTTACGTCAGGGTAAGAGACCTGTTGAGGAGTATTGCTCTGACTTTAGGAAGTGGTGCGTAGCTTCTCGGTGGAATGACCCTGCCTTAAGGTGCCAGTTTAGGTTGGGTCTGTCGAATGCCCTGAAAGACCTGCTAGTTAGCTATCCCTCTTCTGACTCCCTAGACCAGGCTATGGCTTTAGCGGTACGACTTGACCGACGTCTCAGGGAATGACAACATGAATGTTTATGTGTTTTCTCCTCCGACTCCCCCATGATGCCTCCCGAAGTTCCGTTGCTTCGTTCCTCCAGGAAAGACTCAGAGATACCCATGCAACTCGGGGCCTCTGTGTCCCCCCAACAACGTAGAGAATTCCGCAGGAAGAATGGTCTCTGCTTCTACTGTGGGGATGACAAGCATCAAGTGAACAACTGTCCTAAGCGTGAGAATGCAGCCAGAGAACTTCCGTGTCTAAGTGATCATCGGGGAGGTCACTTGGGCGCACAGGTATTTCCAGTAAATAGGAAACGTACTAAGATCTTCCTTCCCTTTCAGGTCTCTTTTGGTTGTAGGTCTGCTACCGGCAGTGCCTTCGTGGATTCAGGGTCCTCTACTAATATTATGTCTGTGGAATTTGCTATGTCTCTTGCTATGCCTCTGATTGATTTGCCTAAACTTGTCCCGGTAGTGGGTATCGACTCCACTCCTCTTGCTAATGGTTATTTTACACAACATACCCCTGTTTTTGAACTCCTTGTTGGCTCCATGCATTTGGAGCAATGCTCTGTACTGTTGATGCAGAGATTATCGTACGATTTGGTTCTAGGCCTTCCCTGGTTGCAGTTGCATAATCCCACGTTTGACTGGAATACTGGGGAGCTAACCAAATGGGGTAATGAATGTTGTACGTCATGTTTTTCTGTTAATTCTATTTTTCCCCCTGAGGAGGCGAATACGCTACCCGAGTTTGTTCAGGACTTCGCTGATGTTTTCTCTAGTGAGGCCTCCGAAGTGTTACCTCCTCATAGAGAATACGATTGCGCTATCGAATTGGTACCAGGAGCTAAGCTTCCTAAGGGTAGGATATTTAATCTTTCTTGTCCCGAACGTGAAGCCATGAGAGAGTATATCCAGGAATCCCTGGCCAAGGGTTACATTCGTCCCTCTTCTTCTCCGGTAGGTGCTGGCTTCTTCTTCGTGGGGAAGAAGGATGGTGGTCTTAGGCCATGCATTGACTACCGTAGCCTGAATAAGGTCACGGTAAGGAACCAGTATCTCCTTCCTTTGATTCCTGATCTCTTTAATCAGGTTCAGGGGGCCCAATGGTTCTCTAAATTGGATCTACGGGGGGCGTATAACCTTATTCGCATCAAAGAGGGGAATGAGTGGAAGACTGCGTTTAACATGCCCGAAGGCCATTTCGAATACCTCGTCATGCCCTTTGGGTTGTGTAATGCCCCTGCGGTCTTCCAGAACTTCATAAATGAGATTTTGAGAAATTACCTGGGGATATTTCTTGTAGTGTACCTTGATGACATACTGGTGTTTTCCAAGGACTGGTCCTCCCACATTGAGCATGTCAGGAAGGTGCTCCAGGTCCTTCGGGAAAACAAACTGTTTGCCCAAACCGAAAAATGTGTGTTTGGGGTACAGGAGATACCATTTTTGGGTCAAATCCTCACTCCTCATGAATTCCGCATGGACCCCGCCAAGGTTCAGGCTGTGGCGGAATGGGTCCAACCTGCCTCCCTGAAGGCGTTACAGTGTTTTTTGGGGTTCGCTAATTATTACAGGAGATTTATTGCTAACTTCTCGGTCATCGCTAAGCCTCTTACGGACCTCACTCGCAAAGGTGCTGATCTCCTCCACTGGCCTCCTGAGGCTGTCCAGGCTTTTGAGGTCCTTAAGAAGTGCTTTATCTCGGCCCCGGTGCTGGTTCAGCCCAACCAAATGGAGCCATTTATCGTGGAAGTTGACGCATCTGAGGTGGGAGTGGGGGCTGTCTTGTCCCAGGGTACCAGGTCCCTCACCCATCTCCGCCCCTGTGCCTACTTCTCCAGGAAGTTTTCGCCAACTGAGAGTAACTATGATATTGGCAACCGCAAACTCTTAGCCATTAAATGGGCATTTGAAGAGTGGCGCCACTTCCTGGAGGGGGCTAGACACCAGGTAACGGTCCTTACCGACCACAAGAATCTGGTTTTCCTAGAATCTGCCCAGAGGCTAAACCCGAGACAAGCTCGATGGGCGTTATTTTTTACCAGATTCAATTTTTGGGTTACCTATAGGGCTGGGTCTAAAAATATTAAGGCTGATGCACTGTCGCGTAGCTTCATGGCCAGCCCTCCTTCGGAGGAAGATCCTGCTTGTATTTTGCCTCCAGGTATAATCATTTCCTCGATCGATTCTGATTTAGTCTCTGAAATTGCTGCTGATCAAGGTTCAGCTCCCGGGAACCTTCCTGAGAACAAGCTGTTTGTTCCCCTGCAATTCCGGCTAAGGGTACTTAGGGAAAATCATGACTCCGCACTATCTGGTCATCCAGGCATCCTGGGTACCAAACACCTCATTACCAGAAATTATTGGTGGCCTGGGTTGCCTAAAGACGTTAAGGCCTACGTCGCCGCTTGTGAGGTTTGTGCTAGGTCCAAGACTCCCAGGTCCCGACCAGCGGGCTTACTGCGTTCGTTGCCCATTCCCCAGAGACCTTGGACACATATCTCCATGGATTTTATCACCGATTTGCCTCCATCCCAAGGCAAGTCGGTGGTGTGGGTGGTGGTAGACCGCCTCAGTAAGATGTGCCACTTTGTGCCCCTCAAGAAACTACCCAACGCCAAGACGTTGGCTACCTTGTTTGTCAAACACATCCTGCGTCTCCATGGGGTCCCTGTCAATATTGTTTCGGACAGAGGGGTACAATTTGTTTCATTGTTTTGGAGAGCCTTCTGTATGAAGTTGGGGATTGATCTGTCCTTCTCCTCTGCCTTCCATCCTGAAACCAATGGTCAAACGGAGAGGACTAATCAATCTCTAGAACAATACTTAAGGTGTTTTGTCTCTGACTGTCAATATGATTGGGTCTCATTCATTCCCCTCGCCGAATTTTCCCTTAATAACCGGGTCAGTAACTCGTCAGGGGTCTCTCCCTTTTTCTGTAATTTTGGGTTTAATCCACGGTTCTCCTCCGTTTCACCTGGTAGTTCCAACAATCCCGAGGTAGAGGTCGTTCATCGGGAACTGTGCACAGTCTGGGCCCAGGTTCAGAAAAACCTAGAGGTGTCCCAGAGCGTACAAAAAACTCAGGCTGATAAAAAACGTTCTGCTAACCCCTGTTTATGGTCGGGGATCTGGTGTGGTTGTCGTCTAGGAACTTGCGTCTCAAGGTTCCGTCCAAGAAGTTTGCTCCCCGGTTTATTGGGCCGTATAAGGTCATTGAGGTCCTCAATCCTGTCTCCTTCCGGCTGGAGTTACCCCCGTCTTTTCGTATACACGACGTGTTTCATGCCTCCCTCCTTAAACGCTGCTCCCCGTCCTTGGCTCCCTCGAGGAGACCTCCTGTTCCCGTCCTCACCCCTGAGGGGGTGGAATTCGAGGTGGCCAGGATTGTGGACAGCAAGATGGTCCAAGGCTCCCTCCAGTACCTGGTCCATTGGAGAGGTTACGGGCCCGAGGAGAGGACTTGGGTACCCGCCCGGGATGTTCACGCTGGGGTATTGGTCAGGAGGTTCCACCCGCGTTTCCCCAGTAAGCCAGGTCCACTTAGAAAGGGTCCGGTGGCCCCTCATAAAAGGGCGGGTACTGTAAAGGATCTGCCAGGCACAGCTTCGGGGTTAACTCCCTTAATTAATCAGTCAGCACCTGAATCTACATCCCTGAGACTGACTCCAGCTTCCACCACTCAGGCTGGCAGGCTTAGGAGTGGGAGAGCCTATCGCAGCCTGGCCAGACTCAGCTAGCTCCCGCCCTCTGTCTATTTATACCTGCATTTCCTGTTCCTCCTTGCTTGTTATTCTTTTTCGTGTGGTTTCCTGGCCCAGCTACAGCTCCTTCTATTTTGTTCCTGCTCCATACAGACCCTGGCCTACTGACTACTCTTCTGCTCTTCGTTAGGTACCTCGCACACTCCTGGCTTGACTCGGCTCGTTCACCACTCTGGTTGCTCACGGTGTTGCCGTGGGCAACTGCCCCTTTCCCTTGCTTGTATTCCCTTGTATGTTTGTCGTGTTTGTCGTGCACTTACTGAGTGCAGGGACCGCCGCCCAGTTGTACCCCGTCGCCTAGGGCGGGTCGTTGCAAGTAGGCAGGGACAGAGTGGCATGTAGATTAGGGCTCACTTGTCCGTTTCCCTACCCCCCGGTCATTACAGGTAAAGTGGAAGATTTGTACAAGGTAAAAGGGATTTTGAATAAGGAAGGCTATCACTCCATTTTGCAACGCCATGCCATACCCTGTGGACAGCGCTTGATTGGAGCCAATTTCATCCTACAACAGGACAATGACCCAAAGCATACCTCCAAATCATGCAAGAACTATTTAGGGAAGAAGCAGGCAGCTGATATTCTATCTGTAATGGAGTGGCCAGTGCAGTCACCAGATTTCAACCCCATAGAGCTGTTGTGGGAGCAGCTTGACTGTATGGTACGCAGGAAGTGCCCATCAAGCCAATCCAACTTGTGGGAGGGCCTTCTGGAAGCGTGGGGTGAAATTTCTCCCGATTACCTCAGCAAATTAACAGCTAGAATGCCAAAGGTCTGCAATGCTTTAATTGCTGCAAATGGAGCATTCTTTGACGAAAGCAAAGTTTGAAGAAGAAAATAATTATTTCAAATAAAAATCATTATTTCTAACCTTGTCAAAATCTTGACTATATTTTCTAGTCATTTTGCAACTCATTTGATAAATATAAGTGTGAGTTTTCATGGAAAACCCAAAATTGTCTGGGTGACCCCAAACTTTTGAACGGTAGTGTACGTTACTGTTATCTACATTGCAGCGCCGATCACATGCAATAGGAGATAGGGATTTGAGAATCTGGTGACAGAGCCTCTTTAAGGACATTCCCAAAGTTGTACCTATCACTCCTGTGTTGTCTTGGCCGTGTGCTTAGGGTCATTGTCTTGTTGGAAGGTGAACCTTCAGGCCAGTCTGAGTTCAAGAGCATTTTGGATCAGGTATTCATTAAGAATATTTCTGTACTTTCCTCTTTTCCTCAACCCTGACCAGTCTCCCTGTCCCAGCCACTGACACCCCCCCCCCCCCAGCATGATGCTGCCACCACCATGCTTCACTGTAGGGATGGTATTGGGCAGGTGATGAGCAGTGCCTGGTTTCCTCCATACATGAAGCTTAGGGTATGTTCACACACAGTGTTTTCAGACGTAATTCGGGCATTTTACGCCTCGAATTACGCCTGAAAAAACGGCTCCATTATGCCTACAAACATATGCCCATTGCTTTCAATGGGTTTTACAATGTTCTGTTCCCATGAAGTGTAATTTTACGTGTCGCTGTCAAAAGACGGCACATAAAAAGACACCCTCGTCAAAGAAGTGCATGTCACTTCTTGGGACGTTTTTGGAGCCATTTTTCATTGACTCCATTGAAAAACAGCTCCAACAACGTCGGTAAAATACGCCGCAAAAAATGTGAGTTGTTAAAAAACGTCTGAAAATCAGGAGCTGTTTTCAGGCGAAAACAGCTCCGGATTTTTAGACGTATTTTACTACTGCGTGTGAACATACCCTTAGAATTGAAGTAAAAAGGTTAAATCTTGATTTCATCATACCACAGAATCTTGTTTCTCACAGTCTGAGAGGCCTTTATGTGCTTTTTTGCAAACTCCTGGCAGGCTTTCAGGTGTCTGTTACTGAGGAGAAGCTTCTTTCTGGCCACTCTGCCATAAAGTCCAGATTGACGGAGCGCTGCAGTGATTGTTGACCTTCTGGAAGTTTTGCCCTTCTGCACACAGGATCTTTGGAGCTCAGCCAGAGTGACCATTGGTGTGTGGTCACCTCTCTTACCAAGGCCCTTCTCCTCCGATTACATAAGTTCGTGGGACGGCCAGCCTAGGAAGAGTCCTGGTTGTTCTAAACGTTTTCCATTTAAGAATTATGAAGGCCACTGTGTTCTTGGGAACTTTCAGTGCAGCAGAAATTTTTTTTGCACCCATCTCCAGATTTTTGCCTCCACACAATCCCGTCTCTGAACTCCACAGACAGTTCTTTTCTCCCATGGCTTCATTTTTGCTCTGATATTCATTGTCAGCTGTAAGACCTTATATAGACAGGAGTGTGTCTTTGAAAATCATGTCCAATCAAATTAATTTACCACAGGTGGACTCCAATCAAGATGTAGAAACATTTTTTAAAGATTATTTAGAGAAATGGAAGGCCCTTAGAGCTAAATTTCAAGTGTCATAGCAAAGTGTCTGAATTCTTCAGTCCATACGAAATTTTAGTTTTTAATTTTTAATAAATTTGCAAAAAGTAATTAAATTCTGTTTTCACTTTGTCATTATGGGATATTAAGTGCAGAATGATGGGGAAAATTTGATTTTTTTATTTCAACACAAGGCCTCAACATAACATGGGTTGTTCTGAAGAGCTCAGTGACTTTACACAATTGTATCTTCCAACTATGTGGCAACAGTTTGGGAAGGCCCTTACCTGTTCCAGCATGACTGTACAATTGTGCACAAAGAGAGCTCCATAATGACATAATGTGAAGAGTTTGGTGTGGACGCAATCAAGTGGCTGCCTATGGCCCTGACCTCAACCATATCACACACCTATGAAATGAATGGTGATTGTGAGCCAGACCTTCTCTTCCAACATCCCACAGTCCCACTCCAAAATCTTGTAAAAGACATTCCCAAAAGTGTGGGAACTCCATGCTAACTCCAATGATTTCTGAATGTGGTGTCCAACAAGTTCATGCAGGTATAATGGTCAGGTGCCCTTGTACTTTTTGCCGGAGAGTATATCGGAAGTGGGAGACACATTCCTAGTCGGAGGCTGCAGAAGTTATTCAGCCCTCACTGTAAGGAGATATTTAGGAGAGATAAGAGGAGAGCTAAAGACCAACGTCCACATGCAAACTTGGTAGGTCAATAGCAAATCCAGCAACCTACTAGTTAGAGATATATACAGTATAAGAAATGTATAAAGCTGGCACTTTGTTAGTAAGTCATAATTAGAGATGAGCAAACTTTTCAAAAGTTCGGTTCGGCTAGTTCGCCGAATTTCACAAAAAAGTTCGATTCGGACCGAACTAGTTCGGACCGAACCAGTCACTTCCGTGCGCCGAGCATGCTACTGTCCAGGGTGCTGATAGAGTTAATGGGCTGCACTAACTCTTTCAGCAACCTTGACAGTTCATGCTCGGCGCGCGGAAAATACAATTTAAATGTAATAAAAAAATAAAAATTATACGTTCGTACTTACATTCCTCCTGTCCGGCATCCAGCGATGACGTTTCATCCCTTTCGCCGCTGTAGCCAGTCACAGGCTGTAGTGGCGGTCACGCACGTCAGGATGACGCTTCATCCCACGTGACCGCCTCTGCAGCCAATCACAGGCTGCAGCGGCGACATGGATGAAACGTCATCGCTGGAGGCCGGATAGGAGGAAAGTAAGTATGAACGTATTATTTATTTTTTTCGGCATGTATGTATGTTGTCATGTATGTATGTATGTATGTATGTATGTTTGCATGAATGTATGTTTGCATGTATGTATGTTTGCATGAATGTATGTTTACATGAATGTATGTTGTCATGTATGCATGTATGTATGTATGTATGTTGTCATGTATGTATGTTTGCATGTATGTATGTTTGCATGAATGTATGTTTGCATGTATGTATATTTGCATGAATGTATGTTTGCATGTATGTATGTTGTCATGTATGTATGTTGTCATGTATGTATGTATGTATGTTGTCATGTATGTATGTATATATGTGCATGTATGTTTGCATGTAAGTTGGCATGTATGTATATATGTGCATGTTTGTATGTATATTTGCATGTATATATTTGCACGTATGTATGTTTGCATGTGTGTATGTTTGCATGTATGCATGTATGTATGTTGGCATGTATGTTGGCATGTATGTATATATGTTTGCATGAATGTATGTTTGCATGAATGTATGTTTGCATGTATGTATGTTTGCATGAATGTATGTTTGCATGAATGTATGTTTGCATGTATGTATGTTGTCATGTATGTATGTTGTCATGTATGTATGTATGTATGTTGTCATGTATGTATGTCTGCATGTATGTATGTTTGCATGCATGTATGTTTGCATGTATGTATATTTGCATGAATGTATCTTTGCATGTATGTATGTTGTCATGTATGTATGTTGTCATGTATGTATGTATGTATGTATGTTGTCATGTATGTATGTATATATGTGCATGCATGTTTGCATGTAAGTTGGCATGTATGTATATATGTGCATGTTTGTATGTATATTTGCATGTATATATTTGCATGTATGCATGTTTGCATGTGTGTATGTTTGCATGTATGCATGTATGTATGTTGGCATGTATGTATATATGTGAATGTATATTTGCATGTATATATTTGCATGTATGTATGTATGTTTGCATGAATGTATGTTTGTATGTATGTATGTTTGCATTTTATGTATGTTTGCATGTATGTATGCATGTTGTCATGTATGTATGTATATATGTGCATGTATGTTTGCATGTATGTATATATGTGCATATTTGTATGTATATTTGCATGTATATATTTGCATGTATGCATGTATGTTTGCATTTATGTATGTTTGCATGAATGTATATTTGCATTAATGTATATTTGTATGTATGTATGTTGTCATGTATGTTGTCATGTATGTATGTTGTCATGTATGTATGTATATATGTGCATGTATGTTGGCATGTATGTATATATGTGCATGTTTGTATGTATATTTGCATGTTTGTATGTATATGTGCATGTATGTATGTTTGCATGTATGTATGTTGTCATGTATGTTTGCATGTTTTTATTTTTGCATGTATGTTTGCATGTATGTTTATATATATGTGCATGTATGTAATTATGTTTGCATGTATTTATGTTTGCATGTATATTTGTGCATGCTTGTATATATGTATGTTTTCATGTGTGTGTGTGTATGCATGTATGTATGATAGTTTGCATGTATGTATGTATATATGTGTGTATGTTTGCATGTATATATGTGCATGCTTGTATATATGTATGTATGTTTGTATATATGTATGTATGTATGTTTGCATGTATGTTTGTTTGTATATATGTCTGTATGGCCATGTATGATACTGTCTGCTGGCGCCCTGTATCTAAGTCAACTTCGCGGCAGGCTTCTATACATGGTATAACAGTCAGTATCACACATTAAACTGAATCTAAGCCTACGACATGTTTTATTTCATTTTTTTTTTTACAGGTTTGGTGTTTTGACTACGTCGGTTTCGAGGACTACTTAGATGACGTTTTTTTTTCTACAATAAAATGGTTAATGAGGGTTGTGTTGGGGGTGCTTTATTTCAATAAAATATTTTATCTATATCTTTGTCTTTTTCTTTTCAAATTTTATTACTACCACTTTAGTAATGGCCGCTGTCTGAGTGACAACATCCATTACTAAGGCGAGGCTTAGTGTTAGCCGGTGCAGAGGCTAACACTAACCACCATTATTACCCCGGTACCCACCACCACCAGGGGTGCCGGGAAGAGCCAGGTACGATCCAGTACCCGACCATCTGTTGTGATGGTCGGGCCCTGGGGCGGCCGCAGGCTGGTATTATGAGGCTGGGAAGGGCCAAAAACAGTGGACCTTCCCACCCTTGTAATGCTAGGCTGCTGTTGCTGTGTTGTATCTGGCTGGTTATAAAAGTGGGGGGGACCCCACGTCATTTTTTTAAATTTATTTATTTATTTTTTTTTAAAAGACATGGGGTTCCACCCAATTTATCATAACCAGCCACATACAACCCAGTGTTATTAGCCTGGGAATGGACAAAACCAGTGGCCCTTCCCACCCATGTAATGCCAGACTGCTGCGGCCTTGTATATGGCTGGTTATTAAAAATGTGGGGGACCCAACGTCTATTGTTAAATTTGTTAAATTAAAAAAAAAAAACGACGTGGGGTCCCCCCCATTTTTATAACCAGCCCGATACAACACAGCAGCAGCAGCCTAGCATTACAAGGGTGGGAAGGTCCACTGTTTTTGGCCCTTCCCAGCCTCATAATACCAGCCTACGGCCGCCCCAGTACCCGACCATCACAATAGATGGTCGGGTACTGGATCGTACCAAGCTCTTCCCGGCACCCCTGGTGGTGGTGGGTACCGGGGTAATAATGGGTGGTTAGTGCTAGCCTCTGCACCGGCTAACACTAAGTACCGCCTTAATAATGGACGCTGTCAATCAGCCAACTGCCATTATCTAGGCACTAATAAAGTAAAAAAAAAACCACAAAGACAATTCTTTTTTATTGAAATAAGAAATCCCCAACAAAACCCTCGTTAACCATTTTATTAAAATTTGAAAAAACGTAGATCTACGCAGTAGTCCAACAAATCGAAGATGTAGTCCAATCGGTACATCAAAATCTGCAACAACATAAAAAAATAGTTATCAATGTGAATAATAACAATACTTCTACTCACCTACACACATATATACACGCATACACACACAAACAACCATACACAAACACACACATATACACAAACACACATATACACACATATAAACAAACAACCATGCACAAACACACACATATATACACAAACACAACAAGATATACACACACACACACACACACACTCACACACACACACACACACACACACACACACATAAACAGACAAACACACACACATATACACGAACTCACACATATACAAACAAAAACACACATATCCAAACACACACATATACACGAACACACACACACAAACAACCATACACAAACACACACATATACACAAACACACATATACACACATATAAACAAACACACCCATATATACACAAACACACACATATACAAAAACACACACACACAAACATCTACACACAAACATCTACACATACACACACATATACACAAACATATACACAAACACATATAAAAACAAAAACAGACAAAGACACATACCCAAACACACACACTGTTTCTTTTAAATGCTGCTGGGGAACCCGCTCGATCCACTATATAAGGCTGCGCTATAGTGCAGCATTTAAAAGAAACAGGATCCTGACCTGTCCATAGAGTTTAAGGCAGCACAGAGTATTTCAGGAGATGAGCGTGCAGATTCAGTGCTGCTGTGAACTCTGCTCTTACCATTACGTAGCTTTCAGTCTGTTACCTCTCCTCCACTCCTGTCCTCAAGAACACCTTCAATTGATTGGCAAGTCACCACGTAATGGTAAGAGCAGAGTTCACAGCAGCACAGAGTATTTCAGGAGATGAGCGTGCGGATCATGTGCGGAGTGGTGACTTGCCAATCTTGTGAAGGTGTTATTGAGGACAGGAGTGGAGGAGAGGTAACAGACTGAGCTATGTAATGGTAAGAGCAGAGTTCACAGCAGCACAGAATCTGCACGCTCCTCTCCTGAAATATTCTGTGCTGCTGTGAACTCTGCTCTTACCATTACGTAGCTCTCAGTCTGTTACCTCTCCTCCACTCCTGTCCTCAAGAACACCTTCACATGATTGGCAAGTCACCACCGCGCACAAGATCCGCACGCTCATCTCCTGAAATACTCTGTGCTGCTGTGAACTCTGCTCTTACCGTTACATGGTGACTTGCCAATCATGAAGGTGTTATTGAGGACAGTAGTGGAGGAGATGTAACAGACTGAGAGCTACGTAATGGTAAGAGCAGAGTTCACAGCAGTACTGAATCTGCACGCTCATCTCCTGAAATACTCTGTGCTGCCTTAAACTCTGTGGACAGGTCAGGATCCTGTTTCTTTTAAATGCTGCACTGTAGCGCAGCCTTATATAGTGGATCGAGCGGGTTCCCTAGCAGCATTTAAAAGAAACAGGATCCTGACCTGTCCACAGAGTTTAAGGCAGCACAGAGTATTTCAGGAGATGAGCACGGCCGGCCACAGGCAGCCGGTCGTTTTTCCAAGCCGTGCTCCCATTATGCACATGACCGTAAAAACACCCGTTATTGCGGGTCGTAATTACGACCCGCAATAACGGGCTCATAGACTTCTATTACCCACGGGTACCTTCCCGTTTTCTCACGGGAAGGTGCCCGTGCCGTTAAAAAAAATAGAACATGTTCTATTTTCGGGCGTAATTCGGGGCAAAAACGCCCGAATTACGTCCGTAATTAGTGCGTGTGAACACAGGGTATGTTCACACGCACTAATTACGGACGTAATTCGGGCGTTTTTTCCCCGAATTACGTCCGAAAATAGCGCCTCGATAGCGCTGACAAACATCTGCCCATTGAAAGCAATGGGCAGACGTTTGTCTGTTCACACGAGGCGTATATTTACGCCCCGCGTCAAAGAAGTGACCTGTCACTTCTTTGGCCGTAATTGGAGCCGTTATTCATTGACTCCAATGAATAGCAGCGCCAATTACGTCTGTAATGGACGCAGCGTTCAAGCGCCTGCACATGCCGTAACGTCTGAAATTACGGGGATGTTTACAGGCGGAAACATCCCCATAATTTCAGCCGTAACGGACGCTGTCGTGTGAACATACCCTTATAATAACAGCACGGCTCGCAAAAGCGGCCGGCTGCCCGTGGACGGCCGTGCTCATAATTATGAGTCGTAATTACGAGCACGGCCCGTAAAATAAAAAAATAGAACATGTTCTATCTTTTTAACGGCACGGGCACCTTCCCGGGAAGGTACCCGTGGCTAACAGAAGTCTATGGGCCCGCTATTTCGGGTCGTAATTACGACCCGTAATAACGGGTGTTTTTACGGTCGTGTGCATGAGGCCCCGTAATGACGGGTGGCTACATGTGTGCACCCGTCATTACGGCAGCGTTGCTAGGCGACGTCAGTAAATAGTCACTCTGCAGGGTGCTGAAAGAGTTAACTGATCGGCAGTAACTGTTTCAGCACCCTGGACAGTGACTACCGATCACAATATAGAGTACCTGTAAAAAAAAAAAGACGTTCATACTTACCGGGAACTCCCTGCTTCCTCCAGTCTGGTCTCCTGGCCGTTGCCTTGGTGACGCGTCCCTTGCGACATCCGGCCCGACATTCCCTGATGACGATGCAGCCCATGTGAGCGGCGCTGCAGCCAATCACGGGCTGCAGAGGCCTCTGCAGCCAATCACAGGCTGCAGAGGCCTCTGCAGCCAATCACAGGCTGCCGCATCAGAAATGAAGGTCGGACTGGAGGAAGAAGAGGGACTCGTCCGCAAGACAACGACCAGGTACGTATGAAATGCTTTTTATTTTATTTTTAATCAGCAGCCTCTTTTCTCTATCAGTGATTGATAGAGACAAGTGGCTGCCGATTTGTATAATATTTATGACCGGGTTCGGTCAAAACGGGTTCGGCCGTTTTCCGGAAGTTCGGACCGAAACCGGGTTCGGTTGTCCCGATTCGCTCATCTCTAGTCATAATATCGAGGGGTAAGCATGGAAAAATTCTAAAGGTGGAATGAACAGAGAAAATTGAGAAAGAATGGACAATCAAAAAGAAGAGACATCTGAAGCGTGTGCTGGCAGATTTCAGAAGACTAAAGGCCCTTTTACGCGGGTCAATAATTGGGCAAACGAGCGTTCATATGAAAGCTGGAGCCCGATTATTGCCCTGTGTAAACAGAGCAACAATCAGCCAATAATTGAGCAAACGCCCGTTCATCGGCTGGTTGTATCATTTATGCAGCAGAAAATATTATCGTTGTTGGCAGCACATCTTGGTACATATGTAAACAGAGAGATGTGCTGACAACATGTTGAAAATGCATGGGGACTAGTGAGCGTAGCAGCAATCGCTTGTCCCCACACATTACTGATCATAGAAGCAAACGAGCGCCTATCATCGAACTGTCTCATTGACCGGCGCTCATTTTTACGGCCCGTAAAAGGAACCTTATTACAGCCTTTTGGAAGGTTTTCACACCTCCACTATTAGTCACTTGATTAGTCATATGTGCAGGTTAAAATGTTTCTAATATAAAACCAGTTCACACTCATAATTCAGATGTTTACCTGCTATTGATCACTTACATAGATTTTTCATTCATAGCCCTCTACTAAATTTCCCCCTACACTCTTGTGTACCCCTTATCTCCTTATTAACCTCTACATTACTCTTCATACACCTGTAGATGACCACTTAGATGACCATAGATAGATAGATAGATAGATAGATAGATAGATAGATAGATAGATAGATAGATAGATAGATAGATAGATAGATAGATGGATGGATGGATGGATGGATGGATGGATGGATGGATGGATGGATAGATAGATAGATAGATAGATAGATAGATAGATAGATAGATAGATAGATAGATAGATAGATAGATAGATAGATAGATAGATAGATAGATAGATAGATAGATAGATAGATAAATAGATAGATAGATAGATAGATAGATAGATAGATAGATAGATAGATAGATAGATAGATAGATAGATAGATAGATAGATAGATATGAGATAGATAGATAGATAGATAGATAGATAGATAGATAGATAGATAGATAGATAGATAGATAGATAGATAGATAGATAGATAGATTAGATAGATAGATAGATAGATAGATAGATAGATAGATAGATAGATAGATAGATAGATAGATAGATAGATAGATAGATATGAGATAGATAGATAGATAGATAGATAGATAGATAGATAGATAGATAGATAGATAGATAGATAGATAGATAGATAGATAGATAGATAGATATGAGATGATAGGTAGATAGATAGATAGATAGATAGATAGATAGATAGATAGATAGATAGATAGATAGATAGATAGATAGATAGATAGATATGAGATGATAGATAGATAGCTAGCTAGATAGATAGATAGATAGATAGATAGATAGATAGATAGATAGATAGATAGATAGATAGATAGATAGATAGATAGATAGATAGATAGATAGATAGATTGATTGATAGATATGAGATAGATAGATAGATAGATAGATAGATAGATAGATAGATAGATAGATAGATAGATAGATAGATAGATAGATAGATAGATGGATGGATGGATGGATGGATGGATGGATGGATGGATGGATGGATAGATAGATAGATAGATAGATAGATAGATAGATAGATAGATAGATAGATAGATAGATAGATAGATAGATAGATAGATAGATAGATAGATAGATAAATAGATAGATAGATAGATAGATAGATAGATAGATAGATAGATAGATAGATAGATAGATAGATAGATAGATATGAGATAGATAGATAGATAGATAGATAGATAGATAGATAGATAGATAGATAGATAGATAGATAGATAGATAGATAGATAGATAGATAGATAGATAGATTAGATAGATAGATAGATAGATAGATAGATAGATAGATAGATAGATAGATAGATAGATAGATAGATAGATAGATAGATAGATAGATAGATAGATATGAGATAGATAGATAGATAGATAGATAGATAGATAGATAGATAGATAGATAGATAGATAGATAGATAGATAGATAGATAGATAGATAGATAGATAGATAGATAGATAGATATGAGATGATAGGTAGATAGATAGATAGATAGATAGATAGATAGATAGATAGATAGATAGATAGATAGATAGATAGATAGATAGATAGATAGATAGATAGATAGATAGATATGAGATGATAGATAGATAGATAGCTAGCTAGATAGATAGATAGATAGATAGATAGATAGATAGATAGATAGATAGATAGATAGATAGATAGATAGATAGATAGATTGATTGATAGATATGAGATAGATAGATAGATAGATAGATAGATAGATAGATAGATAGATAGATAGATAGATAGATATGAGATAGATAGATAGATAGATAGATAGATAGATAGATAGATAGATAGATAGATAGATAGATAGATAGATAGATAGATAGATAGATAGATAGATAGATGGATAGATAGATTTTTTAGATAGATAGATAGATAGATAGATAGATAGATAGATAGATAGATAGATAGATAGATAGATAGATAGATAGATAGATAGCAGCTGGAATATTCAAGGCCTGAACGCCTCAGCCTTTGGATGCAAAATTATTGATCCAGACTTCAACCAAAGACTGAAAAATATTGATATACAAATCCTCCTGGAAACATGGACTAGGACAGAGAATGAATCCCTGGTGCCCACTGGATACAGGGAAATCTCTGTCCCCGCCCTGAAAAATAAACACATCAAACAGGGCCGGCGTTCAGGAGGAATATTAGTCTGGTACAAGGAGGAGCTCCATGAGCAGATCAAAGCAGTGAAGCGAGGAGACAGCCACATCTGGATAAGAATAGGCCGCTCCATCCTCACCTCTCTGTCTGACATGTATCTCTGCGCAACGTACATCGCACTGCCAGAGTCCCCGTACTCCAACCCAGACAGCTTTGAGATTATACAAAGGGAAGCCGCCCATTTCCAGACTCTGGGCAGCGTTCTCATCTACGGAGACCTCAATGCAAGAACGGGGAGAGATAAAGACTACCTGACCAATGATGGAAACATCTTCATCTTTGGAGCAGAGGCCGACTGTCATAACTCCCTACAGAAAGAGAGAAACAGCTATGACAGCACCGTCAACAAAAGCGGGAAAAAACGACTGAATCTATGTCGAAGCTTAGGACTCCACATACTGAATGGCCGCACCAAGGGAGACTCTTTAGGAAGGTATACACTAAACTCCCATGTAGGCAGCAGTGTAGTAGACTATGCCATCACTGACATGGACCCCGCAAACATTGGCGCACTCATAGTCACTCCACAAACGCACCTGTCAGATCACAACCAATTACTTCTATATATCAAATCCACAAACAAACCATCTGCACAAAAACCACATCAAACCGGCCTCTTCAACCTGCCGCCATCTTATAAATGGTCCAAAACGTCAACTACAAAATATAAAGAGACAATCAACAGACCAGAAGTGCAGGAGATGCTTCACAACTTCTACAACAAGGTCTATGAGACAAGCCCAGGAGGGGTAAATCAGGCCGTAAATGACCTCAATAATATATTTTATACCATGGCAGAGAAGTCTGACCTGAAAAGATGTGACTACAAGAGGCCACAAGAAATACATCTTAACGGTTGGTTTGACCGCGAGTGCAAAGAAGTACGGAAGACCCTAAGAAATGCCTCAAATTAGAAGCACCGAGACCCAAACAACAGCGGTCTGAAGGAGGCCTACAGCAACATACAGAGGCAATACAAGACCATCCTCCGAAAGAAAAAACAAAGGCACATCTCCACCAAACTTACCCAACTTCAAGATGCCCTCCATGACAACTCGTTCTGGGAATTATGGAAACACATGGGCAAAAATTGCAAGAAAAACAACCTTCATATTCAAAATGGCAACATCTGGCTCCAATATTTCAGGGATCTCTACAAAGATATCCCGAAAGAAGAACAAAGCCAAGAACAAAAACAAATAATATCAAAATTGAAGGCGATGGAGGAAATACTTAAAGATTCTCAAAACCCCCTGGATACACCAATAACACTGCAAGAAGTAACAGAGAGAACCTCAGACATAAGGTGTAAAAAATCCAGCGGCCTAGACGGAATTTCACCAGAAATGATAAAACACAGCCCGCCAGAAATACAGGCCGCAATAGTAAAACTATTTAATATGGTGCTGAATGCCGGCTACTTCCCTCAAATCTGGAACGAATGCCTTATAACACCAATACACAAGAGTGGGGACAGGTACGACCCGGCCAACTACCGAGGGATATGTGTCAGCAGCAACCTGGGGAAACTGTTCAGCAGCATCCTGAATAAGAGAATCCTCAGCTTCCTCACCCAGCACAATGTCCTCCACCAAAGCCAAGCTGGGTTCATGCCAAACCACCGCACCACTGACCACATCTTCACCCTGCGCAGCCTCATCAGGAGCCACATCCACAATACAAAGCATGGGAAGATTTACGCCTGTTTTGTGGACTTTAAGAAGGCCTTCGACTCAGTGTGGCACCCGGGCCTATTCCTGAAACTGCTGGAGGGCGGAATAGGAGGTAAAACCTATGACGTCATCAGAAGCTCCTACACAGAGAACAGATGCAGCGTGAAGGTGAACGGGAGAAGAACGGCTGATTTCCAGCAGAGCCGAGGAGTCCGACAAGGCTGCAGCCTCAGTCCAACGCTCTTCAACATCTACATCAATGAACTGGCCACAGCTCTGGAATCCTCCTCAGCACCAGGTCTTACCCTCCATGACACCCAGGTGAAATTCCTGTTGTATGCAGATGACCTTCTGTTGCTATCGCCAACCGAGAAAGGTCTCCAAGACAACCTGCAAATCCTAGAAAAATTCAGCTCCACGTGGGCACTACCCATAAATGCAAAGAAAACCAACATCATGGTGTTCCAGAAGAGAAACTCAAAATCCCCCAGGCACCCGACCTTCACACTAAATAACGCCACACTCACAGCGACCAACAGGTACACTTACCTGGGCCTAGAAATCAACCAATCAGGAAGCTTTAAACAAGCCATAGAGATGCTGAAAGACAAGGCGTGCAAAACCTTCTATGCCATTAGAAGAAAACTCTATCATCTCAAACCACCAGTGACGGTCTGGCTTAAGATCTTTGACTCCATCATCTCCCCAATCCTTCTGTATGCCAGTGAAGTCTGTGGTCCGGACACATACCCAGACTGGTCAAGGTGGGATTCCAGCCCAACAGAAATTTTCCACCTAGAATTCTGTAAACACCTTCTCCAAGTCCATCGGAGTACCACAAATAGTGCCTGTAGGGCAGAACTGGGCAGATTCCCACTACACCTCACAATCCAGAAGAGGGCGCTATCATTCTGGGCCCATCTACACAGCAGCAGGCAAAGTTCCTATCTCCATAAAGCCCTGCTACACCAAGGGGTCCCAGGTAAACCAGGCCCCCCAGAACATCTCACCCTGACCCGGCCTGAAGAAAATGTCACTCAGCGCGGCCTCACAAAAGCCGAAATCAAGGAGACAATAAACAAAGGCCAAGAGGAGTATATCAGTGACTAGAGGAACGACATAAAGACATCCCAGAAACTGACAATATACCGGAGTCTACAGCGGGAATATAAACTGGCGCCATATCTGGAGAAACTGCCAAACCCCAGAGACAGACGGATCCTGAGCCGCTACAGACTGAGCGCCCACAACCTGCTCATCGAATCCGGGCGCCACAGACAGACCTACAAGCCCAGGGAGAGCCGACTGTGCCAACAGTGCGACCAGGAGGCCGTGGAGGATGAGGCCCACTTCTTGCTACACTGCTCCAAATACACAGCAGTGAGGGACACTCACTTCAGGAGACTCTCTGATCTCTTACCGGACTTCAGCTCCATGGAAGAGGAAGAGAAACTCTACATCCTGCTGGGTGAAGAGGGAAATACAGTGGGCATAGCGGCACAATATGTCACTGCATGCCATAGACTGAGAGAGACATGATATGCCATGGACTTGTATAACCCCGACCCTAAATGTGTTCCTATCCCCCAATCCCTCAGTCCCTATCCCTCATTCCCTTACTTCTTACTTGCTTTGGCAATGCTAATATGTATTTGGTCCTGCCAATAAAGCTTCTTTGAATTGAATTGAATTGATATGAGATAGATAGATAGATAGATAGATAGATAGATAGATAGATAGATAGATAGATAGATAGATAGATAGATATGAGATAGATAGATAGATAGATAGATAGATAGATAGATAGATAGATAGATAGATAGATAGATAGATAGATAGATTTTTTTAGATAGATAGATAGATAGATAGATAGATAGATAGATAGATAGATAGATAGATAGATAGATAGATGATAGATAGATAGATAGATAGATAGATAGATTTTTTTAGATAGATAGAGAGATAGATAGATATGAGATAGATAGATAGATAGATAGATAGATAGATAGATAGATAGATAGATAGATAGATAGATAGATAGATAGATGATAGATAGATAGATAGATAGATAGATAGATAGATAGATAGATAGATAGATAGATAGATAGATAGATAGATAGATAGATAGATAGATGATAGATAGATAGATAGATAGATAGATAGATAGATAGATAGATAGATAGATAGATAGATAGATAGATAGATAGATAGATAGATAGATTTTTTTAGATAGATAGATAGATAGATAGATAGATAGATAGATAGATAGATAGATAGATAGATAGATAGATAGATAGATAGATTTTTTTAGATAGATAGAGAGATAGATAGATATGAGATAGATAGATAGATAGATAGATAGATAGATAGATAGATAGATAGATAGATAGATAGATAGATAGATAGATAGATAGATAGATAGATAGATAGATAGATAGATAGATAGATAGATGATAGATAGATAGATAGATAGATAGATAGATAGATAGATAGATAGATAGATAGATAGATAGATAGATAGATAGATAGATAGATAGATAGATGATAGATAGATAGATAGATAGATAGATAGATAGATAGATAGATAGATAGATAGATAGATAGATAGATAGATAGATAGATAGATAGATAGATATTCTCTTCCATTGATCTTCAAGAGTCCCGTTACATTTCTAAGTGGAAAATTGCCTAAGACACTCATGACGGGCACTGAGAATATTTAGTAATGACCTCCTGTCTCTGCAATTTCACAACTTTGTTTGTCAACAAAATATTCCATGACTTTCCATATCAGTACGTATTGGTCTACCTAGAAGGTATTCTTATCTATTCAAAGGATTTTCAAACCCACCAGTTACATGTTTATTCAGTTCTATAACTTCTCTGTGAAAATTCTCTTTATGCAAAATTGTAGAAATGTGTGTTCAAAACATAGTAGTTTATAATCTTTGGTTACATCTTCTCCAGAGGAGGTCTTCAAATGGATCCAGAAAAAGTTTTCTGCCATGTAGAATTGCCCTCAACCAGTGGACCTCAAGGCCCTCCAATGATGTCTCCTATTTGCCAATGATTATTGACAATTTTTCCGAAACATCTTCTGCATTGACGACCTGCCCACCAGACACGTCTCTCCTTCGGGATTGGAGCCAAGCTAAGTAATTTATTGTGTCACTGGAGCTTCTTATACTTTTTCTTATTTGTCACTTTATGCTTTGTCTTCTTTATATTGTTACCTAATCTTCTTTTACTGCGATTTATTACTCATTTCTCTTACAACTGACTTATTTGTGAGCCATTAATTTGTTTATTAGGATAGTAAAACCCCTCCATGTTACACTTGGAGTCAAAGTTGTCGTCCTATAAGGAACAAATATGCCTTTCTTTAAAGAGACACTCTAGACTTTTCTTTCTACTGTGGCCCCCTATTGTAAAGTACACCAAGTAAAAGGTAGGACTGGTCATCCTCTTACTGGGCACTTTGCTGCAGAAATATCCCGGCTGCAATTATGTCACGTGACCGCACTATGACCTGCCGATTCCTAATGTTACTTTTTATTTCACAGCTGACCCTCCTTTATCACTCCATCCCCACCCCCTGCAGCATAATCGTGGGGTGAAGATAGTTGTCAGGGCATTTTAGGGTCCTTATAAAGGACTTCTTTAAGCTTTTGTTAGGCCAGGGCTTAAGTCAGTAAATATCATAATACACTGCAATACATACATAATTATTATACCAGCAATCAAATGTTCACTTATTTAAATCCCATAGGGGGAGTAAAAAAAAAAAAAGTTAAATCAAGGTTTTTGTAAACTACAAAAAAAATATAAAAAGTTCAAAACATCCGTAGTATATTAAAAAAGAAAACGTAATGGGTATCGCTGCATCCGCACAACTCTAAACTATTCTAATATAACGTTACTTGTATCGCAGGGGAATGCCAGATAAAATAAAATAAAAAGCCTTTTTACTGTTTTTTGGTCACCTGAGCTCCCAAAAAAGTGGAATCAAAAGTGATAAAGAAACTTATGGCTTTTCTTATATTGCAACACAAAATATTGTTTTTTCCCTTAGCTCATCATTGTTTTCCTAAAAGTAGTAAATTGTAAGTAAAAACGATATCAATTTGGTAACGTTGTAATTTTACCGCCTGGTGAACGCCATAAAAACGAAACCCTACAAATATAATTTTTTCTGTTTTTTTTGGTACATTTTACGGCACATTTCATATTTCTTATCTCCCCTGGATGTAACGTATAACTACATGTTTTATATCTTCTTATAATAGAAAGAAATGACTCCGGGATTCTCAGGAGATGATAATGATTTATAGATTTATTTTTATATTCCTCTCTTGACCGGAACACTGGAGACTCATAAGACAAGAGCTGAAAGATCTCCCGGGAGTTCCTATACCCGGCACCTGGTCTTCACTATGTACATAAATATCCACAGGTAATGCTTCACATTCATGTGTCTGACGGCCATAGAAGATGACGCTGCCGCTGTCTAACATTGTCACCATTCACCCCAGAGAACCGAGAGCAACGAGAAGAAACATTCATCTGACAATAAAGATCAACAACAAAGAAATACCTGACGTGAGTAACGGAAATGTAACAATAAATAAGAAAACATTATACAAGATTGCTCAAAAAGTGTCAAAAAAGATTATGGCTGTGAAGCAGGTACAGAGCCCGTTATCGCATCTTATAAATGTACTTAACCCCCGAATAGCCGCTCAGTCAACCGCCCAGAACATGTGGCTTTTATTTATTGTAGACATTGGATTTATGTCTCCTGGAAATATAGTTGGTGCATAATAAGCCCTTAATGATGTCACTCATTTTAGAATCAATGATTAGTAAAATATTTCTCCCTCTGCATTTAATTGGTCGTCATAATTATTAAATTTTTTATCAACGTAGTCGCGTGAGATCTTGTTAGTTGCAGTAGGAGCTGTAGATTGTAGAAAGTTTGTAGAACACAATTTATTTTTTAGGAAAATGCATAAAATCCCAAGTGTTCACTATAACAAAATGTTTTATATATATATACACTACCGTTCAAAGTTTGGGGTCACCCAGACAATTTTGTGTTTTCCATGAAAACTCACACTTATATTTATCAAATGAGTTGCAAAATGACTAGAAAATATAGTCAAGACATTGACAAGGTTAGAAATAATGAATTTTATTTGAAATAATAATTTTCTCCTTCCGACTTTGCTTTCGTCGCTCCATTTGTAGCAATTACAGCATTGCAGACCTTTGGCATTCTAGCTGTTAATTTGCTGAGGTAATCAGGAGAAATTTCCCCCCATGCTTCCAGAAACCCCTCCCACAAGTTGGATTGGCTTGATGGGCACTTCTTGCGTACCATACGGTCAAGCTGCTCCCACAACAGCTCTATGGGGTTGAGATCTGGTGACTGCGCTGGCCACTCCATTACAGCTAGAATACCAGCTGCCTGCTTCTTCCCCAAATAGTTCTTGCATAATTTGGAGGTGTGCTTTGGGTCATTGTCCTGTTGTTGGATAAAATTGGCTCCAATCAAGCGCTGTCCACAGGGTATGGCATGGCGTTGCAAAATGGAGTGATAGCCTTCCTTATTCAAAATCTCTTTTACCTTGTACAAATCTCCCACTTTACCAGCACCAAAGCAACCCTAGACCATCACATTACCTCCACCATGCTTGACACATGGCGTCAGGCACGCTTCCAGCATCTTTTCAGTTGTTCTGCGTCTCACAAATGTTCTTCTGTGTGATCCAAACACCTCAAACTTCGATTCGTCTGTCCATAACACTTTTTTCCAATCTTCATCTGTCCAATGTCTGTGTGCTTTTGCCCATATTAATCTTTTCCTTTTATTAGCCAGTCTCAGATATGGCTTTTTCTTGGCCACTCTGCCCTGAAGGTCAGCATCCCGGAGTCGCCTCTTCACTGCAGACGTTGACACTGGTGTTTTGCGGGTACTATTTAATGAAGCTGCCAGTTGAGGACCTGTGAGGCGTCTATTTCTCAAACTAGGGACTCTAATGTACTTGTCTTGTTGCTCAGTTGTGCAGCGGGGCCTCCCACTTCTCTTTCTACTCCGGTTAGAGCCTGTTTGTGCTGTCCTCTGAAGGGAGTAGTACACACCATTGTAGGAAATCTTCAGTTTCTTGGCAATTTCTCGCATGGAATAGCCTTCATTTCTAAGAACAAGAATAGACTGTCGAGTTTCACATGAAAGCTCTCTTTTTCTAGCCATTTTGAGAGTTTAATCGAACCCACAAATGTAATGCTCCAGATTCTCAACTAGCTCAAAGGAAGGTCAGTTTTATAGCTCCTCTAAACAGCAAAACTGTTTACAGCGGTGCTAACATAATTGCACAAGGGTTTTCAAGTGTTTTCTAATCATCCATTAGCCTTCTAACACAGTTAGCAAACACAATGTACCATTAGAACACTGGAGTGATGGTTGCTGGAAATGGGCCTCTATACACCTATGTAGATATTGCATTAAAAACCAGACGTTTGCAGCTAGAATAGTCATTTAGCACATTAACAATGTATAGAGTGTATTTATGATTAATTTAATGCTATCTTCATTGAAAAAAACTGTGCTTTTCTTTAAAAAATAAGGACATTTCTAAGTGACCCTAAACTTTTGAACGGTAGTGTATATATATATATATATATATATATATATATAAATGTAATGTCCACAGCCGCGTACCATCGTTTTAACCTGCCCCCTGACGGCCGCAGCCATGGACAAGTGAGTGCCGGGCGGCATCTCCCTCATGAGAGACGCCGACACTCACTACCCCATCGCTGCACTGGTTCCCATAGGGTGCCCATGATCAGCCTTGACTAGGGCTCTGTCCTTTCACTCATTGCCTGAGCGTTGTTGTGTTATTCCGTGTTAGTCTTAGCAAATGGTCCATTAGTGTTTTCCTGTTTCCTCTGTTCCCGTGCCCTGCTACCTGTATCCTGTAACTCGTGCTATATCTGTTCCTGTGTCTTAGATGTTGGAGTTATGTTGTGCCACCTGTCACGCCTGCTGATATACACCATGTCTGGTGTCTGCAAGTTCATTTGTGCCGAGCCTCCATTACTGTCTGGACTATTAAAGGTACTACTGTACTAGGATTGTAGTTTGACCAGCTGCTACACCGCTATGGCAGTGCGGCCTAGTGGATCCACATACCCACGGATTGTGACAATATATATATATTTTTTTCAATTATTTTACATATTTTTTATTTACATACGTATCTTTGTGTTGTTTTTTTCTTTACACTTTGTTACATTTGCTTTTTATACCAAACAACCATAAAATTAAAGCCACTGCCAGGTGAAGTAAATAACAATGATGAAGGAGGGAAAATGAGCAAGTGTAAGCATCTGAGCAACTCTGACAAGGGCCAAATTGTGATAAGAAGATGACTGAGTCAGAGCATCTCCAAAACAGCCAGTCTTGTAGGGTGTTCCCGGTATACAGTGGTCAGTACCTACCAAAAGTGTTTCAAAAAAGGATAACCAGTGACCGGTGACAGGTTCATTGGTGCCCAAGACTCATGATGCACTTAGGGAGCAAAGTCTAGTCCGTTTTCTGGTCCCATCCCACAAAAGAGCTACTGTAGCCAAAATTGCTGAAAATTTACCGCTGGCTATGATAGAAAGGTGTCACAACATGCAGAGCATCGCAGCTTGCTGTGTATGGGGCTGTATAGCTGCATGTTACACAATATTAGGCAGGGGGCTTTATTTATATGGTTGATGGATATATCTTTTATTAGATAGGAATAGCAGGGGATCTGAAGAAAGTAACAGGTGAAATTAAGTAACACTAAGACATAACAAAAATGGACAGCAGAACTTTAGTGAGGGGACAGAGGACAGGCTGCATTAATATCTATGTTTTTACCACAATTTTGTTTCGATTTTTGTTGCAATTTTTTTCCAAAATGACAAGAACATATATATAGAAAAGTAGCAAAAATGGTGCCATCTGCATAATATCGTCAATATTGGTAAATATATGCAGCACAATGTGTCACTTACATTAATAGATTTTTCCTATTTTAGGTTTCCTTGAATGTTCTTTCAGTGTAGATTTTTTATGTCATTGACAAGCCGCAAACTCATGATTACTCAGCAAATACATACTATACTTTACCTTCATATCATCAGCAATGAGCTTATATAGGGCCACCATTGATGACAGTGCTGGACAGGTAGGGATAGTGATATGGGATAAAGGAATAATGTAAAGTTAATGTAATAAGTTAAAAGTAATGATATAAAGTTACAGTATATTGTGCAACTTGGCAATCGAAGAAAAAATAACAATTGTGGCTTTTAATATTTTACCTGAAAATATTCTTTATTGAAGTAAAAGGTCACAGAATGTGTAGAAATAAACAGCCTATATTATGCTATATGTGTTATAACGTTTTCTATGGGTCATATATTGAAGCCACTCAAAGTCGTGTGACTTATGATGTCATTTATTTTTAGACTTTAACAGAGATATAATGACTTTCTTGGTCTGGATGGCGGAGAACAACAAGACGGAGGTCACAATGTTTTTCCTCAGAGGATTTCAAGTCAGTCAAGGTCCAAGACTATTACTGTTCTGTCTGTTCCTTGTGGTTTATTGCCTGACAATATGTGGGAACCTCCTAATCATCACCCTGGTGTCCATCAGCAAGAACCTCCACACTCCAATGTACTTCTTCATCTCACAACTGTCTATCAATGACATCTTATTACCGACAGACATTGTCCCCAACATGCTCCACCTTCTACTGAATAATGGGGGGACCATTACATTCATTGACTGTATGACTCAGTTGTATTTCTTCTGCGCTTCAGAAGCATTTGAATGTTTTCTCCTCACAGTGATGTCCTATGACAGATATGTGGCCATCTGTAACCCCCTCCGTTACACCTCTATCATGACGAGTGGACATTGTGTGATATTGGCCGCTATCTCCTGGTTGTTTGGATTTTCCATTATTTTGATTGATGTCCTAAAAACTGCAAATCTAAACTATTGTGGACCAAATATCATTGACCATTTATTCTGTGACCTTGTCCCCTTACTAGAACTCGCCTGTTCTGATATCTTTGTTGTTAACTTAGAGGTTTATTTACTCAGCATTCCCATTGTAATAATTCCAACCACAATCATTATAATATCTTATACTCATATTATTTCAGCAATCTTAAGGATCCCATCCAGCACCGGTAGACAGAAAGCCTTCTCCACCTGTAGCTCCCACCTCACTGTGGTCTCCATATTCTACTGGACTCTATTCAGTGTTTATGTTGTCCCAACAAAAGGTCTAACAGTCGCCATGAGTAAAATCCTATCCCTGCTCTACACTGTGATTACTCCTTTGGTCAACCCTATAATATACAGTCTGAGAAATGAAGACATCAGAAAAGCCATACAAGGAACTATTCATAAGCGTGTGTTCTGGTAAATTATCTAGAATAATTTCTACACTACTAAGGTTGTACCTGAAGACAGGGTTGGACTGTTCCATCAGCGTATCAGAGCATCCTCCAGTGGGACCAGGCTCAGAAACAGTAATAAGGCCCCAAAGGTCCAGCAGAAGACAACCTCATTTGGAAATGACTTTGTCACTTGCCACTAAGGTCTATTTCTTATGGGTTTATTAACTAATGTATTTCCGATTGCATAGATAGCACCACATTTTTTTGAAGAACTGTATGAAGATTGTCACCATTCACATTAGTCCTTGTCTGCAGCTCACAAGCTTATTTATCTGTCTCAGACACACACTAGGGCCGGTTTCATCACAAGTCAATTAATCTAAAAGTATGTTTTTGGAGTGTAGGAAGAAACCAGAGATCCCGGAGGAAACAGACACAAAAACGGTGAGAACATACAAACTCCATGCAGATGTTGCTCTTGGTTGGATTCAAACCCGAGCTGCCGGGCTATCGGTGCTAACCACAGAGTCTATTTGATGCCCTTGGCACAATTTACATCTTATTGATGATCTGTCCTGTGTGCAACGAATGACAATGATCACGATGCAATTCAGAGTACGCATGTAGCCATCTTTATCTTGACTCTGATAACATGCTACAGCGTGATATCACACAACAAAATCCATTGAAAAGTCATTGAGAAAGTCCAGATAAGAGATCTAGCCATTGTGTATTTAATGCGTTAGAAGTAAAGATAAAGACGGCTACATCTGTAGACGTGTATATGTTCTGTATGGATGGAGGGTGAGCCCCAAAATCATCTCCTCTGGTGGCCCTAGGAATCTTATTCTGACACTGCCTGCAGATACTGAAGATAGCAGTGTAATTGGTGACATTTCGCTAATACTTCAAATGCTAAGAAAGTGTACGACCTTGTGAGAAGGACAGAGTTAGTACTTATTTACCAAATTTAATGATGGTTTAATCTTTGCACAGCAGTTTTTATTTATTTAAAATAAATATAGTAAGTGTATTTATTGTATGGATAGGAGGCCACTCAATGGCACCGCTATGAAGGCGGGATGTGCACCCTCATATGAAAATGTTATCCTGGGGCTGTGGGAGGGGAGTTTTCTGCAGCAAGGCAGGGACTCCTAGCATCATAGATAAGTATTACGATAGGAGCCCGGCTCCCTGCAGTGTGTTCAGGCCAGGAAATGCGGCCGATATATGGACCAAACACGCTCGTGTGAATCCGGCCGTTAGATCAGCACTTCTACGTAATTGGTGAACTCTGTGTGGCTCTCGTTATTCTGCCTGGGCACGTTTAAAAATAAAAGTATGTCTATATTATTTATTTTTGGGGGAAGAGAACCAAACTGAATCTGTTCCCTAGGTGAATGGCCATCTAACTTCACCCTGGGAACAGTTCTGGGGGCGTTTTATGTTTTCTGTATCTTTAAAAAGTTTTGCTAATGGACCCAAAAATAGTAAGTGCTCTAAAAATGGCTGTTCTATGAATACTTGAAGGACTTTAGATTAAGGGTATGTTCACACGGGCTATTTTCAGCTGTTTTTCGGGCCGTAAGCGTCCCGAAAAACGGCTGAGAAATCGGAAAAAGTACGCCTACAAACAGCTGCCCATTGGTTTCTGACACCACATTTTCAAAAATCGGGGCCCCGTAAAAAGAAGTGCATGTCACTTCTTGAGCCATTTTTGGAGCCGTTTTTCATTGACTCAATAGAAAAACAGCTCCAAAAACAGTCGGGGAAAAACGCCGCAAAAAACGCATGTTAGATTAAGAAATGGCTGAAAATCAGGACCTGTTTTCCCTTCAAAACAGCTCTGTATTTTGTTAAGCGTGTGAACATAGCCTAACTCTATGAAATAGGATCTATGATAGGAAATAAATCAGTCAACACAAGTTAAAAGTTCTCGTGACTGTTGTAATTGGTATTTTCATATAGTTTCCGATGTAATTTCTTTTAGAAAATCTATTTTCAGGTAGGTGTTCCTGTTATTTGTGCAGCTTACATCCTCTAATTGTAGCTTTCATCTAGTATGAAGTGTATCATAAAGATTATTATAGTGCCAGCATCATAGGGACAGGCAGAGGTGTATCCTGGATTGTCACTGGCTGATTCACATGGCATCTTCCTCTAACTATTAATATATATATATATATATTATTATTTTTTTTCTGCCATATGTTCATTTATATGGTGAAGCTGTTGCATAGTGGGTTTTGCAGGTTTTTCTGTAGTACTGTTCCAAATCATTGCACACATTTTCTCAATTTGCATTTTTCAATAGAACAACATTGTAAAAGCAATTTTTGTCATAAATAAATACTATAATATAAAAAACATTGCCATACCATAAACACTATGCGCCACTGTGCTAAACGTCGCATAGACTACCTGTCTGCTCTAAATTTAGGACCATATTAATAAATATGCAACACTATGTATATTTGCACTAAAATAGATACATTTGAGCCAGGTTCACACAAAGCAGTTAGGTGACTTTTTTTTTTTTTTTTTTTAAATGCCACAACTAGTAGCGGATGTAGATTTGCAACCCTAGCCCTGTATCTAAATACCCTGGCCAAGGCAGAGTAGCTGCGCCCCTGCTGAAGAGAAGTAGAAATAAAAGACTAAGGCCAGGATCACACACACAGTTTTTGGCTCTGTTTTTTTTGTTTTTCTTTTGGGTCCATTTATGGCTTTGGGTCAGAAATTGAGCCAACAACTGCAGTAAAACTGTGTGTGATCCTGGCCTAAAGCTGTTCACATACATTACCTGAATGTCAGTGGATCCCGCTGATTTCGGCAGGATCAGCTAACAATCTTATGTGTATGGTGGCCTACCGTCTTGCAGTATTGGGCGTGTTGAGTTTCAAGAGATAAGTGTCTGGTGGCAGCTTGTCTTTTTTATTTTTTATTTTATTATATATTTTTTATTTTTGAAGAAGAAACCAAACAAAAAAAAAAAACAAAGAATAATAATCCATTAGAAAACGAACATAAGATATATCACAATATTACAGAGTATAATTCAATACAACAATGGCAGGAAGTTATGACATAGTTAAATCCAAAATGTTGCATATTCTGAAAAGGTTCTATGTGACATACAAATAATGATGCAAAAACTCCCAGTGGAGAACATGTGCTGAAGGAGCAGGAACTCCACACAATACCGTATTTTTACATAGGTATACTCTGCCCACAAAAAGTAGAAAACTAATTAAACATATATAACAAGACAATAGACAGGTACACAATGGCAAGGAGGAGGGTGGGGGAGGAAGGGAGCAAAGAGATATCCTAGTCATACATGGATAGCTAAGAGGAGGTCAATATAGTTAGTACGTAAGGTCAGGGTGGTTTTCGAAGAGTCGTACATGTCCCATGGTGACCAAACAGTGTTAAAGCGGTCTAGTTGATTGTTCAGAGAAGCTGTCAGAGACTCCATTCTCCTAACCTCCCTAATTCTATTATGTAGAGCAGTCAGCATAGGAGGATTAGTTATTTTCCAGTGAGCTGCTATAAGACATTTAGCAGCAGTAAGCACATGTAGTAGCAATCGGGAGTGCACTTTCTTTAAGCCTTTAGGCGGTACATTGAGGAGAAAAGTCATGGCTGTCAAAGGGAGATTGATCTCCAGCTCTTTATGGATTAAATCATTAACCTCACCCCAAAAGGGACGCAGCACTCGGCAATCCCAGAAGATATGAGGAAGTGTCCCCTTGTCACTGTGGCAACTCCAGCATCTGTACGAAACCAGAGGGTACATACAATGAAGGAATTCTAGAGTGTGATACCAATGCATCAGAATCTTATATTGGTTCTCTTTATATGTGCCTAGGGGCTTTAAATATCTTTCTCATGTGATTATACCATGTCAAATCTGTTTTTAGATGGATCTGTGAAAAAACACAGTGAAATCGATACTGCACTTATTTTATATTCATCGGTGGATTTTCACGAAAAACCGGTCATTTAAAAAATCCACATCCAAACAGCTCTTGCATGCATGCCTAACACCTCTTCCTACGCCCTGTTATGGCATACACTCAAAGAAGTGTTACAAACCATCACAGGAGACTAGGGGGGACTGACTCACATCTTGGGGTCACTACCGCAACATGTCAAGAAATGCACTCTGGGTGCTATATGTGCCATGGGGCTTTAATAGCTTTCTTGTGTGATAATACAGTGTCAAATCTGTTTTCATATGGATCTGTAAAAAAATACTGTGCAATCGATACTGCACTTATTTTACATTCATCGGCGGTGTTTCAGCAAAAACCGGACTAAACGTGCGTAAAAACAGGCGTTGCTGACGAGGCTTCAGTGGGCCAAGCACACATCACAGAACCTTTTTTTTAGTAAAGGTCAGCGTGTCAAGGGCTACATGTGTAATAAATATAAGGGATATTCAACGGATAGTTTTGGAGATGTTCATTTTGGAATAAAAATAAATAAATAAGGGAATTGCACCTTGTTTATTGGGCAAAAGATGGGTACCCTTTTAAAAAAGACGACCGAGTCAGGTGTCATATTGTTCGGCTCTGCAAGGTGAACGATTGGACGCCTAGCTCGCGTTCATCGGACCCACGGTTCTGTTTCAAATCCGTGTTGAATCTGTTTTTAGATGGATCTGTGAAAAAACACAGTGAAATATAGAGTTAAGGAGGAGCTCTGGAGTCTCATTGCTGTTTGTAAAATGTTCAATAGGCTTGTAAAGGAGCCCGGGGGTCAGGTATAGGATGTGGGATGCTTCATAGTGGTGTGCAAGAACCCTAAAGGAACCCAGACGTTATGGATGATTATTTGTAACTATTTTCATGAAAAGGGCAGTTTTTTCAGCCTGCTGCGTGGCTACGTTTGTTTGGGTGCCCTGATTTTTTGGGGTGTAGGTAAGAGTGTCAAATGGTACGAGTATATAAAATGTTACAGATTTTGGACGATTAGTATCTCAGATATTGTTTCCTTATTAGAAATTGTTTCCTTATTGTAAACGAGCCTAAAATACAGCCGTCGTGACGAGGTTTTTCTGGACGAACCGCACAATGCAGGTTCATGAGTTGTGGTAGACATACTCAGGACATGGTGATGCATGAACGTTCCAGGGCTCGGAACTTCACAATAAACAGTTACGGAAATATTTTGCTAAAACCGCTCAAATTTAGCTATAAAAGAAGGAACTGCGCCATGTTTCGGGGACAAGAGAGGGTTCCCCATTTACAGCAAATGACAGAGTCAGGTATCTTATTATTCGTCTGTGTAAGTCGAACGAATGGACGTCTAGGTCGATTCCATCAGACCCGCGGTTCGTTGCTTGTGAAATGCTCTGGGACAGCATTGTGGAAAATGATTATTTATACCCATTTTAGTGAAAAAGGCATCATTTGTATGGCCCGCTGCACAGGCTACATCTGTCCTTCTAGCCTGAGTTTTTATATGGTAGGTCAGAGCCTCAAAGGCTAGATGTGTATTAAAAAATAACTATTGTTTATGATATCGTTTATTTATTAGAAGTAAATCGTAAATTACGCACAGGAGCAGATAAAGAGGCTTTTGGGGGCTAAGAATGCGACGCAGACCCTTGAAATATTTTAGGGTAGGTCAGAGTGTCAACTGCTAAAGGTGTTAGAAGTCTGATGGCTTTGAGGCGATTAGCTTTTAAAACATTATTTTTTCATTAGAACTAAATTGTAAACGTGCGTAAAAAAAGCCGTTGCTCACAAGGCTTTTGTGGGCCAAGTGCGCGTCACAGAACCGTTGCACCACCGGTGGTGATGGCGAAAGTCACTAACGGACCGTGTCCATTCATACAAAACTTTAGTTCCCAAAATGTAAAATGGACTCTAAAGCACACTCTAGCGCGCTCTGAATTTTTCACCAGTTGAACCCTAGACTGCTCGTTAGAGTATGGGATGCTTCATAGGCGGTATTCACACGCGCGTGTGCATTTTGCGCGCGCAAAAAACGTGGCATTTTCTGCGCGCAAAAGGTACATAACAGCTCCGTGTGTCAGCCGCGTATGATGCATGGCTGCGTGATTTCCGCGCAGCCACCATCATTATGACACTCTGTTTGTATGTTTGTAAACAGAAAAGCACGTTTATGGTCACTTAGAAATTTCCTTATTTTTTAAAGAAAAGCACAGTTTTTTTCAATGAAGATAACATTAAATTAATCAGAAATACACTCTATACATTGTTAATGTGCAAAATGACTATTCTAGCTGCAAACGTCTGGTTTTTAATGTAATATCTAGATAGGTGTATAGAAGCCCAGCAACCATCACTACAGTGTTCTAATGGTGCATTGTGTTTGCTAACTGTGTTAGAAGGCTAATGGATGATTAGAAAACACTTGAAAACCCTTGTGCAATTATGTTAGCACCGCTGTAAACAGTTTTGCTGTTTAGAGGAGCTATAAAACTGACCTTCCTTTGAGCTAGTTGAGAATCTGGAGCATTACATTTGTCGGTTCGATTAAACTCTCAAAATGGCTAGAAAAAGAGAGCTTTCATGTGAAACTCGACAGTCTATTCTTGTTCTTAGAAATGAAGGCTATTCCATGTGAGAAATTGCCAAGAAACTGAAGATTTCCTACAATGGTGTGTACTACTCCCTTCAGAGGACAGCACAAACAGTCTCTAACTAGAGTAGAAAGAGAAGTGGGAGGCCCCGCTGCACAACTGAGCAACAAGACAAGTACATTAGAGTCTCTAGTTAGAGAAATAGACGCCTCACAGGTCCTCAACTGGCAGCTTCATTAAATAGTACCCGCAAAACGCCAGTGTCAACGTCTACAGTGAAGAGGCGACTCCGGGATGCTGGTCTTCAGGGAAGAGTGGCAAAGAAAAAGCCATATCTGAGACCGGCTAATAAAAGGATAAGATTAATATGGGCAAAAGCACACAGACATTGGACAGAGGAAGATTGGAAAAAAGTGTTATGGACAGACGAATCGAAGTTTGAGGTGTTTGGATCACACAGAAGAACATTTGTGAGACGCAGAACAACTGAAAAGATGCTGGAAGAGTGCCTGACGCCATCTGTCAAGCATGGTGGAGGCAATGTGATGGTCTGGGGTTGCTTTGGTGCTGGTAAAGTGGGAGATTTGTACAAGGTAAAAGGGATTTTGAATAAGGAAGGCTATCACTCCATTTTGCAACGCCATGCCATACCCTGTGGACAGCGCTTGATTGGAGCTAATTTCATCCTACAACAGGACAATGACCCAAAGCACACCTCCAAATTATGCAAGTACTATTTAGGGAAGAAGCAGGCAGCTGGTATTCTATCTGTAATGGAGTGGCCAGCGCAGTCACAAGATCTCAACCCCATAGAGCTGTTGTGGGAGCAGCTTGACCGTATGGTACGCAAGAAGTGCCCATCAAGCCAATCTAACTTGTGGGAGGGGCTTCTGGAAGCATGGGGTGAAATTTCTCCCAATTACCTCAGAAAATTAACAGCCAGAATGTCAAAGGTCTGCAATGCTGTAATTGCTGCAAATGGAGCATTCTTTGACGAAAGCAAAGTTTGAAGGAGAAAATTATTATCTAAAATAAAAATCATTATTTCTAACCTTGTCAATGTCTTGACTATATTTTCTAGTCATTTTGCAACTCATTTGATAAATATAAGTGTGAGTTTTCATTGGAAACACAAAATTGTCTGGGTGCCCCCAAACTTTTGAACGGTAGTGTAGGTCCATGCGAAGCGCGTGAAAATCACACGCATTGCACGGACGTATGATACGTTCATCTGAATAAGCCCTAACACTGCCCATAAGCAGTGACATAAGCAGTGAACAGAGAGTAGTAAAATAAGGAGACCACAGTGAGGTGGGAGCTACAGGTGGAGAAGGCTTTCTGCCTACCTGTACCGGATGGAATCCTTAAGATGACAGATGCAATTTTACCATAAGAGATAATGATTATGATGGTCGGCATAATGACTACAGGTATACATAGTAAGGAAGCTTCAAGTTGGACCATGTAGGTTTATGTACTTGCAATTTCAGAGGCATGCGATTAGTTACTTACTGACTATACAAATAATGGGCCATGCTAGAAAGGTGCGCGGCAAGGACACTCGGCTTGATCCTCATCACAGTATCTTGCCCTGTTCAGTCAAGAAAATAAAAATAGTAGGAAAAATGTCTAGTAACTATTGTGTCATTTATATGTAAAAACCATGTCACACAATAGAAGAGAAGCAATAATGGTTGGGGATTTGGGACAATTACAAAATGGCTTCTATCTTATAATAACTTAAAGTAGTGAAGCATTACTGGTTCCCAGAAGGTCTATATACTATTTGGTGTCATTTATATATATTTCTATTTATACACACCAGAAGCAATTCGACTAACAAGACCCCAGCAAATAACATTCAGTCGGGTAAAGTACAGTCCTCTATAGAATTGTTGGGGTCAGGGGGAGAATTATATATTGCTGAACTTTTAACATTTTCCATCACTGGTCAATATTTGGCACGGTCTGGCGCAGGTTTGGAGTCCAGTATCTTAAAGAGACTGTCACCACATTATAAGTGCCCTGTCTCCTATATAAGGAGATGGGCGCTGTAATGTAGGTGACAGTAATGCTTTTTATTTAAAAAACGATCTTTTTTCACAAAGTTAGGAGCGATTTAAGTTTATGCTAATGAACTTTCTTAATGCCCAAGTGGGCGTACTTTTACTTTCGACCAAGTGGGCGTTGTACAGAGGAGTGCATGACGCTGACCAATCGGCATCATGCACTCCTCTCCATTCATTTACACTGCACTAGCGATATAGTTATATCGCTATGTGCAGCCTCATACACAAGCCCTAACATTACTACAGTGTCCTGATAATGAATACACATGAAATCCAGCCTGGACGTCATGTGTACTCACAATCCTGACACTTCTGACTCTTTTTTTTGTGAGATTACGGCAAGTGAAACCAAATCTCGTTTAGCTCCGTGATCTCGCGAGATTTGGTTTCACTTGCCGGAATCTCACAAAAAAAGATTCAGAAGTGATTGGTCAATCTCTTATTTTTTGGTAAATGTTTACATTGTAATGTAGGTAATAATTGTCGATTTTTGATTTCAGCAAATTCAGAAATTTTAAAATGATATTACAGCGGATCAAAAAATGGCTAAGACCCCGTGTTGTTCCGCTCTGTCCAGTGGCGTAGCTATAGGGGTCGCAGCGGTCGCAACTGCGACCGGGCCCCCAGCTAGGGGGGGCCCGCAGGCCCCCCTCACCACAGTAGCACAGTAGTGCTACAATGATTACTCTGCATTGCTGGGTCCCTGCTGGGGTACAAAAGAGACCCAGCAATGCATTTTAAAGCATTGGTGGCAGCTCGGCAGTGAAATAGTCATTGCACGGAGGGGGAAGACTCTTACCCGCCCACTGTGCTGTCCAGCCAATCAGCTCGCTTCTAGCTGTTTCCCTCTTCCTGTGCAGAGGAATGGCTACAGCAAGAAGATCGTGTGTATGCCGGCTCCTCCCAGGAATCCTGACTCCTGCTGCTCCCTGACCCCACACCCGATGTATGTAAGTAACTGCTAGTAATGCAGCTATTAACCCCTTTATTGTGTATGTCTGTCATGCTGAGCAGTCACACTTCAGGGCTGACTGTTTAGCATAACAGAAAAAGTATATCCATCCATCCATCCATCCATCCATCCATCTTCTATCTATCTAATCTATCTCTATCTATCTATCTATCTATCTATCTATCTATCTATCTATCTATCTATCTATCTATCTATCTATCTATCTATCTATCTATCTAATATCTATCTATCTATCTATCTATCTCATATCTATCTATCTATCTATCTATCTATCTATCTATCTATCTATCTATCTATCTATCTATCTATCTATCTATCTATCTAATATCTATCTATCTATCTATCTCATATCTATCTATCTATCTATCTATCTATCTATCTATCTATCTATCTATCTATCTATCTATCTATCTATCTATCTATCTATCTATCTATCCACTGGCGTAGCTATAGGGGTCGCAGCGGTGGCAATTGCGACCGAGCCCCGAAGCCAGGGGGGCCCACAGCCCCACACACCACGTCAATAAAAAGTTACTATAGTAACTCGGGCCGCAGGCCCCTGTTACTATAGTAACAGACTGTACTTACCTTCCTGGTTCCGGATCGCAGCGGAGGTCCTGACGTCAATCACTGTGCGCAGCGCATGACGTCACAGCGCTATGCGCCGCGCACAGCATCGAGAGGACAGACCTACCGCCACGGCTGAAGAGGAAGGTAAGATTAGCCCTGACTGGCGGGGTCCGACTCCCGGGACCCGCCAATCAGCTGTTTTGAAGGGGCCGCAGCGCTCGCACGAGAGCTGCTTCCCCTTCATTCTGGTCACACTGTGAATCCGTGTCGGCGATTCACAGTGTGAGCGAGTAGTGAAATGAAGGGGAAGCAGCTCTCGTACGAGTGCTGCGGCCCCTTCAAAACAGCTGATTGGCGGGTCCCGGGAGACGGACCCCGACACATCAGCTATTGATGGCCTACCCTAAGGATAGGCAATCAATGTTTAGGGACTGGACAACCTCTTTAAGCCTACGATGTAGCAGGCGTAGAGGACCCATGAGACAGGATCACAGATTGTGTGATGCTGTCTGCTGGGCCCTATATCTAAGCCAATCACATGGTAGGCTTAGATAAATTGGCCCATGTGTGATCCTGTCTGATGGGCCCTGTATATAAGCCTACCACACTGTACGTTTAGATACAGGGCCCCAGCACACAGTAATCTTATACTATATAAGATTACTGTCCGCTGGACCCTGTATCTAAGCCTACCTTGTGATAGGCTCAGATACAGGGTCCCACACACAGTATCACACATGGGCCCTGAATATAAGCCTAACACATGTGTTACTAATCGTTTTTTTTGTGTGTTTTCTTACAGGTTCGGCGGATTCCAGGACTACTTCGATGACGGCTTTCTTTTATTATCAATAAAATGGTTAATGAGGGTTGTGTGTTTTTTTTTTATTTCAATAAAATATTTTTTCTATGTCTGTGTTTTTTTAAACTATATTACTACCGCCTTAGTAATGGCCGCCGGCTGATTGACAGCGTCCATTGCTAAGGCGGGGCTTAGTGTTAGCCGGTGCAGCGGCTAACACTAACCCCCTTTATTACCCCGGTACCCACCGCCACCAGGGGTGCTGGGAAGAGCCGGGTACCATCCAGTACTTGACCATCTGTAGTGATGGTCGGCCACTGGGGTGGCCGCAGGCTGGTATTATCAGGAGGGGAAAGGCCAAAAACAGTGGCCCTTCCCACCCTGGTAATGCTAGGCTGCTGCTGCTTTATTGTATCTGGCTGGTTATGAAAAATGGGGGGGACCCCACGTCATTTAAAAAAAAATAATTGGAAAGAACGATGTGGGGTCCCACCCAATTTTCATAACCAGCCAGATACAACACAGCAGCAGCAGGCAGCATTACCAGGGTGGTAGGTGCCACTGTTTTTGGCCTTCCCCAGCCTAAAACTACCAGCCTGCGGCCACCCCGGTGCCTGCCCGTCACTACAGATGGTCGGGTACTGGTTTGTACCCGGCTCTTCCCAGTACCCCTGGTGGCGGTGGGTACCGGGGTAATAATGGGGGTTAGTGTAGCCTCTGCACCTGCTAACATTAAGCCCCGCCTTAGTAATGGAGGTTGTCAATCAGCCAGCGGCCATTACTAAGGCGGTGATAATAAAGTTTAAAAAGATACAAGCACATAGAAAAAATATTTTATTGAAATAAAAAAACACAACCCCCGTTAACCATTTTATTGAGAATAAAAAAACGCCGTCATTGAAGTCCTCGAATCCGAAGTCCAACAACCGAACCTGTAAAAAAAACACAAACACACAAAAATAATCTGTAACACATAAAGAAGCAAAATTATTATTCTTACCTATCCTGGGTCCAGCGCTGGACCCGCAATGTCAGCGAGCTGGGCCCTGTATCTAATCCTATCATGTGTGATACTGCCTTCTGAGCCACTGTATCTAATCCAATCATGTGTGATACTGTCTGCTGAGCCACTGTATCTAATCCTATCATGTGTGATACTGCCTTCTGAGCCACTGTATCTAATCCTAGAATGTGTGATACTGTCTGCTGAGCCACTGTATCTAATCCTATCATGTGTGATATTGTCTGCTGGGCCACTGCATCTACTCCTATCATGTGTGATACTGTCTGCTGAGCCACTGTATCTAATCATATCATGTGTGATACTGTTTGTTGAGCCACTGTATCTAATCCTATCATGTGTGATACTGTCTGCTCAGCCACTGTATCTAATCCTATCATGTGTGATACTGTCTGCTGAGCCACTGTATCTAATCCTATCATGTGTGATACTCTCTGCTGAGCCACTGTATCTAATCCTATCATGTGTGATACTGTCTGCTGAGCCACTGTATCTAATCCTATCATGTGTGATACTGTCTGCTGAGCCACTGTATCTAATCCTATCATGTGTGATACTGTCTGCTGAGCCACTGTATCTAATCCTATCATGTGTGATACTATCTACTGAGTCATTGTATCTAATCCTATCATGTGTGATCCTATCATGTGTGATACTGTCTGCTCAGCCACTGTATCTAATCCTAGACCCAGCAATGCAGCTGAAAGCTGCGGACCGTCGGCCATGAGAAGTTTGCGAGGGGGGGGGGGCCCAATAAGAACTTTTGCATCGGGGCCCATGAGCCTTTAGCTACGCCCCTGGCTCTGTCATAGGAGCAGAACAACAAAAATGTGAGAAATTGCTGCTAAACTTATAAGCCTTGTAACGTCCTAGAAAAATAAAAGGATGTTAAAAAAAAAATGCAAACATAAAGTACACATGTGGGAAATGTTAACTAGTCACTATTTTGTGTGGTATAACTATCTGTCTTACAAGCAGATACATTTGAATTTGGAAAAATTTTTGCACATTTTCTCTACATTTTGGTGTTTTTCACAAAAAAATATTGAATTTTTCACTAACATAAAGTACAATATGTCACGAGAAAACATTCTCAGAATTGCTTGGATAGGTAATAGGATTCCGAAGTTATTACCACATAAAGTAACACACGTCAGATTTAAAAAATGAGGCTCTGTCATTTGGTCCAAAAGTGGCTGCGTCCTTAAGGGGTTAAGCTCTGTATGTATTAGGTTAATCATTCTTCTAGCACCATCCGTAGCCTGTCTTACCATAACAAAGTTCCACACCAAACTCACCCAACCAAGCACCCAACCAATCATGTCTTTATGGACATTGTGCACTGAGGCTCAGTCATGCTGGAACAGAAAAGGGCCAAACCCCAAACTGTCCCCACAAAGTTGGAAGCTACGATTGTCCAAAAAGTCTTGTGTGCTGAAGGTTTAAGCCTTGAGTGCAAATAAGAGGCTGACCACTGAAAAACATCCACATACATTAACCCTTCTCCACCAAACTTTACAGCTGGCACAATGCAGATTCCGACAGCAGGCTATCACAGCTCAGTGTGCAGGGACCAATCGCCGTAGACCCCGCTGATTAACCACTTAGAAGCCGTGTTCAATAGCGATTGTGGCTTCTTAGGGGTTAAAGCACTATTGACGTTCTGCGACACTACCGCGGGTGCCAATGACTGCTATGGCAATCAGAGGTCAAACAATGGCGTCCAGCTATGCCATCTATGGAAGCCTAGTGGGTATTGACTAAGTCAGGACTCACTATGCTTGCTATCAGTGAGTAGCTCACAGCTCTAATACACTGCACTACGCATGTAGCGCAGTTGTTTAGAATTGCGATCAGGGCCTCCTGCCCTCAAGTCCCCTAGTGGGACAAAAGAAAAAAGTTCAAAAAAAGTTGTGTAAAAATAAAAAGTTATAATAGTAATAAAAGTAACAATCCTCCTTTTTCCCTTATCAGTCCTTTATTATTAATAAAAATAAATAAACAAATAAACTATACATAATTGGTATTGCCGCGTTCGTAACGGCCTGAACTACAACAGTAATTCATTTTCTATCCCGCGCGGTGAACACCATAAAAGAAAATAACAATAAACCATACCAGAATCACAATATTTTTTCACTTCACATTCCAAAAAAAGGAATAAAAAAATAAAAAGAGATCAAAAAGTCGCATGTGCCTGAAAATGGTCCTGATCGAAACTACAGTTCGTTACGCAAAACCACAAGTCCTCGCACGGCTTTCTTGATGGAAAAATAAAAAAGTTCTGGCGCTTAGAATCAGGTAACACAATAGGCAACTGTAGTTTTTTATAAGTTATTTGTAGCGCACTGTGAATGCTGTAAAAAAAAAAAGGAATAAAAAACAATTGCTGCTACGCCTCTTGCAGGGGCGTAGCTAGGGGGGGGGCAAGCGGGGCATGTGCCCCGGGCGCAGTTCAGAGGGGGGCGCCAGCGCCCCCTCCTCCTGCACTTTAATTGTACCTGTGTCGCAAGGACACAGGTACAATTAGAAGCAATGAATGAACGGGCACGTTCCGTGCCCGGCCATTCAGCGCCTTTCCAAGAATGAAGCGACTGGTACCTTTTGTACCAGTGACGCTTCCGTCGATGAAAGGCGCTGACTGACTGACAGGGAAAGTCATCCTGCCCAGCCAATCAGCGCCTTTCATAGACTCTGAATTCAACCCCCTGGACACCTGCGCAGAAAAGAGCAGGTCTCCATGGCTGCCGGACGGCGTGGGAGCGGGATTAAGGTGAGTTTGAAAATTTTTATATATATTTTTTAATTGTAATAGACATGTGGCTGTATCTGCGGGGGGGACTTTGTCTACACGGGGGACTTTATCTACGGGGGGACTATATCTACAGGGCTGGGCTATATACAGGGGGACTATATCTACAGGGGGACTATATCTACAGGGCTTGGCTATATACAGGGGGACTATATCTGCTGGGCTATCTGCAGGGGGACTATATCTACAGGGGGCTATATACAGGGGGACTATATCTAGTAGGGGGGCTATATACAGGGGGACTATATCTACAGGGGGCTATATACAGGGGGACTATATACAGGGGGATTATATCTACAGGGGGGCTATCTACAGGGGGACTATATCTACAGGGGGGCTATATACAGGGGGACTATATCTACAGGGGGGCTATATACGGGAGTGGGCTGTCTATAGGGCACCATATACAGGGGTGGGCTATATAGTATATAGCCTCCTGTAGATATAGCCCACCCCTGTATATGGTGCTCCATAGATAGCCCACCCCAGTATATAGCCCCCCTGTAGATATAGTCGCCCTGTATATAGCCCAGCCCTGTAGATATAGCCCCCTGTAGATATATTCCCCCTGTATATAGCCCACCCCTGTATATAGCCCCTTATGTATAGCCCACCCCTGTAGATATAGCCCCCCTGTGTATAGCCAACCCCTTTATATAGCCCCCTCTGTAGATATAGGCCCCCTGTGTATAGCCCACCCCTGTAGATATAGCCCCCCTGTGTATATCCCAGCCCTGTAGATATGGTCCCTCTGTAGATATGGTCCCCCTGTAGATATGGTCCCCCTGTAGATATGGTCCCCCTGTAGATAGTCCACCCCTGTATATGGTCCCTCTGTAGATATAGTCCCCCTGTAGATATAGTCCCCCTGTAGATATAGCCCACCCCTGTATATAGTCCCCCTGTAGATATAGCCCACCCCTGTATATAGTATCCCACAAATAGCTCCCCCTATTTTGCTCCACAGAAAGCCCACCCCTGTATATAGCCCCCTTGTATATATAGTCCACCCCTGCATATAGTGCTCCACAGATAGCCCACCCTTGTATATAGTATATACAGGGGTGGGCTATCTGTGGAGCACTATATACAGGGGTGGACTATCTAATGGAGCACTATATACAGGGGTGGACTATATGTACAAGGGGGGCTATATACAGGGGTGGGCTATCTGTGAAACACTATATACAGGGGTGGACTATATGTGGAGCACTATATACAGGGGTGGGCTATATCTACAGGGGGGCTACATACATGGTTGGGCTATCTGGAGAGCTCCATATACAGGGATGGGCTATATCTACAGGGGGCTATATACAGGGTTGGGCTATATGTGGAGCACTATATACAGGGCTGGGCTATATCTACAGGGGGCTATATACAGGGGTGGGCTATCTGTAGAGCACAATATACAGGGGTGGGCTATATCTACAGGGGCTATATACAGGGTTGGACTATACGTGGAACACTATATACAGGGCTGGGCTTTATCTACAGGGGGCTATATACAGGGGTGGGCTATCTGTAGAGCACTATAGGGGGAGTTATTTGTGGGACACTATATACAGGGGTGGTCTATATGGGGGCACTATCTATAGGGGCTCTATGGCAGGCACTATCTACAGGGGGCACTATGGCAGGCACTATCTACAGGGGGCTCTATGGCAGGCACTATCTACAGGGGGCACAGTGTGTGTGTGTAGGACACGGTGTATGGTGCTATTATAATTAGAGGTGCAGTGTATGGCGCTATTATATTTAGGGGCGTAGTGTGTGGTATAATGATAACTTTATATTTATTTATAGGTGCAGAAATGTTGGAAAAGTGAGAAGCTGAAGACATGTGAGCGGCAAACTGCAGAAATGGACCGGGAAAATTCATCATAGCGGTCTGGACCAAATGGAGAAAAATAACTAGAATCTGAGACGTCACCGGTGAGTCACTTAATGTAAATGTTTATTCTGCCTCTAATCAGTAATGTAGTCACTGTATAATCTGCAGCGAGATGATGGGGGGTATGATTATGATATGATTTATTTTTTGTGAAACGGCATCTCCCAGCATATCCTTACCATTGTTCGGGCCATGCTGGGAGCTGTAGTTTTACGCCGTACAAACCTATACGGCAGGGGTTGCACTAAATTGAGCTGTATTTGTTCTGGGGCTGTATATATGTACCGAGCTTGGTTCTGGTGTTGTGTATAGAACCATATTGCTTGTAAAATGTACAAATAATTTTATGCTCGCGTTACATAAAAAGCAATGACACGTCAATTGGTAGAGAAAACAAACACGGCGAGGGGGAAGGAGATGTCGGGAAAGAGGTTGGGGGGGGGGCGCCAAACTGAATCTTTGCCCCGGGTGCTGGAGAACCTAGCTACGCCTCTGACTCTTGTATGTACTGGATATATATATGGTGCCACGCCCGGCCTCTGGCTGTTCCAATGTGGGGGCTCTATCCTTTTGTGTGCATACTTTTTGCCTTTCGTCATGATATGATGATCACACTTGGTCTCCGCTTATGGTAGAATATTGAGTTTAGCCTTTTTCTTCAGGATACGGCTATAGTATAGGTTCTCCTATCTCCAGAATTCTTCTTCAGTTTAACCCCTTAAGGACACAGCCTGTTTTGGCCTTAAGGACACAGCCTATTTTTGCAAATCTGACATGTGTCACTTTATGTGGTAATAACTCCAGAATGCTTTTGCCTATCCAAGTGATTCTGAGATTGTTTTCTCGTGACATGTTGTACTTTATGATACTGAAAAAATTACGTCGTTAAATTCAATATTTATTTGTAAAAAACACCAAAATTTTTAGAAAATTTGCAAAAATCTGCATTTTTCTAAATTGTAATGTATCTGCTTGTAAAACAGATAGTAATACCACACAAAATATTTACTAGTTAACATTTCCCATATGTCTACTTTATGTTTGCATCGTTTTTTGAACGTGCTTTTATTTTTCTAGGACGTTACAAAGCTTAGAATTTTAGCAGCAATTTCTCACATTTTCAAGAAAATTTCAAAAGGCTATTTTTTCAGGGACCAGTTCAGTTGTGAAGTGGCTTTGAGGGCCTTATATATTAGAAACCCCCTATAAAACACCCCATTTTAAAAACTGCACCCCTCAAAGTATTCAAAACCACATTCAGAAATTATTTTAACCCTTTAGGCGTTTCACAGGAAATAAAGCAAAGTAGAAGTGAAATTTACAAATTTCAATTTTTTTTTACTAAATTCATTTGTAATACATTTTTTTTGTAACACAAAAGGTTTTACCAGAGAAATGCAACTCAATATTTATTGCCCAGATTCTGCAATTTTTAGAAATATCCCACATGTGGCCCTAGTGTGAAAATGGACTGAAACACCAGCCTCAGAAGCAAAGGAGCACCTAGTGGATTTTGGGGCCTCTATTTTATTAGAATATATTTTAGGCACCATGTCAGGTTTGAAGAGGTCTTGTGGTGCCAAAACAGTGGAAATCCCCCAAAAGTGACCCCATTTTGGAAACTACACCCCTCAAGGAATTTTTCAAGAGGAATAGTTAGCATTTTTAGCCCACAGGTCTTTTGCTAAATTTATTGGAACTGGTCTGTGAAAATGAAAATCTACTTTTTTTTCTGAAAAAACATACGATGTTTTAGTTTTTACAAGGAATAAAGGAGAAAAAGCACCCCAACATTTGTAAAACAATGTCTCCTGATTAAGGCAATACCCCATATGTGGTAATAAACTGCTGTTTGGACCCACGGCAGGGCTCAGAAGGGAACGAGGGCCATTTGGATTTTGGAGCGCAGATTTTGCTGGAATGGTTTTCGGTGCCATGTCGTGTTTGCAAAGCCCTGGAGGGACCATAACAGTGGAAACTCCCCAAAAGTGACCCCATTTTGGAAACTACACCCCTCAAGGAATTTTTCTAGGGGTATAGTGTGCATTTTGACCCTACACGGTTTTTGCTGAATTTATGGAAATTATGCCGTAAAATTGAAAATCTAATTTTGTTCTAATAAAATGTAGTTTTAGCTCAGATTTTTTAATTTTTACAACAGATAAAGGAGAAAAAACACCCCAATATTTGTAAAGCAAACTCTTCTGCGCACAGCAATACCCCATATGTGGTAATAAACTGCTGTTTGGACACATGGCGGAAGTTAGAAAGGACGGAGCGCCATTTGACTTTTGGAGCTCAAGTTTTGCTGGAATGGTTTGCAGCACCATGTCACATTTGCAAAGCCACTGAGGGGCCAAAATAGTGCAAACCCGGCAAAAGTGACCCCATTTGGGAAACTATACCCCTCGTGGAATTTATCTAGCGGTATAGTGAGCATTTTGACCCCACAGTTTTTTTGCTGAATTATTGGGATTATGCAGTGAAAATGAACAATCTACATTCTTTCCACTAAAATGTTGAATTGTTTTCATTTTCACAAGGAATAAAGGAGAAAAAGCGCCCCAACAATTGTAAAGCAATTTCTCCCGAGTACGGCAATACCCCATATGTGGTTATAAACTGCTGCTTGGATACACCGCAGGGCTCAGAATGGTAGGAGTGCTACTTGGCATGTAGATTTTGGTTGATTGTTTTTTGGGCGCCATGTCGCATTTGCAGAGCCCCTGAGGTACCCGTACAGTAGAAACCCCTGAGAAGTGACTCCATTTTGGAAACTTTACCCCTCAGGGTAATCATCTAGGGGTGTACTGAGCATTTTGATCCCACAGGTGTTTCATAGATTGTATTAGAATGAGGCAGTAAAAATGAAAAGTTATTTTTTTTCCCAAAAAATATGTAGTTTTGCACCCAATTTTTTTTCCCACAAGGGGTAATAGGAGAAAAAACAACACATAATTTGTTACCCAATTTCTCCCGAGTACGGCAATACCCCATGTGTGGCCCTAAACTGCTGTTTGGGCACATGGCAGAGCTCAAAATGGAAGGAGTGCCATGTGGCTTTTAGAGCACAGATTTTTCTGGACTGGTGTAGGGGCGCCATGTCGCATTTGCAGAGCATTCTTAGGTACCAGAGTAGAGTGTAAAACCATGAGAAGTGACCCCATTTTGTAAACTACACCCCTCAAGGCATTTATAATTTGCCTGGACATATGACAGAGCTTAGGAGTGACAGGCGCATGTGAGACCTATTTTGGTGATTTTCGCAGCATTAGCCCACAACGGCAGGGCTCGGAGGTCAAATAGTAAAACAAACCCCCAAGTAGTGACCCCCATTTTGGAAACTGCACCCCTCAAGGCATTTTGACCACACAGGTTTTTTTTTCTATTAGAAATGAATGCTCAGTGGATGGTGCAAAGTGAAAATTGCAAATTTCCACAGGTATGTGCCATTTTAGTGCACAATATTTTGTGCCCAGTTCGTGCCACTGAAGACAAATACCTCAAACTGTTAAGCGGGTTCTCCCGGGTATGGCGATGCCATATATGTGGACGTACACTGCTGCTTGGGCACGCTGCAGGGCGCACCATTTGGCTTTTGGAGCGTGGATTTTGCTCGCTAGTTGTTTTGTTTGGGGTTTTGCTGGTATTTCAGTTATAATGTGGAGGCATATGTAATCTGTGCGGAGAACATCAGGGGTATAATAAGAGGGTATAATAATGGGGTAAATAAATAATTATCCACAGATGTGTGGCCAGTGTCACACTGATAAATGGCGCCCGATCTTATCCGCTTTTGGACACTCTGCACATTTTGCGTCGCCATATTCTAAGAGCCAAAACGTCTTTATTTTTTCTCCACCGGAGCCGTGTGAGGGCTTATTTGTTGCGGGACAATCTGTAGATTTCATTGGTACCATTTTGGGGTACATGCAATTTTTTGATCACTTTGTATTTCATTTTTTTGGCAAGCAATGTGACCAAAAACCTGCAATTCTGATGTTTTTATTATTTATGTTTTTTACGGCGTTCGCCATGCTCTATGAATGACAATTTTACTTTATTCTGCGGGTCGGTATGATTACGGCGATACCAGATGTATATAGTTTCTCTTATGCTTTGAAGCGTCTGCACGATAAAATCACTTTTGTTTCAAATAATTTATTTTTGGTGTCACCAGATTCTGAGAGCCATAACTTTTTTATTTTTCCGTCAAAAAAGCGGTGGGAGAGCTTGTTTTTTGCGGGACGGGCTGCGTTTTTTAATGATATAATTTTGGGGTACATGCAAGTTTTAGATCACTTTTTTTATTCTGTTTTGCGAGGGGTAGTGACTAACAAACAGCGATTCTGGAATAGTTTTTTATAAAAAAAATTTACGGTGTTCACCGTACGGGTAAAATAGCGTGATATTTTTATAGTTTGGGTCGTTACGGACACGGGGATACGACATATGTGTACTTTTTTTTATGTTTTTTGGTTTTTCCTATAATAAAAGACTTATTATAGGAAAAAAGGCTGTTATAGTGTTTTTTAACATGAAACTTATTTTTTTTAACTTTTTTACAACATTTTTATTAACTTGTTTTAACTTTTTTTTTTGTCCCACTAGGGAACTTGAAGGCATGAAGCACTGATCGCTATTCTAATACACTGCACTACCTACATAGTGCAGTGTATTAGAGCTGTCAGCTATTCACTGACAGCAAGCCTATTAGGCTTCGCCTCCCGGTGGGGCCTAATAGGCTTCCGTACTAGGAAGCGATTGTTAGGCTATGGTTGCCATAGCAACCATCGGAACACTCGCGGGTGCCGATGGTTGTTATTAGCAACCATAGGGTACGATCTAATCACTTAGATGCAGCGATAGCTGCATCTAAGGGGTTAATCGGCCGGATCGGAGCCTTGCCCCGGTCCTGGCCATTAGGGCACGATGTCAGCTGTGACAAACAGCTGACACCCGCGCCTGTGGCAACCATCGTGGTTGCCGACAGGCTACAGGCTACAAGCCACTTCGATGCATCGATCACGTTGATCGATGCATCGAAGGGGTTAATCGGCCGGATCGGAGCCTAGCTCCGGTCCTGGCCGTTGCAGAGGGCTGTTGCAGAGGGGCGTCGGACAGTGATTTCCCGGCGGTGATAACGCTGGCTTCACATACACACGTCATAGAGCTGTGATTGGTCAGTCTGCTTTGACTGACCAATCACAGCGATCGACGGCAGGGGACCGCTGTGAATGGTCCCCTGCCGTCTTACTGTGCCGGTCAACTGTCATAAACAGTTGACGGCACAGTTCTGTCACCTTGTCCATTTACAGGGTGACAGTTTTTAGCCAGGACACACCGGTACGTCCCTGTGCCTTAAAGCACTTCAATGCAGGACGTACCGGTACGTCCTGGTGCGCTAAGGGGTTAATTAATGTAGGAGCCTCTGCTATTCTGTCTGTGACCTTTTACCAGGTCAAAGATACATATAAACATACAGATGTGTTGTCCACCCTTATCTTTGCTTGGTTTTGGTTAACTCCTATTTCTCATGAAATCATTTCAATACAATATTATGACATGCTAGAAAACACTTAAAACACTCACACATTACAGATATACATAGGGCATATGCTTACACACACTACTAAAACATAGAACATGTGCCGCAGATAAGCCACACAAACAGGACACATGCTGCACACACTACACACATGCTGCACACCCGCCGCTAACACATAGAACACATGCCACACACACTTCAGGTATATACAGGGCACATGCCGAACACGTACCACTTATACAAATGGATCATGCTGCTAACATAGTCATAGGACACAGGCTGAACACACATCACTCACACATAGGACATACATCACTTACACATAGAATATACACGACAAATACATAGGACACATGACACACACAGTATACATGCTGCACATGCCAGTTACACATCGGACACATGCTGCACGCAAACATGGCACACACACACCTAGGACACATGACATACACAGTATTCATGCTGCACATGCCACTTACACATCAGACACATGCTGCTCGTACACATAGCAAACATGGCACACACACACATAGGACACATGACGCGCACACACAACATACCCCGGTGGGGTAATCTTTTGTGTCCCGATATGTGCAGATGACTACCATTTGATCTTTTTGCAATTTTCTTGTGTCAACCAAGCTGGCCTGGACAAGATTTACCAAAATACCTCAGTACAACAGAGCAGCAACAGAGTTGTTCCTTCTACAACCAATTTGTAAGTTTGTTGCTCTGCTTTATGGGAGAACAAGGCAAAGTAGGCAGGTCTAGGAAATAGTGACTTTCTCCTCCAAATATCACACATTATAAACACATCCACAAGTGGACATTTGGCAGCCACATGGCCCAGTCCTTGACAATGACAACAATGTTTTTGACATTCAAAGCCCTTTTAGGGCCCTGGCTAACTTTTTTTTTTTTCTGGTTTCCACTTTATCGGTCTACTTCATCCCCTTTAGTTTAAGAATACTCCTAACCTGTTCAGAGATCTTTTGGTTCATTGGGGTTGGTAGAGTAGGAGAGAGGTCTTGGAAATAATGTTCAGTATTTACATATTAGGGTGACTAGCTGAACCACATCCCTAAGCTCTGCTTGTTCCACACAGCGTTGTATCTGACCTATCAGACCTCAAACAAATCTGTCCAGGACCCCTCTAATAACAAATTGAGCTACAGTAGAGACCAGAGATAATGTCCCTGCCGCACTGCAGAAATTGTTTAGGAATGGTTTGCAGAGCATGACAAAGAGTTCTAGGTATTGACTTGGCCTCCAAAGTCCCCAGATCTCAATCCCTTCAATCATCTGTGGAATGTGCTGGAAAAACAAGACTGATTTACGGTGGCTGAACCTCGTAACATAGAAAACTTTAAGGATGTGCCGCTAATGTCTGGTTTACATCTGGGTCCAAGTTAACATGAAGGTCTCGTTTTATTAAATCCTGGTAAATGTTTTTTAATTGTTTTATCTATGGCCTCTTTGATATCTTTGTTTCTCAAACTGTATATAATGGGGTTAATCAATGGGGTAAATACAGTGTAGAGCAGGGATAGGATCTTACTAATGCTGGATGATTCTCCTTTTGTTGGAAACACATAAACACCGAACAGAGTCCAGTAAAATATGGAGACCACAGTGAGGTGGGAGCTACAGGTGGAGAAGGCTTTCTGTCTTCCAGTATTAGATGGAATCCTTAGGATGGCTAGTACAATATTAGCATAAGATGAAATGATTATGATCGTTGGTATGATAATTGATGGAATGCTAAGTAACATGATTGCTAGTTGAACGATGAAGGTATCAGAACAGGAAATTTCTTGTAAGGGAACGAGATCACAGTAAAAATGGTCGATAATATTCAGTCCACAAAATTGTAGCCTTGATGTTGTTAAATTGTCAATCAATACCATGGAGAAACCGAGCAACCAACATGTGGCGGACAATTTCACACAACATTCATGTGTCATAATAGAGGTGTAACGGAGGGGGTTATAGATGGCCACATATCGGTCATAAGACATCACTGTGAGGAGAAGACATTCAAATCCTTCAGAGGCACCGAAAAAATACAACTGAGTCATACAACCAGCAAATGTAATGGTCCCCCCATTATACAGTAGAAGGTGGAGCATGTTGGGGACAATATCAGTCGGTAACAAGATGTCACTGATGGACAGTTGTGAGATGAAGAAGTACATTGGAGTGTGGAGGTTCTTGCTAGTGGACACCAGGGTGATGATCAGGAGGTTCCCACATATGCGATAAGGAGAAGACAGAACAGGAAAATTTGTAACCATTGGCTGCCCCGAAATCCTATGAGGAAAAACACTGTCATATTGTTTCCCTGTATATTTAGAATAAAAGCAAAGTTAAAGTAAGTTATATTATTTTTAGGGTACCCACAAAAGTAGTGGTTTTGTTGCAGATTTTTCACAGCAAATTAGCAGCATTTCCTCAGCAAAATCAGCATGGGTTATGTGCAGATTTTGCTGTGGATTTTGCTGCAGATTCACCCCTTCTACATTGAAAAGTGCGAAGTCTACGGTGAACATCAGGAACAGAAAAAGCGTGCTGAAGATTTGAATATCCACAGCACCCTCTGATTTCCGGGCTGAAAATGTTCCACATCATGACTATAAGATTTGTTCTTATCTCATGCACATGGCTGGGACTGTAATCCACTGCAGATTTTCCATGCGAAAAATCCACGTGGAAAATCTGCAGCATTTCCGTCCCGTGTGCCGGTGTCTAAATGCTTAAGTATAATACACACAAATGTTTATACAGCACCAGCCACATATTCCTAAGGACTATTGAAGACATGACCTCATGACAACCAATGATGACTTTTCTAGAATTTATCCTAACTATAATTGTGGTTGTGTGAGCTATCAGTGATTTATGGAAATCTATATGAGATATACGGTTGGAGAAAGCCATTGGACAATGAGAATGAAGATTCATAGATAACATTATTGAGGAATCCTCATCTATCTTTTAACATTGCATCTTCTTGCTTTTGATGTGTTTACTACCTAAGAAGATCATCTGTCTGTACTTACATTAGGGGTTTCCATGTACTTGCAGAAATATTGTCCTAGCGGACACATGAACAATTCATATAAAATAAAACATAAAGTGACTACCAGTATATATGCACAACACGTAGGTGAGGGACTGTGCGTAATAACTCTGTGGAGATTGTTCTGTCATTAGCTTCCTCGTCTCCTGGGTACCGGTCCATTGAGGTATAATGACCAAAAAAATGTATTGGTAATTTATGGTTTATCCAGAAGATCACAAAATGTAAAATAAAATAAATAAAAGATATAAGGAAATAATAATCAATAATGGTGTACCACCAACAGGGACGGATTGTAAACTTAAAGGGGCCCTGGAAATAATCTAAAAGGGGCCTCATGGGTCCAAATAGGCAGCATGTGGGGCCAACACAAGTAGGCAGGGGCAGCAAACCGTTAGCGTTAGTCACATTTTAGGTCGGTGAGACCAATGCAAAAGTACAATGGTAGGCAGAGACTTTACAATAATGGATCCAATTGACCTACGTATAATGGGTCTGTCATATTTTTCAGCCTCTAACGAGCGGTCAAGGGTTCAAGTGGCGAAAAAATTCAGAGCGCGATAGAGTGTGTTTTAGAGTGCTACAAAGTGGTACAAAGTCAAAAATGAAATCTTCAGGCAAGCAACCGGCGTAGTTTCTGACTCCGGAAATTTACCACTAAAGGTCTCACCAAAAAATATGTACAGTTTTGTAACGGTGGCATGCTCGGTTTACGCCCAAAAAAAACGCTCGAAACGCGTAGTCGAAAACTTTGACAGAGTCGAAAACTGAACCGTGACCTGATGGACCCAAGCTAGGTGGCCATTCGTTCGCCTTGCAAAGCCGAACAATATGACACCTGACTCGGTCGTCTTTTCTAAAAGGGGACTCCAAAAACATGGCGGAATTCCCTTATTTAGAGCTTAATATTGACTGTTTTACCAAACTATTTCCGTAACCGCTCAATGTGGAGTTACGAGCCCTGAAATTAATATACGCCACCATCTCCTGAGTATGTACGCCAAAACTCATGACGATACGTTGAGCGGTTTTGCGAGGAAACTCCTCGTTAGCGACGCCTGTTTCTACACACGGCTTCAATTTATTTTTATTACAAAAATTTATATCTTAAAAGCTAGCTGTTGAATATACCTAATATTTGTTACACATGTAGCCCTTGACACTCTGACCTATCCTAAGAAAATTCAAGGTTCTGTGACGCGCGCTTGGCCCACAAAAGCCTTGTGAGCAACGATTATTTTTACTCACGTTTACAATTTAGTTCTAATGAAAAATGTCTTAAAAGTGAATCGCCTCAAAGCCATCAAACATCTGACACCTGTGGCAGTTGACACTCTGACCTACCTCGAAAAATTTCAAGGGTCTGCGTCGCATTCTTAGCCCCCAAAAGCCTCTTTAGCTGCTCCTGTATTACGCACAGAGTGCGTAATTTACGACTTAATTCTAATAAATAAACAATATCATAAACAATAGTAGTGCAAAAGCCCTAATTTTTTATACACATCTAGTCTTTGACGCTCTGACCTACCATATAAAAACTCAGGCTAGCAAGTCAGATGTAGCCCGCGCAGCTGGCCAAAAAAATTATACCTTTTTCACCCTACAGGATCCGGCTGAGGTAAGTGGACGCTGGCGTCACCTGAGGAGGAGGCTGGGGCCAGCGCTTGCCGACTCGTGGCCACGGCTATCAGGAGGGGTACGGAGCTGACAGCCCACAGCCACGGACATTATGGTTATAACATGAGAATACCACATCATCTGTCACACATTTGAATCACCGGAGATCAATGAGTGAACCTGGTAGTTAATAACAGGAGAACTGTTGGTTTCAGTGCTTCAGAACTTTCATCCTGTAACCATCAACATCAATGTACATTCTCTACCCCCTCACTGTAAAGCCATAGTGCTTACATAGCACCCAGAGTGCAATTTTGACATTTTGAGGCGGTCACCCCATAATCTGAAAATGCCCCCCAAATTCCATGTAAAGGCTCAGAACACTGCTGTAAGTGTACCACATCAGTAATGCATCAGTGTTTTTATTTTTAACCACATAGAGTGTGTAAAGTGCCATCTGGGCCATCAACGCATCTGTGGGGATCCACAAAACAGGATCTAGCATCTCTGGTGATGCAAAAAGGTGAAGCCGGCATCAATGTAGATGCCAAAAGATCAACCTGTCATCTACAAAGATGACGTTAAAACCATGCCAGGGATGACTCTAACCTGCAAAGGATTGGCAAAAGTGAAGAAATGGGGTGATGGTCCTGGCAGACTGGTCAGAATATGGGGGAAGATCCTATTGATATCGTCTTCTAGAATGGAAACCCCTTTAAATACATAATAATAATAACCATCTGGTCCTACAGCTTGGGATCCATCAGAAAGATCTGAGGCAGGAGATGATACGTCGGGTTATTTTACTCTTGTCTCAAGAGTTTATCCAGATTTTGGGTATTTCGGTGAAAACCTTTGAGTTTATCAATAGTATGCGATGAATTTCAGCAGTGGAAGTAGCGTCTGTGTCTGGGTGACGTTGATCAGTCATTATGGGTAGTAAATGGCGGCACTTTACCTGTGAAGTCTTGAAGACAGTCGGCGTTGTCTTCTCCGATAAAAAGAAACCTTTGGAAAGTCGCTTTGAAGAACAAAATGGAGCCGGTCTGATCTCTAAAAAGAGCGATCACTGACCGGCACCAACTGATGATTTTTTTTCTATCTTTCAATTCAAATCCTGTGATTCTATTGGTTGTTGTTTGCGGCAATTGCCATGATGATTCGTGCCTCAGCAAATTTAATGGGAAAGTACACTGCAATAATGTCATGGTGCGTTTTAATATAAGGCTTCTGAATTACTGCTTAGAAAAACGTTCTCATCCTGGTATTTTCCATCCTTATTACATCTGGTGTCATTTGTGGCAGCCGCCATGTTGTACTATGTGGTTTCCATGGGTAATGCGGAATGGTCATGTATATTAAGTGTCTTTCTGATAAATTTACCTCATGTGCTCCAGATTCTTACAATTGATATATGAATGTCTGTAACTTTGGTGTAGGTGCTGGAGTTACCGGCATGTTGACTGGTGTCTGACCTGGCGGAGGACGTCATCTTTACCATTTAACATCTTGCCGGCCTCTCATCTATTTGGCGCATCCTCAAATCCAAAAATCTGTTGGACGTGGGTAAAACGTGCACAAACTGAGGAGCTTCTGCTTTATAATGGAATTTTATCATTTCTATTCAGATTTACAAGGAATTGACTGGCATTGTTGTTATACATGTGCCCCCATATGTCATCCATTCATAGCCATATATATTTCTATGATATCAATTCTCTATATACTATGTATTGTCCTGATCTCTATGTACAGTGACATAACTATTAGTATACTGGTTGCATAGGTAGAGAAATGTAGTGTTATGTTGTTACATGGTGTCCATTCAGATGAATATCATGCATAAGATATATTGAATTTATTATTTCATTGCTATAGATTCTAAACAGGAAGCGGTGGCAGAGCTATAGGGAGCACATTGGTGGCAGTTGTGAGTGGGCACCATAGCTACATCAAGCCCTTCACAGCCCGCCACACAGGGTCTTGATGTTAGTCACCGCCAGGTTGTTGTGTGTTGTGGTACATACAAGGTATTTGTGCTGGCTGGCAGCAGGACCATGTGTGCAGTGGCACCCAAAAAAGAAGAGAAGCCAGCGAGGGACAGCAAGTAAATAGAGTGGTCATTTCCTTTAGTCTAATCTTGGGTCTGATTAAATTTTGTGGTCTGATTTAGGGGTCTTGTCTGGGGTTTGGAATACTTTATGGATCTGGTCAGGGGTTTGAACTAACTTAGGGGTCTAGTTCGTGTGCCCCTGTGATGCCGATTCTTGTGAGACTCATCATTGGTTTTAATGATTGTTTTGACTGCAGCATAAAAGATTCTATGTTTTTTTTTAGATATAATTGTGGCTGTTTGGCACTAATTTTATGTACAGTATAGGTCACTTTCCCTTTTTTTTCTTCACCTAGCAAAGACCGCCAGGACGACTTCTCCTAGCCATGACTTGTCTGCATTTAGACACACTGACATCTTTGGCTTCTTTCTTTTCCAGCACACTTTACACCCATTCCCCACTCGCTACACAAAATCCCCATACATAGTCCTCCAGATAGTAACCATTTGTGCCCCACACAGTAATAGTACTTTTCCTTTTGTGTCCACCCAGTCCGTTAATGCCCGCTTACAGTAATGTCTCCTCCCCCAATATTAGTGCCCACTTTGCGCCCCTGAAAAATAAAAGAAGGTATACTCACCTAACCCCCTTAGGCACTTTGGCACCGGGTGGTCACCCCATTCGCCCCTCTGGTAATCTGTCACTGCCTGTATTATAGATGCAACGCCCAAACCTCTCGCACTTCATCAGAATCAGCGTTAGAGCCCCGAACTCCGGTCCTGTTGAACCACGGAGGTCCAGGTGTGGCGTCCGTAACATGCTCTCCAAAAGCACACGTGTTACGCCAGTCTGAAAGCGGCCTTGAAGCGCCACAAGCTGGTAAAGTACTATGCTACTAATAAATAAAGTTTATAAAATCATAAGTACATTTCGCTTCTCAAGACATGTTCTTGTTAAAATAATATCTATGAGATGATCTACTTTCACAGTTGCATGTAAAAGATGGGAATTTGACTAAGGAGGCCCAATTTTATAGTGGTTAAATAAACCAATTAGCTTAAAACCAAAATAAAAGGCGGCCTTCTGTTTCACAATGTTTAGCAACTATACGACATATCACTAGTAGTACAAAAGATAAAGACATGTTTCTAGATAAACCAATAACACTTTATATATCAGAATATTCCCAGAATAGACAACTATGTATAACGGTTCTCACTGGTTTGTTCGTGGATCCTCTGTGTCGTCTGGGTGATAGTGCTTGGAACCCAGGCAACGCTTGGCACAGCGTGTAGAGGCAGTCGGATGGATAGGCAGAAGTCAGGACAGGCGGCAGACGTCGTAACGGGTATGGCAGCAATAGGTCCAGGCAGGTGGCAGATGTCGTAACGGGTATGGCAGCAATATGTCAAGGCAGGTGGCAGACAAGGATAGTCAAGTTCCTCAACATTAAATTTTTATTAAGTTTTTTCAGGTAATACAAAAACAATGCATACGCCAATATATCTCTAATCAGGCTATCAATTACAAAATTATACATAACCCACGGTATTCACAATGAACAATTCTTGTCACAATCTTACATAGAGACATAAGGCCCGGGCAGCTACAGTGCTTATCAGTGCATTATTCATAGAAAAGAAAAATAAATTACAGCAATTGAAATAATCAAAACCAGAGGAACAAAAAGAACAAACAAACAAACATCGTCCATCCAGAACTAAACATGTCTTGGCTTCGTTACATGTCTATTAATGAGGTAGAAAAACCACACACAATACCGGCTGGCATTACCCGTGCTCTGGTTTCCGAGCCTCCGGCCGTGGCCAGGTATTTCCCTTCCACGGGTTTCTAGGTCTCCTATGAAGTCCCAAGTGTCTGCTTTCGACAGGGTCAAACTATGGGACATATAGATGCTCCTGCATTGGAGCCCGGGAAGGATAGTCAAGTTCAAGCAGAGGTCAGTAATGGGAAATCTAGACAAAGGCAGAAGGAATGGAAAACGGAACCAGGGCACAGGGAACTCACGGGTAACTTGGTTGAACAAGCAGCGATGCAAGGGAGGAGGAAGCTTAAATAGGAAGTTCTTAGGAATTAAGGTGTGCACTGGCCCTTTAAGACACGCCCTCTAGTGACTGCAGCCGCACATCGAGGATGACGACAGCGGAGGGAGGTAAGGGATGCACTCACCTGACACTGTACAGGGCCAGCAGAGCGTCCAGACCGGGTAAGTGGAGCTCGGGATGATGGAGGACGCCGGAACCGGAGCAGACGCCATGGAGACAGCGGGGAACGGCGCGGAAGCCGTTACAGTACCCCCCTTTACGGCCTCTCTTTTTAGGTTTGCTTGGAAACCTTAATTCAAAGTCCTTGATGAGAGCTGGAGCGTTGATATTCTCCACGGTCTCCCATGATCTCTCCTCAGGACCATAATCTTTCCAGTCCACTAGGTACCATAATCTCCCCCGTGATCGTTTGACATCCAGGATCTCTTGAATTTCAAATTCGGCATCAGCCGCTGGCGCAGGATGGACAAGAATTTTCTTAGAAAACCAGTTGAGTATAGTGGGTTTTAGCAGAGAAATGTTGAAGGAATTACAGATTTTTAGAGACTGAGGAAGGCGAAGTTTGAAAGTTACGGGATTAATATGTTTAGTTATTTCATAGGGGCCCAGAAACCGAGGAGCGAGCTTGTAACAAGGGGTCTTCAGACGTATGCACCGGATGGATAGCCAGACTTTATCCCCAGGAAGGAGCTGTGGCGGTATCCTGCGTATTTTATCCGCGTCTCTTTTAAACCTGGCTACGGCTCTGTGGATGGAGTCCTTGGCCGTCTGCCAAATCTGTACAAAGTCGTGGTGGACCTTGTTAGCAGCTGGTACCTCAGAAGGCACAGAGACTGGTAGGGGAATTCCTGGGCGCTGGCCATACACCAAGAAGAAGGGAGAAGAGCGGGTAGATTCCCCCGTATGGTTGTTGTAGGCAAATTCGGCCCATGGAAGCAGACCTGCCCAGTTGTCTTGTCGCGGAGACACGAAATTCCATGAGGAAAGCTTCAAGTATTTGGTTTATCCGCTCTACTTGACCATTGGATTGGGGATGGTACACGGAAGAGAAGTCTAGTTTGACCTCCAGCAGTTTGCACAAGGCTCTCCAGAACTTGGATGTGAACTGAGCTACTCTGTCAGAAACAATATGCTTAGGAAGACCATGCAGGCGAAAGATGTGCTCGACAAACAGCGTTGCCAATCGGGAAGATGAAGGCCTGGGAGAGGTACGAAGTGCGCCATCTTGGAAAAGCGATCCACCACAACCCAGATCACGGTACACCCAGCAGAACTAGGCAGATCGGTGATGAAGTCCATGGCAATGTGTGACCAGGGAGAGTCAGGCACGGGCAGGGGGTGCAAAAGGCCAGCAGGTCTTGAATGGGAGACTTTATTTTGAGAGCAAGTGAAGCAGGCAGAAACAAAGTCTTTAGTATCTTGGGACATGGACGGCCAACAGTACTGACGACCAATCAAATTGAGAGTCTTTTTGATGCCATGGTGCCCAGAAACCCAGGAGGCATGACCCCAACGAAGAACACAATCCCTCTGTTTCGGGGGTACGTAGGTCTTTCCTCTGGGAATGTGTACCACTTCAGCAGGAGCAGCGATCACATTACGTTTCGGATCTATAATAAACTGTGGGCTGGGCTCTTGGTCTGTGGGATGAAAACAGCGAGATAAGGTGTCAGCCTTGGTATTCTTTCCAGCAGGTCTGTAATTAAGCTGAAAATCGAATCTAGAGAAGAATAATGCCCACCGAGCTTGGAGAGAGTTTAGGCTTTGAGCAGTTTGTAATATAGGAGGTTTTTATGATCTGTGTTAATGATGATGGGGTGCCGTGCACCCTCAAGCAAATGTCTCCATTCCTCCAGGGCCAATTTAATAGCTAAAAGTTCTTTATCTCCAATTCCATTATTTTTTTCAGCAGATGTGAAAGATTTGGAGAAAAAACCGCAGGTCACCAGTCTCCCTCTACAAATCTTCTGTGACAGAATAGCTCCAACTCCCACAGAAGAAGCTTCGACCTCCAGAACAAATGGTTTGGTGGAATCTGGTCTATGTAGGACTGAGGCAGAAGAGAAGGCAGCTTTGAGAGCTTGGAATGTGGCTTCGGCCTCCACGGTCCAGTCTTTAGCATTAACCCCTTTTTTGGTCAGAGCAGAAATAGGAGCTGTCATAGAGGAGAATTGAGGAATAAACTGGTGGTAATAATTTGCGAATCCTAGTAGGCGTTGGACTGCTTTGAGTCCTTGCGGACGAGGCCAGTTGAGAATTGAGGACAGCTTGGCTGGATCCATTTGAAGACCCTGGTCGGAATTGACATACCAAAAGAAAGGCAGGCTGGTTCTCTCAAAGAGACATTTCTCTAGCTTGTCAAACAGAGAGTTCTCTCGCAGACGTTGTAACACTTGGCGCACATGCACACGATGGGTTTGAATATTGGGAGAAAATATTAAAATGTCATCTAGGTATACCCCCACACAGCTGTACAACAGATCTCGAAAAATGTCATTAACAAAGGCCTGGAAAACCGCAAGAGCATTACAAAGTCCAAAGGGCATGCCAAGGTATTCAAAATCATGAGTATTGAAGGCGGTTTTACATTCGTCTCCCTCGCGGATACGGATGAGATTATAAGCTCCACGAATGTCTAGTTTGGTGAAGATTCTCGCTCCCTGTAGACGGTCAAAGAGTACTGAGATCAATTATAACGAGTACTTGTTCTTTAACGTGATATTATTTAATCCTCGGTAATCAATACAAGGACGCAGGGAGCCGTCTTTTTATCCCACAAAGAAAACCCTGCGCCAGCAGGAGAGGAGGACTTACGGATGAATCCTCTCTCCAGATTTTCTTGGACATACCTAGACATGGCCTCAGTCTCGGGCAAATACAAAGGGTTTGACTTTGATGTAAAGGCCTTGTATACTTGATTAAAAGTTTACTTTGTGTTGTAATACAAGTGTTGTTTTTTTTTTTTGTCATCTACATTTGAATGAAGGCCTTGTCCACACGTAACGGAATTTGATCAGCAATTGCAGCAGACTTTCCGCTGCTGAAATTCTGTAGACTTACCACAGCAGGAATTGACGTGCCGTGGGTAAAAAAATAGACCATGCACGTCAAGTTCGGCTTTGATTTTTTGTGCAGTGTGTGTATGTGATTTGTTAAATCTCATACACTTTGCTGCTACTGTATTCAGCTGCATATTTCCCATCCACAATTCTGTACACATGACACATGACTCGGCCTCCTCTGGAGATTATAAATTTCTTGTTGGGAGGTTCTGAATTTGCAGTGCTCTCCCTCTGGGCCTAGGCTGCCGTCTTCCCTGCAGAGGTAGGTTTTGTGCAGGTGGTGGCTGCACCTGTGGCATTGCCTGTGGCGGTGGTGTCATGACGACAGGAGGTCTGCTTGGAGCTGGTACCTCTATGGGTCTGCAGAGGTGTGGAAGGGCATTTGGCCGTCTGAATTCAAATCCAGTGGTGCTGGTTGCAGATCCACTTGCTTGACAGCCGTCATCCCTGCTGCTCTCTCCTGTTATTCTGGAGGGCTCCGCGGGGACGGGTCTTAGTGGAGAGTGGCTTCTTTCCCTGCTCACTTCTTGTCCCCTGCCCCGCAGAGGAACTCTGAACCGTCTCTCTCTCCTCCCAGTGACATCATCGATGGTAGAAGGTCTTCCCTGTTCTCTTTGGGAAGACCTGAGTCTTTGGATAATAATGGCCTGACATATAAAGAGGTTATCATTTATTAGAATCTTACACATTTTTATCAATTACTTTTGGGTCATAGGGACGGACCCTATTGCTATTATGGGAATTAGGGAGAGGGAAACCCTTGCAAAGATCATTTAAACTATGGTCTGAGTAAAGCTGCTGAGTATAGATGTCACAAGGCATGGGGTGGAACTGGGATGAAGGTAAAACCGCCCCAAGGAAAAGAAATATAAGTTGGAAAATGCACTGTCTAACTAAAACATTGCCCAACAGACCCCAGGGATAACCCCTCCCAGGAAAGTTCCTATAGGGTGGGAATATTGTTCATCTCTTTCCAAACCTGTCACTTACCTTGATTTTCGGGTGGCTTAGTTACCTAAGCCTGGATTGATGGAAATTTCAAGAACTAAGTTCTCAGGGGGCCCCGGTGTTATTGGGCCTTGATCAAGGATCAATAAGACGCTCGGGAAGTAAACACTAGATGTGTAATACAAACTAGTTTGCTCTTCCGGAACCAAAATGAAGTGTCAGCAAAAGCATCAACTCAGGAAATAGCACTGATGTCACATGGCTCAGGGATTATATAACTTCTTGTCATTATGACATCATATGTGAGTGTGACCTCACCCTCTCATAGTGACCTCCAACCCTGATATTAGCTCTGTGACATCACTACAGTGACCACACCCTGTCATAATAAGTGACCACCAACCCTGATATTAGCTCTGTGACATCACTACAGTGACCACACCCTCATAATAAGTGACCCCCAACCCTGATATTAGCTCTGTGACATCACTACAGTGACCACACCCTGTCATAATAAGTGACCCCCCCAACCCTGATATTAGCTCTGTGACATCACTACAGTGACCACACCCTGTCATAATAAGTGACTCCCAACCCTGATATTAGCTCTGTGACATCACTACAGTGACCACACCCTGTCATAATAAGTGACCTCCAACCCTGATATTAGCTCTGTGACATCACTACAGTGACCACACCCTGTCATAATAAGTGACCCCTAACCCTGATATTAGCTCTGTGACATCACTACAGTGACCACACCCTGTCATAATAAGTGACCCCCCCAACCCTGATATTAGCTCTGTGACATCACTACAGTGACCACACCCTGTCATAATAAGTGACCCCCCCCAACCCTGATATTAGCTTTGTGACATCACTACAGTGAGCACACTCTGTCATAATAAGTGACCCCCATCCCTGATATTAGCTCTGTGACATCACTTCAGTCAGGCGGCCATGTTACTTGCAGCCAAATGATGACTCCATATAGCGGAATGGAAAGATGTCATCTGTTATACTATATATATATATATATACAGCATGTTCATTTATTTTGCATCACTCTCGTTAAAATTGTATAATCCGCATATTTCCGCGTCGACAGTAAAATCAGCACCTAACAACGTTTTTAAGTTCTGATTTTACTTGCGTTTATCAGCGGTTTTGATCCGATATTTCCGGATTAAATTGTGCAACGTATGTATGAAGCCTAAGGCTCAATGCACACAATACGTGTTACGTGCGGTTTTGCGTGCAAAAATCTCGTGTACATGTTGCGTAAAATCCACAGCATGTCAATATATAATAAAGCACAAGACAAAAAGGAGTCAAATACTATTGAAATATGAAATGCCAAAGGCATAGAAAAATACAAATTTTATTGGACAATACAAAATACATGGTTAAAACAGACTACAAATCGAAAAAACTGTATATCTCCAAATATATAGGAGGAGGAATGGGATCACAATGGTTATGAGTAAATGCACAGGAAAGAGAAAATTTCTCTAAAGGAAAATATGTCAGTCACTCTAAGATAGTTTACATATAGATGTATGGCAAGAGCCAGAATATACATATATTCATGTCCGATACTCTATCATGTCACCAAAACGGTGAGTCTTATAACATATAGTGGAGGATAATAACAGTAGTAAGTAAAGATAGTCTTTATTCACCCATACTAGTTATATTTAAGGACATAGAATATTCAGCTCAGCCTGTACGAATCTCAAATGAGAGTAGACAAATTTACACCCCTTGAACACCCCTTGAAAAACGCGTGTTGGGGTCTCTCCATACCTGGGAGTTACTACAGCTGAGGAGTCACATGGGTTAGTAGATATGCAGGTTTACTTCAATCTAACTATTTGTTATGCCATCTACAGTGGAGGAAATAAGTATTTGATCCCTTGCTGATTTTGTAAGTTTGCCCACTGTCAAAGACATGAACAGTCTAGAATTTTTAGGCTAGGTTAATTTTACCAGTGAGAGATAGATTATATATATAAAAAACAACAGAAAATCACATAGTCAAAATTATATATATTTATTTGCATTGTGCACAGATAAATAAGTATTTGATCCCCTACCAACCATTAAGAGTTCAGCCTCCTCCAGACCAGTTACATGCTCCAAATCAACTTGGTGCCTGCATTATAGACAGCTCTTACATGGTCACCTGTATAAAAGACTCCTGTCCACAGACTCAATGATCAGTCTGACTCTAACCTCTACAACATGGGCAAGACCAAAGAGCTTTCTAAGGATGTCAGGGACAAGATCATAGACCTGCACAAGGCTGGAATGGGCTACAAAACCATAAGTCAGACGCTGGGTGAGAAGGAGACAACTGTTGGTGCAATAGTAAGAAAATGGAAGACATACAAAATGACTGTCAATTGACATCGATCTGGGGCTCCATGCAAAATCTCACCTCGTAGGGTATCCTTGATCCTGAGGAAGATGAGAGCTCAGCCGAAAACTACACGGGGGGAACTTGTTAATGATCTCAAGGCAGCTGGGACCACAGTCACCAAGAAAACCATTGGTAACACATTACGCCGTAATGGATTAAAATCCTGCAGTACCCGCAAGGTCCCCCTGCTCAAGAAGGCACATGTACAGGCCCGTCTGAAGTTTGCAAATGAACATCTGGATGATTCTGAGAGTGATTGGGAGAAGGTGCTGTGGTCAGATGAGACTAAAATTGAGCTCTTTGGCATTAACTCAACTCTCAGTGTTTGGAGGAAGAGAAATGCTGCCTATGACCCAAAGAACACCGTCCCCACTGTCAAGCATGGAGGTGGAAACATTATGTTTTGGGGGTGTTTCTCTGCTATGGGCACAGGACTACTTCACCGCATCAATGGGAGAATGGATGGAGCCATGTACCGTCAAATCCTGAGTGACAACCTCCTTCCCTCCACCAGGACATTAAAAATGGCTCATGGCTGGGTCTTCCAGCACGACAATGACTCGAAACATACAGCCAAGGCAACAAAGGAGTGGCTCAAAAAGAAGCACATTAAGGTCATGGAGTGGCCTAGCCAGTCTCCAGACCTTAATCCCATCGAAAACATATGGAGGGAGCTGAAGATCCGAGTTGCCAAGCGACAGCCTCGAAATCTTAATGATTTACAGATGATCTGCAAAGAGGAGTGGGCCAAAATTCCATCTAACATGTGTGCAAACCTCATCATCAACTACAAAAAACGTCTGACTGCTGTTCTTGCCAACAAGGGTTTTGCCACCAAGTATTAAGTCTTGTTCTGCAAAGGGATCAAATACTTATTTCTCTGTGCACAATGCAAATAAATATATATAATTTTGACAATGTGATTTTCTGTTTTTTTTTTAATATAATCTATCTCTCACTGGTAAAATTAACCTAGCCTAAAAATTCTAGACTGTTCATGTCTTTGACAGTGGGCAAACTTACAAAATCAGCAAGGGATCAAATACTTATTTCCTTCACTGTACACTCTGTAAATTTGTCTACTCTCATTCTTTTAGAGACATTTTCTCTTTCCTGTGCATTTACTCATAACCATTGTGATCCCATTCCTCCTCCTATACATTTGGAGATATACAGTTTTTTCGATTTGTAGTTTTAACCATGTATTTTGTATTGTCCAATAAAATTTGTATTTTTCTATGCCTTTGGCAATTCATATTTCAATAGTATTTGACTCCTTTTTCTCTTCTGCTTTATTCAATACAAATTGGAGTTTTTATTTTTACTGGGGAGCATAATAACCCGCACTCGCTGGTGACTCAGCCCATATACTTTATAGTCCCATGAGACATATGTTGACAGCATGTCAATATATATTGCGTTTCCGCTTGAAAATTGTATCTGCCGAGTTCTAAGGAGAAACGCACCAAAATCAGCAGCATGAAAACCGCGTCAGAAAACGCATTGAAAAACGCGCAATTGGCGCAGTTGTTACCGGCAAATTTTTTGCGCTTTCTGGCGGTTTTGATGCATATTTTCCCCATCAAATTACGCAACGTGTGTATAACGCCTAAGTGGGAGATTCCTGTTCACCACTGACTGATATGTAACACCCTCATCCTTTATAATCTGCAGCAGCTGAGATGTGTATTATGAGGTTCTGCAGCAGCTGAGATGTGTATTATGAGGTTCTGCAGCAGCTGAGATGTGTATTATGAGGTTCTGCAGCAGCTGAGATGTGTATTATGAGGTTCTGCAGCAGCTGAGATGTGTATTATGAGGTTCTGCAGCATCTGAGGTGTGTATTATGAGGTTCTGCAGCAGCTGAGATGTATATTATGAGGTTCTGCAGCAGCTGAGATGTGTATATTATGAGGTTCTGCAGCAGCTGAGATGTGTATTACGAGGTTCTGCAGCAGCTGAGGTGTGCATTATGAGGTTCTGCAGCAGCTGATATGTGTATTATGAGGTTCTGCAGCAGCTGAGATGTGTATTATGAGGTTCTGCAGCAGCTGAGATGTGTATTATGAGGTTCTGCAGCAGCTGAGATGTGTATTATGAGGTACTGCAACAGCCAAGATGTGTATTATGAGGTTCTGCAGCAGCTGAGATGTGTATTATGAGGTTCTGCAGCACCTAAAAAGTGTATTATGAGGTTCTGCAGCAGCTGAAATGTGTGTTATGAGGTTCTGCAGCAGCTGAGGTGTGTATTATGAGGTTATGCAGCAGCTGAGGTGTGTATTATGAGGTTCTGTAGCAGCTGAGATGTGTATTATGAGGTTTTGCAGCAGCTGAGATGTGTATTATGAGGTTCTGCAGCAGCTGAGATGTGTATTATGAGGTTCTGCAGCAGCTGAGATGTGTGTTATGAGGTTCTGCAGCAGCTGAGATGTGTATTATGAGGTTCTGCAGCAGCTGAGATGTGTATTATGAGGTACTGCAACAGCCAAGTTGTGTATTATGAGGTTCTGCAGCAGCTAAGATGTGTATTATGAGGTTCTGCAGCACCTGAAAAGTGTATTATGAGGTTCTGCAGCAGGTGAAATGTGTGTTATTAGGTTCTGCAGCAGCTGAGATGTGTATTATGAGGTTATGCAGCAGATGAGGTGTGTATTATGAGGTTCTGTAGCAGCTGAGATGTGTATTATGAGGTTCTGCAGCAGCTGAGATGTGTATTATGAGGTTCTGCAGCTGCTGAGATGTGTATTATGAGGTTCTGCAGCAGCTGAGATGTATATTATGAGGTTCTGCAGCAGCTGAGATGTGTAATATGAGGTTCTCCAGCAGCTGAGGTGTGTATTATGAAGTTCTGCAGCAGCTGAGATGTGTATTATGAGGTTCTGCAGCAGCTGAGATGTGAATTATGAGGTTCTGCAGCAGCTGAGATGTGTATTATGAGGTACTGCAACAGCCCAGATGTGTATTATGAGGTTCTGCAGCAGATGAGATGTGTATTATGAGGTTCTGCAGCACCTGAAAAGTGTATTATGAGGTTCTGCAGCAGCTGAGGTGTGTATTATGATGTTCTGCAGCAGCTGAGATGTGTATTATGAGGTTCTGCAGCAGCTGAGATGTGTAATATGATGTTCTTCAGCAGCTGAGATGTGTATTATGAGGTTCTGCAGCAGCTGAGATGTTGTTTTATGAGGTTCTGCAGCAGCTAATATGTGTATTATGATGTTCTGCATTAGCTGAGATGTGTATTATGAGGTTCTGCAGCAGCTGAGATGTGTAATATGATGTTCTGCAGCAGCTGAGTTGTGTATTATTAGGTTATGCAGCAGCTGAGATGTGTATTATGAGGTTCTGCAGCAGCTACTATGTGTATTATGAGGTTCTGCAGCAGCTGAGATGTGTATTATGAGGTACTGCAGTAGCTGAGATGTGTATTATGGGGTTCTGAAGCAGCTGAGATGTGTATTATGAGGTTCTGCAGCAGCTGAGAAGTGTATTATGAGGTTTTGCAGCAGCTGAGATGTGTATTATGAGGTTCTGCAGCAGCTGAGGTGTGTATTATGAAGTTCTGCAGCAGCTGAGATGTGTATTATGAGGTTCTGCAGCAGCTGAGATGCGTATTATGAGGTTCTGCAGCAGCTGAGATGTGTAATATGATGTTCTGCAGCAGCTGAGATGTGTATTATAAGGATCTGCAGCAGCTGAGATGTGTATTATGAGGTTCTGCAGCAGCTGAGATGTGTATTATGAGGTTCTGCAGCAGCTGATGCCAGGATGGACACAACTGCATTGTAAAACCATTGTAATTGGCGGTAAAACGTGCACAATTTTGGACCGTGTTCTCAGTACCGCAACATATGAAGCCCAGATAACAATCAGTATTGATTACAATTATTTATTATAGAAAAGTGTAACATTCACTTTCCTCGTTCGGCGTTCTTTTCGGGGAATCTGTCAAGGTTTCCGCCCCTTTGAGGGCAAAAATAGCGCAACATGTGGCGTTCTCTCTGTGCCGTCAACCTCATCAGAAGCCAGATTGACCCCATTGTAACTCAGTGGGGTTTATAGGTCACAATTTTGATCTGTCGTATGATGGAAACGTTACAGCGCCATTATAAACAGAAACCATTACGCCAGTGTGTGAACATCGCCTTATATTCAAATATGTCATGTGCCCCATCACAATTCCCCCTGACAGGTGACGTTAGTGACTGTAGTTATATTATAATGTGACAGGAGGTTATTATATGATTTATAGACAATTAAGGGGTCAGTAACCTTCGGCATGCCAGCTGATGTGAAACTACAATTCCCAGCATGCCGTGACAGCCCTTGCCTGGAAAATGCAGTCTGTAGTTGTCAGGGCATGCTGGGTGTTGTAGTTACATAACAGCAAGAGTGCTGAAGTTTTCTGACCTCCTGGAGTCCTGGGCATCACCTGACAGCAGGTGGCGCACTAGAGTAATACAGCCAGCTAGCCAGTACACTGTGGCCTTGGTAACGGTCGCTGCGGAGCCTGTCGCGGCCTGGAAGCTCCGCAGAGAACTGCAGGGTAACGAGTGGCGGGTGATGATTCCGGGCAGGCGAGACCCATGCCTGCCATCATCTGCCAGTGGCTCAATGAGGAGCTGGGGCTGTCCAGGCGCGTAGCTGAGTAATGGCCACTGCTGGGGATAGTCATGGTATAGAAGTGTGTGCAAGCTGGTACTTGTAGTGTCACCACAGCTGGAGGAGCATCTACAGGTCCTTGAGGTGACAACTAGTGAGGTGACAACTAGTACAGCCCCCGTTACTCCTCCCACAGGGGCCGTACCCAGCTTTCCCAGGACCCTGCATGTCAAGTCTATGTAGTAATACAGAGATACATCCCCTGCTGCTGTTTTGAGGTTTCTACCATTCAGGAGTCTTGTAAACTTGGGTGACAACCCCTGTAGGAGCGATATGGCAGCCATGTTAGTTGTCACCCAGCTCTTAGGGCTCATGCACACGAACGTAAAAACACCCATAATTACGGGCCCATAGACTTCTATTGGCCACGGGTACCTCTCCGTATGCTTACAGGAAAGTGCCCGGGCTGTTGAAAAATATAGAACATGTCCTATTTCGGGCCGTAATTACGGCACGGGCAGGCCCATAAAAGTCTATGGGGCTCCCGTAATTAGGGATGACTACGTGTGTGCACCCGTAATTACGGGAGCGTTGCTAGGCGACGTCAGTAAATAGTCTAGGGTGCTGAAAGAGTTAAGCGATCGTCAGTAACTGTTTCAGCACCCTGGATAGTGACTTCCGATCACAATATACATCAACCTGTAAAAAAAATAGAAGTTCATACTTACCCAGAACTCCCTGCTTCTTCCTTCAGGCCGGCCTCCTGGGATGATTTTTCAGCCCATGTGACCGCTGCAGCCAATCACAGGCCAATCACAGGCTGCAGCCAATCACAGGCCAATCACAGGCTGCAGCGGTCACATGGACTGCCGCGTCATCCAGGGAGGTCGGACTGGATGTCACGAGGGACACATCACCAAGACAACGGCCGGGTAAGTATGAATTTATTTTACTTTTACCTCGGATAGGGCTGCCCCTTCTCTCTATCCTGCACTGATAGAGAGAAGGGGTTGCCGATTAGTGCAGTGCAATTTTGCAGCGAAAACGTGCCCGTAAATACTGGTTCAATACGGGTCGAATACGTGTGACTAAGGATCCATATTTACGCCAGTATTTACGGGAGGGAAAAAATACGTTCGTGTGCATGAGGCCTTTGTGTTACTTTTCCTATCTTGGGTATAACATTTGCTGATCACGGCGGCAGCGGCTGCAGGACAAACCAATAGGATGAGAACAATGAAAGTCAAGAGGGAGACCATGTGGTTGATGAATTTTCAATTGACAGGTAGCAGAGTTACATAATGATAGTTTTTTACCGCTCAGACGGTTGTAGATGTGCAGTCTGAAGTGTCCATCAAGGGTTTGACCTTCCCCCAGCTAGCATGCAGAAAAAACGATCCAAATTTCCACTGGTGTGTATATCTCGCTGGTACTTGTGGTTCCACACAGAAGTGAAACTGCAGAAATGCAACTGCTTGCTGTGTATATCCACGTACTTGATGTTCTAAATCTCCAACAAGGGAGAAAAAGGAGATCGTGCACTACCTTTTGGAAACTGCAAATTCCACGACTTTATTCCATACTTACAAAAATAGATATAGATAAAAGCATAAGATAAGCTCTTGTAACACGCCAAATAATGCAACCCGACCCTGGGTTTCGCCCTTCTGGCTTCCTCTGGGGCATATGGGAGTGTACCATACATGTGTTTAAATAGCTGGTGTATTTCTCCAACAATATTGAGGAAGATTTGGACATGGGTCAGAGATCAGAGGATCTCGAATCCATGTTCAAACAGTTGGAAGATTTAATCACCAAGGAAATCTCATTAATGTGGGATGTGGCGTCCCTGGAGAAATTACTTGGTGAAAATATGATTCCTGAAGGCCTCCGTTGGCAGCTTCAGCTAAATGGTGATAATAATTCTGAAGATCTAGATATGTGGGAGGATTTCCTAAATCAATGTTTCTTTAAAGGAATACAGTTTATTATCAATATAAGAAAAAATAAATTACGATTATTAAATGAAAAAATCGAAGAATATCGAATTAAATTAGAACCTTTTAAAAATCTAGATGACTATGGAGAGCTATCTGGTCAATGTCAGAAAAAAATAAAAAAGGTAGAAAATGACATAAGAATTAGGAAACATAAAAAATATGCAAAAATTAAAAGCGATTATACTAATAAAACCGTTTATAAATGGCAGAAAATAAAGGTACATTATGAGATGCCACAAGCTGAAGCTAATATGAAGGGTAAAGAGGTACAGCAACATGCTAATGTCCCTATACAGGGGTATGACTATCCTTACAAACACGCAAATTCCAACTACAGGAGAAACTGGAATAGGTACAATAATTCCAGTCAGTATGACTATAGTCTTAGACGAAGGCCTGACTGGCATTCGGATCGACGTCCATATAATCATTATTTTGAAAATAGACAGCGGTATGGGCACTTTGAGAGATCACAAGTAGGCTATCACCATGGTGCCCCCTATCACTCTAGAAAATTTGCTCCTGTCAAACAGCGATTTTATAATGACCACAGATTTGGTGATGAACCCCAATTTTCTCCACAACCACCAGCAAGATAATTTTTTCCCCCTTTAGAGGATAGAAATCATAGTAATCAAAAAAAAATTCCCCACCAATTAATGAAATCACAGAACTTAAGCTTATTCAAAGAGAACATTCCGACAAAAGACAGGGTCACACCAGGAAAAAGAAAATTAGAAGACAAAGAAGGAAAAAAGATGGAAACCAATATGCCCCTGAAAAAGTCAAAGGAAGTCTAAATACAGAGGGTGTCTTTAATCTAAGTGATAAAATACTAACAGAGGCACACTATAAAGTCCTAAATAAAGGGATTAAATTTGCTCCCACCCAATGCCTTAATAAATGTAACACTTTTGTAGATGTACATAAATGTATTCGTTCATTGAACATAAAAAAAATATTTTCTGCAAATAAAGAAATAGGACAAAAAGAGAGTATTATACCCATTGCAGATGAGATAGATCCCTTTTTTCACACAATTTTGAGAGAAAAGTCTGCATTCATGCCGACTATTGGTAATAATCATTCTATAGAGACTTTAAAAAAAATGATACTTAATAAATTAGATAGTATATCATGGGAAAATATAAGAGAAAATAATCTTACCTTTGATGAAAAAATGGCACTTAAAGATTTAAAAAAAGACAAAAATATAATTATAAAATCAACAGACAAAGGGGGAGGGGGATTGTCATACTAAATTTGACTGATTATAATACTGAGATGAAGAGGTTATTATCAGATGAAAATACATATAAAAAATTAAAGAACAATCCAGTAGAAATATATAAAAAACAATTAAACTGTCTCTTAACAGAGGCTAACAGCTCAGGCATATTAAATAAAAAAGAATTTGAATACCTGAACATTAAATACCCCAAAGCTCCGGTGATATATTATTTACCCAAAATACATAAAAACAAAGTACATCCACCAGGACGCCCAATTGTTGCAGGCATAGATTCCGTAACAAGTCGCATATCTGAATATATCGATTCATTTCTACAGAAGTTTGTAATAAATGGTAAGTCGTACCTCAGAGATTCCACTCATCTCATAAATGAATTAAAGGACTTAAATGTTAATGACAAAACCATTCTCTGCACATGTGATGTACAGTCCTTATACACTTGCATACCACATAATTTGGGTATAGATGCAATACAAAACATATTTAATGCAGATAATAAGATGAAAATAGAACAAAAAGATTTCATCTTAAAATTGATAAAATTTGGTCTGGAAAAAAATTATTTTTGGTACGATTCTCAATATTATTTACAGATTGCAGGCACGGCGATGGGAGCTAAATTCGCTCCCAGCTATGCCAATTTATATCTAACAGTTTGGGAAGATGATCATATATATTCAAATAAAAATGTATTTTCAAAGTCTATTAAAATATACAAACGCTATATAGATGATATTTTCAGCATTTGGGAAGGAGGCGAGGATGATTTAGAGTCATTTATCAAATACATGAATATAAATACTAAAAATCTAAAATTTACCTCGGAACATTGCTATAAAAAAAATCAGTTTTTTGGATCTGGAAGTCTTTATAGATGGAAATAAATTGAACACAAAAAATTTCTTTAAAAAAACGGATTGCAATAGTTACATTGAATATACTAGCTGCCATTATAAACCATGGCTCAATAACATCCCTAAAGGACAGTTTAAAAGAATAAAAAAAACTGCACTAATCCAACAGATTTTCATATTCAGTCTGATATTATCCGATCACGTCTCAAGGAAAGGAATTATAGTCCTGAAATTGTAAACTCTGCATTAAAAGAGGTTGAAGAAGAATCTGATCGATATAGGGGAGAATCCGATACCCAGAAAAAAGAAAATAAAAGAAAGGGAGATTTTATGCAGGTCCCTTTTATTACTTCCTTCTCTTCAGGGGCAGGAAAAATTAAAAATATTCTTAAACAAAATTGGAATATTATAAAAAGTGATCCTGTAATAGGACCATTGTTACCATCAGACCCGATTGTCATTTATCGTAGCGCTAAAAACATTAAGGACACATTAACAAATAGCTATATAAAATCTAGCAAGGGAGCAATTATTTCTGCAAAAGGTTTTTTTTCCTGCAATAAATGCAAGGCTTGTAAAGAAGTTGGCTACAACAAAGTGAAAGGCGTATTCAAAAAATTCACTAATTCCAACATGACCAAAGAATTTAACATCGAAAATTTTATTAACTGTGACACTAAAGGAGTCATATACATGCTAGTCTGTCCGTGTGGACTTATGTATGTGGGAAGAACTGATAGAAAACTGAAAACACGATTAGCTGAGCGTTGCAACAACATTAGGAAAGGAAAAACTGACCATGTCGTATCCGCACACTATGCAAAGTTTCATAATAAAAATCCTAATGGAACAAAATTCTATGGAGTTGAATCTGTTGAAAATCATTGGCGTGGTGATAATTATATAAAAAAAATGAGCCAAAGAGAATCCTATTGGATGTATCATTTAAAAACACTATGCCCTTTGGGATTAAACCTGGACTTTGAATTAAAATGTTTTCTTTAAATCACAGCTCTAATCACATCTACATAATTTTTTTCTTTTTTGTAGCCACCTTCTAACCAAAAAATAAAAAATAAAATAAAAAGGGTATTTTACCCACATGTACAAGATGTAAGATCGGTATATAATATTGTAAGATAAACACATAATGTTGTAATAACCTATATTTCAAAATTGTCATTTGTATAAGGGGGATCATTGTGATTTATATAACCGAGCATAGTTATTCATATAGGTGGAAGGAATGTGGGGATCATCATGGAAAATGCATCGTATTGGTTGTACTTCTATGTAGTTTTTTGTATATGTCTTGGAGAGATTGAACCTTATTCACACAGCTTTTAGTTAAGTAGCATAGACGAGTCATGCAATTAGATCTCATTATGCTGCAGCGCAGTTTTACAACAAATAATGAGGTTTTTTTATTCAATTTATTTATAAACTACACTTATTGTGTGAATGATTTTATTTTTCATGTCATTTTATCATTGTTGTTTTTAAAATAGGCTGTTTTATATACATAAGCAATTTAAAACGGTTGTATGTTAAGAAGACTGACCGCTATTTAAACACATGTATGGCACACGCCCATATGCCCCAGAGGAAGCCAGAAGGGCGGAACCCAGGGTCGGGTTGCATTATTTGGCGTGTTACAAGAGCTTATCTTATGCTTTTATCTATATCCATTTTTGTAAGTATGGAATAAAGTCGTGGAATTTGCAGTTTCCAAAAGGTAGTGCACTATCTCCTTTTTCTCCCTTGTTGGAGATTTAGAACATCAAGTACGAGGATAAACACAGCAAGCAGTTGCATTTCTGCAGTTTCACTTCATGTTTGGAACCACAAGTACCAGCGAGATATACACACCAGTGGAAATTTGGATAATTTTTTCCACATGCTAGCTGAGGGGAAGGTCAAACCCTTGATGGACACTTCAGACTGTACATCTACAACCGTCTGAGCGGTAAAAAACTATCATTTTGTCTCTGTTTTTTGTGGTGTTGAGGATTTCACCTCTTTTTTATCTGCTCCGGTTGTTCATCTCCTTGTTGAGATATTTCAGTGAGTAGAGAGCTGAGTTGCATATTTGGTTAGCAGAGTGACATGATGGGGATTTTTTTTTTTACAGTTATGTAACTCTGCTACCGGTCTGACACACAGTCTCACACAGCCCCCTGTAGATAGCTCCATACACAGCCCCGCTGTACATAGCGCCACACACAGCCCCCCTGTAGATAGCACCACACACAGCCCCCCTGTAGATAGTGCCACACACAGCCCCCTGTAGATAATTCCTCACACAGCCCCCCTGTACATAGCGCCAGATACAGCCCCCCTATAGATAGCTCCACACACAGCCCCCTGTAGATAGTGCCACACACAGCCCCCTGTAGTTAGCGCCACACACAGCCCCCCCTGTAGATAGCACCACACACAGCCCCCCTGTACATAGCGCCAAACACAGCCCCCCTGTAGATAGCTCCAGATACAGCCCCCTGTAGATAGCTCCACACACAGCCCCCTGTAGATAGCGTCACACACAGCCCCCCTGTAGATAGCTCCACACACAGCCCCCTGTAGATAGCGCCACACACAGCCCCCTGTAGCTAGCGCCACACACAGCCCCCTGTAGAAAGCTCCACACACAGCCCCCCCTGTAAATAGCGCCACACACAGCCCCCCCTGTAGATAGCACCACACACATCCCCCTGTAGATAGCTCCACACACAGTCCCCCTGTAGGTGCCACATTGCCGCCAGAGCGGAGAGCGTTAGAGGTAGCCGGCCCTACTGCTGCCACTCTCCACTCTGCTTTGACGTCACTCACTGTCAGAACAAGGCAGGAGTCTTGCAGCGGTGTTCTCACCAGTGTCGATGCCGGCCCGGGAGTGGACCAGTCCAGTCACCTGACCGGTCAGGTGACAGGTCAAGTGACTGTACTGGTTCACTCCCGGGCCGGCATCGACACCAGTGAGAACACAGCTGCAAGACTCCAGCCTTCTTCTGATCGCTGCTGCAGTCAGCAGCGATCAGCTGTTTTGATGCAGCGCCCAGCAGGGCATTTTGCAGACCGCCTGGGAAGGCGGGACAGCGGTGAGAAAGCGGGACTGTCCCGCCGGATCCGGGATGGTTGGGAGGTATAGTATATAGCCCCCTGTAGTTATAGCCCACCCCTGTATATGGTGCTCCATAGATAGCCCCCCTGTAGATATAGCCCCCCCTGTATATAGTCCCCCTGTATATAGCCCAGCCGCCCTTTATATAGCCCCCCTGTAGATAGCCCACCCCCTGTAGATATAGCCAAGCCCTGTATATAGCCCAGCCCTGTATATAGCCCAGCCCTGTATATAGCCAAGCCCTGTATATAGCCCAGACCTGTATATAGCCCAGCCCTGTATATAGCCCACCCCTGTATATAGCCCACCCCTGTATATAGCCCACCCCTGTAGATATGGTCCCCCTCTAGATATGGTCCTCCTGTAGATATGGTCCCCTGTAGATATTGTCCCCCTGTAGATATAGCCCCCCTGTATATAGTCCCCATGTATATAGCCCAGTCCTGTATATAGCCCCCTGTAGATAGCCCACCCCCTGTAGATATAGCCAAACCCTGTATATAGCCCAGCCGTGTATATAGCCCACCCCTGTAGATATGGTCCCCCTGTAGATATGGTCCCCCTGTAGATATGGTCCCCCTGTATATAGCCCACCCCCTGTAGATATAGTCCCCCTGTAGATATAGCCCACCCCCTGTATATAGCCCACCACCTGTAGATATGGTCCCCCTGTAGATATAGCCCACCCCTGTATATAGTCCCCCTGTAGATATAGCCCACCCCTGTATAAAGTATCCCACAAATAGCTCCCCCTATAGTGCTCCACAGAAAGCTCACCCCTGTATATAGCCCCCTTGTACATATAGTCCACCGCTGTATATAGTGCTCCACAGATAGCCCACCCTTGTATATAGTATATACAGGGGTGGACTATCTGTGGTGCACTATATACAGGGGTGGACTATCTAGTGGAGCACTATATACAGGGGTGACCTATATGTACAAGGGGGCCTATATACAGGGGTGGGCTATCTGTCAAACACTATATACAGGGGTGGACTATATGTGGAGCACTATATACAGGGGTAGGCTATATCTACAGGGGGGCTACATACATGGTTGGGCTATCTGTGGAGCACTAAATACAGGGGTGGACTATATGTGGAGCACTATATACAGGGGTAGGCTATATCTACAGGGGGGCTATATACAGGGGTGGGCTATCTGGAGAGCACTATATACAGGGGTGGGCTATCTGTAGAGCACTATAGGGGGAGTTATTTGTGGGACACTATATACAGGGGTGGGCTATATGGGGGCAGTATCTACAGGGGGCTCTATGGCAGGCACTATCTACAGAGGGCACAGTGTGTGTGTGTGTGTGTGTGGGACACGGTGTATGGTGCTATTATAATTAGAGGTGCAGTGTATGGCGCTATTATATTTAGGGGTGTAGTGTGTGGTATAATGATAACTTTATATTTATTTATAGGTGCAGAAATATTGGAAAAGTGAGAAGCTGAAGACGTGTGAGCGGCAAACTGCAGAAATGGCCTGCGACCGGGAGAAGTCACCATAGAGGTCTGGACCGGATGGAGAAAAAGAACTAGAATCTGAGACGTCACCGGTGAGTCACTTAATGTAAATGTTCATTCTGCCTCGAATCAGCACTGTAGTCACTGTACGATCTGCAGTGAGATGATGGGTGGTGTGATTATAATATGATTTATTTTTTGTGAAAATACATCTCCCAGCACATCCTTACCATTGTTCGGGCCATGCTGGGAGCTGTTGTTTTACGCCGTACATACCTATACGGCAGGAGTTGCACTAAACTGAGCTGTATTTGTTCTGGGGCTGTATATATGTACCGAGCTTGGTTCTTGTGTTGTGTATAGAACCATATTACTTGTAAAATGTACAAATGTTTTTATGCTCGCGTTACATAAAAAGAAATGACTGGTAGAGAAAACAAACACGGCGAGGGGGAAGGAGATGTCGGGAAAGAGGTTGGGGGGGGGGGCGCCAAACTGAATCTTTGCCCCGGGTGCTGGAGAACCTAGCTACGCCTCTGTCCTAAGCATGCCGGAAAATCAACTAGAGAATGTCTGAAAAAGAAAATAATCAAGGTATTGCAATGACCCAGTCAAAGTCAAGACTTCAACCCAATTGAAATGCTGTGGCGGGACCTTAAGAGAGCTGTACATCAACGAATGCCCACAAACCTCAATGAACTGAAGCAACGTTGTAAAGAAGAGTGGGCCAAAATTCCTCCAGAAGGATGTAAGAGACTGATAAAGTCATGCAGAAGACGATTACTTGAAGTTATTGCTGCTAAAGGTGGTTCTACAAAAGTGTTAATATAATGCAAGACTAACCTGGCTGCTGTGTATATGATGCGGCGGGAAATCATTAGGGTCTGGATTAGTGATGTACAATGTTAGCGAGGTAGGGAGAGATGTTTTATAGAGGATAAGATTTGTAATTTCTTTATTTATTAAACTGTTTATATTGGGATTTATTATACGAGTTAATACAGTGTTCAATTTTGATTTGGATGTTTACCAAAAACCTTAAAGAGGCTCTGTCACCAGATCATCAAACCCCTATCTCCTATTGCATGTGATCGGCGCTGCAATGTAGATAACAGTAACGTTTTTTTTGTTTTTTTTAAAACTATCATTTTTGGCCAAGTTATTAGCAATTTAGGCAACTCTATAATTGATTCATTACTACAGAGAATACAGAGGCTAGAGCCAGTTTATGTCAAAGAAGTATCAAAAACCTTTATTTAAATATACAAAACAAAAAACACATTTAAAAAGATATATGACAGGAGAAAAACTCTAAATATGATCACCATAGAGACACATCAAGAGAGCCAGAGCAATAAATCTCAAACCCCATTACATGGGCTACTATATGTTTTGAGGTTAAATGAAGAGTGTTGTTGCTTCCTATCTATACACATGTAGATACATAATCAGGACATACAAGTCCAATCATAAATTGGTGTAATAGAGGGAAAAAGTGAGCAATGCCCTAAATCTTCATAAAGTAAGCCACTAGTTCTTACCCATAAGGTATTCTCTGGTGTTTCCAGTGGTCTCTGTGTGCGCCCCGAAGCACGTTTCACAGTGTCTGCTTCCTCAAGGGGGTATAGTATGTCCCTCTTCTAAGCTTCTAAGATTTATTGCTCTGGCTCTCTTGATGTGTCTCTATGGTGATCATATTTGGAGTTTTTCTCCTGTCATATATCTTTTTAAATATGTTTTTTATTTTGTATATTTAAATAAAGGTTTTTGATACTTCTTTGACATAAACTGGCTCTAGACTCTGTATTCTCTGTAGTAATGAATCAATTATAGAGTTGCCTAAACAATATATAAGGGGGATGTTCTTTGGAACAATACCTAGCCCAGTAATATTTCTGTATCTGGAGGTTATTAATTATAATCATTACTTTTCTGTGTTCTTCACAGCAACCGGCATCCAGCATAATATGGATTTTCAAGCGCGTGATCAGTCATGGCTCGCACAATTAGACATGATTTTTAAGGAGGACTCTAATTTGTTTTTAGATGCTGGTAGTAAAAGTATTAGGGAGCGTAGTATTAAACTTAAAATGAAAGAACCAAGTTATGGTGGAATAAAGCTTTCCTGGAAAAATATATTTCCAGGGGTTTGATACCCAGGGGTCTAAGGGTCCAGGTGTTTCCCTCTTTTGATATGGAAAATGATATTCTCAAAAAAAGTGGGAGGAGTTAGTAGATACCTGCTCCAGGGGGTTTATGAGCCTCCTAGTCCAATCCAACTGTAAGACTCTGTTGGAAGTGGAAAGAAAAATAGAGGGGATCCAATTGGATCTAAAAAAAGAGTTCTCAACTGAGACTCTGGCAAAATTGCAGGAAGATCTGGATAAAGATTATGCCAGATGGGAAAAAGAGATTTGTACTGTCAAATCAGGTAAATTTCAGAGAGATGTACAGGACTATAATTTAAAGGGTCTACAAATGGCGGTCCAATTATGACAGATCTAGACCCACATCACGCTCTAGATCCTCCTAGATGTCATCAAGAACCTCTGGTGATGAGTCAGGTAGAACAAGAGATGTAACTACTGGCAATGGTACTGGCAGCAACTTGGGTTCCTATATGCCGAGAAGACAATACGATAGGAATGCCAAACGCAAAAAACCTATGATCCCACAACAGGAGAAGAAATCTGGAAACAATCTAGAGGTAATTAACCTGTATTCACATTCCCTCTCTGATGCCCAACGAGAGGTTCTGAGTAAAGGGTTGACGTTCTCACCCACTGCCCCTTTTGATTTCTTTACAGTTTTAAAGGATTTACATCTGTTCTCTAGGAAGCTTGTACTTCAAAAATTGCATTGTAGGGGATTTGGATCCCTTGAAATTGATAGTGAGCTGGAAAGGGAGGCCCTATCAGCACTAGATGAACTACTACGGGAACAGAGTAATACAACAGGTAAGTATCCCACGTCGGCCTTACCTAAATCCACAAGGTTTCCCCCCTTGTCTCTGTGCCCCCAAGTGGAAATATTTACCAAACTAGTAATGGACGACCTTAAACAAATACCTAGGTTTGGATTCAGGGATAATCGTGTCAATCTCTTGAGAAGCAAAACTCCTGAAACGGGAAAAGTAGCCATCAGGTTCATCACCACCTACAACAGCAGGTGGGATGAATTGCAAACTATCCTGGGGCGACACTGGTCCATTTTAAGATCTGAACCAACTTTGGCTCTCTGCCTAGGCGAGAAACCAACAATGACGGCCAAGAGGAGCAGAAATCTCCGTGACATCTTATTCAAAAGCCACTATATCCCTAAAAAAGTTAACTTTTTCGGATCTCAGGGACAAAGAAAAGGATGTTATCCGTGTGGTAGCTGTGTTGCGTGCCCAAACATCAGCAGAGTTAATCAATTTGAAACAGAGGAAGGCACTAAAAGCTTTGACATTAGAGACTACATATCGTGTAGTACTACACATGTGGTGTACTATGCCGTATGTGGATGTCCAAAGATATATATAGGCTTGACATCAAGGGAATTACGTATACGCACAAGAGAACATGTGCGGGACATCATTGGAGCAGGGGCTATTGAAGACCCTATGGAACTTAAAACCATACCTAGACATTTTAAAATGTTCCATGGGTGTCACGGGCACAGGGTATGTGGACCCACTAGGCCGCTCCGCCGTAGCGGGGAGGCAGCTGACCAGGTCACAGTCTATGCGGAAGTAAATGGCAGACAGTAATGCTTGGGTACCTGAAATAGTCCGGACGGTGGCTGTGGCTTCAGCACGGATGGATGCAGGTGCGGCAAGTGGTGCTAGACGTGGCGGGCAGTATCCGGTGAAGCGGTAGACACTTGACGTGGCAGATGACACTTGGCGTGGCAGAAGACACTTGGCATGGCAGAAGACACTAGACGTGGCAGATGACACTAGACGTGGCAGATGGCACTTGACGTGGCAGATGGCACTTGACGTGGCAGGTGGCTCTTGGCGCTGGTAGGAACAATACGAAATACAGGAATGGTAACAGAGCACAGGCAACAGCTGGAACGGGAGACAATAAGGAACCGTTTGCGAGACAGACTGGGAAAGACTAACAACGCTCAGGCATCGAACTAGGGGGCTGGACCCCTCTTATAGCCCAGGGTACTCACGGGGCAAAGGTCGTTCAAGATGTCCGGTGTGCGCGCTGCCCCTTTAAGAGCGCGGACGAGCATGCGCGCGCACCCTGCGGGCTCCGGCGGAGGTGAGTGGATGCAAGCGCTGGCGTCTCCTGAGGAGGAGGCTGGGGCCAGCGCTTGCCAACTCGTGGCTGCGGCTGTCGGCGGGAGGTTGGAGCGGACAGCCCGCAGCCACGAACATTACAGTATCCCCCCTCTTACGCCCCCTCTTCTTGGGACCGGAGCGAGAGAGAAACTTCTTTAGAAGAGTAGGGGCATTGAGGTTCTCCTCTGGTTCCCAGGACCACTCTTCGGGACCAAACCCCCTCCAATCCACCAAATAAAAGGTCTTTCCTCTCACTCTCTTGGTGTCCAAGATCTCCTTGACCTCAAAGATGTCCGAGGAGCCGCTGGGAGCAACCGCAGGGCTGGGAGTCTTGGAACAGCGGTTTAGGATCACAGGCTTCAGGAGGGAGACGTGGAAGGAGTTGGGAATCCTGAGGGTAGGAGGCAGCCGAAGCTTGTAGGCGTAGTAAAATTGGACAAAATGTATGGATATACAGGGGAGTAAGTAAACGTTTAGGAATGGTAAATTCCTTGATTTATTAAATATAGGCAACGCATTTCAACACAGGACATGTGTCTTCGTCAGGCCAAGGAGGAAAAACAGTGCAAAGAGACATCTTAAGTAATAAGCCAAACATGATTAAAAAATCCACAGCAGCCTGAAAAAAACGCGAAAGAAAAGCTCATGGAGAGAGCTGTCAGTGACGTCATATAAACAGATGTTAAATGCAGGACTCGCAATCCAGCTAAAAAACAGCAAACAACATCACTAAGTGATCCTGCAATTAACACTGCATCATTAAGTTGATGCATGTAAATTGTCAGAACAATGTGAAGTCAAAATAAAACGGGATACACAATATTACATTGTGCGCTGTGAAAACAAAAAAGCAGGGGAGCACATTTAAAAGACAGCAGGAGAGACAATAAACAGTTAAAATAACTCTGTAATATCTACGTGTGTCCTGGTTGAGTCCACAGGAGAAGCGCAGGCAGTGGAGGGATAAATCAAGCTGTTAGCGAACGGCACGAAAGAGTTCCCTGTAGTTATGGCAACGGAGCAGAGACGGAGGCCGCAGAGGGCCAAAAAGAGAAAAAAAAGCAAAACGAGGTAACCAGAACAAGATCTCCAGAAGGAGAAAAGAGTTGGAGGGACGGGAAAAAGGATGGGTGAGTGAGCAAGGACATATAGGGGAGTGACAGATACCATGTAAATAGATAAGAACAAATATTAAAAAAGGATTAAATAGATGAATAAAACAGTCGCAAGGATATTGTAAAAGGCTGATAAGTTACAAAATATGGCAGAATAAATTAAATACAATTTAGGAATGAAACACAGAATGAAAAAAATTTACAATCAATGAATAAAAATAATAAATAAAAATGAATAAATGATCAAAATAAAAAAAAAAAGAATGAAAAAAAAGCGGTTTAGGATCACAGGCTTCAGGAGGGAGACGTGGAAGGAGTTGGGAATGCTGAGGGTAGGAGGCAGCCGAAGCTTGTAGGCGACAGGGTTGATCTGCTGCAGGACCTCGAATGGTCCAAGGAACCTGGGAGCGAACTTGTATGAGGGCACCTTCAAGCGAATGTTCCGAGAGGAAAGCCAGACTTTAGTCCCTGGAAGATACTGAGGCGGCTCTCTTCTCTTAGTATCTGCCTTTCGCTTCATGCGATCTACTGCCAGCAAAATAGAGGACCGGGTTTGTTGCCAGATTTGCAGCAGGAAAATGAGATGAGGTCGACACAGGAAGAGGGACTCTGGGATGTTGACTGTACACGATGTGAAATGGAGTGGAAGTGGTGGACTCACTTGTGTGGTTGTTATATGAAAATTCGGCCCATGGTAGAAGCTGTACCCAGTTATCGTGCTGAGAAGAGATGAAGTGGCGGAGATAATTTTCCATGATCTGGTTGATCCTCTCAACTTGCCCATTGGATTGGGGGTGATAGGCAGAGGAAAAGTCCAAACTCACATCCAGGAATTTACAGAGTGCTCTCCAGAATTTAGAGGTAAACTGAACCCCCCGGTCGGACACGATGTGAAGAGGCAGGCCATGCAAGCGAAATATGTGCTGAATGAAGAGACTCGCCAGTCGGGGAGCAGAAGGTAGGCCTGTCAGCGGGATAAAATGTGCCATCTTAGAGAACCGGTCCACCACCACCCAGATGGTGTTGCATCCTGCTGAGAGTGGAAGGTCTGTGACGAAGTCCATAGCGATGTGCTGCCAGGGGGCACTGGGTACAGGCAGGGGTTGAAGCAGGCCGGCAGGCTTGGAGTGAGTCACTTTGTTAGAGGCACACACCGTGCAAGAAGAGACAAAGTCCAGAACATCCTTAGGTAGCGTGGGCCACCAAAAGTGACGAGTAATCAGGTCTTGGGTTTTACGGACACCAGCGTGCCCAGCTAGTTTAGAACAGTGTCCCCAGCGGAGAATTCTTTTTCTGTCTGCCAACCGAACAAAAGTTCTCCCCGGAGGGATATTCCTAAGTTGCAGAGGATTGGTGGTGACAACGCAGGATGGGTCTATGATCGTCTGAAGGGACTCCACCGTGTCTTCCATCTCAAATGATCTGGACAGGGCATCGGCCCTCACATTCTTGTCCGCGGGACGGTAGTGGAGCAGAAACTGAAAACGGGTGAAGAACAGTGACCACCTGGCTTGACGAGGATTCAGTCTTTGAGCGGACTTAAGGTAGGTGAGGTTCTTGTGGTCGGTGAAGATCAGGATGGGGTGAGCAGCGCCCTCCAGAAGATGTCTCCACTCCTCCAGGGCCAATTTGATAGCCAGTAGCTCCCGATCTCCAATGGAGTAATTGTGCTCAGCAGAGGAAAACAGTCTTAAGTAGTAGCCACATACAACTGCCTTTCCTTTGGAGCTCCTCTGGAACAGAAGTGCGCCTGCACCAACAGAGGAAGCGTCCACCTCTAGTGAGAACTGCCGAGATACGTCAGGGTGATGGAGGATCGAAGCTGAAGTGAAGGCTTTCTTGAGGCTAATGAATGCGGACTTGGCCTCTGGAGTCCACACCTTGGCGTTCACACCCTTCTTGGTAAGGGTAGAGATGGGAGCCGTCAGAGAAGAAAAGTTCGGAATAAACTGCCGGTAGAAATTGGCGAAACCCAGGAACCGCTGTATGGCCCTTAGGCCTTGAGGACGTGGCCATTACAGGACAGACTTTAGTTTCTCAGGGTCCATCTTAAGGCCTTGATCCGAGTTGACATAGCCCAGGAAAGGCAAATACCTCTTTTCAAAGGTGCATTTTTCTAACTTGGCATACAAGCGATTCTCTCTTAGTCGCAGCAGAACTTGACGAACATGCCTCCGATGGGTCATCAGATCTGGGGAGAAAATTAGAATATCATCGAGATAAACTACAACACACATATAGAGGAGATCTCGGAAGATATCATTAACGAACTCCTGGAATACTGCGGGAGCGTTATACAGTCCGAAGGGCATCACTAGGTATTCGTAGTGCCCATCGTGGGTGTTAAATGCCGTCTTCCATTCGTCACCCCGGCGAATCCGGATTAGATTATAGGCCCCCGCAGATCTAGCTTGGAAAATTTATTGGCTCCTTGTATGCGATCAAACAGCTCGGAAATAAGTGGCAACGGGTATTTGTTCTTGACCGTGATCTGATTGAAACCACGGTAGTCAATGCAGGGTCGGAGAGATCCATCTCTCTTTTTAACGAAGAAGAAGCCTGCCCCGGCCGGGGAAGAAGATTTTCGAATAAAACCCCTCTCCAAGTTCTCCTTGATATAGGCTGACATCGATAAAGTCTCTGGCAAGGAGAGAGGATATACTCGTCCATGGAGAAGAGAAGCATTGGGAACCAGTTCAATGGGACAGTCATAATTCCGATGTGAAGGCAACGTCTCAGCTTCTCGTTTGCAAAAGACATCCGCAAAACTGGCATACAGAGAAGATAGATTGGAGAGTGACTGAGGCAGAGGGGGCACAACAGGACGGACTTGTGACAGGCTATGGCATCTGGGACCTCATTGAAGAACCTCTCCAAAGCTCTAGTCGAGTGTCGGGGCGTGTAGACGGAGCCATGGCAGACCCTGCAGGATAGGATTGATAGCCTTGGATAGTACCAGGAAGGTGATCTTTTCTGAGTGAAGAGCTCCGACCCGTAGTGTCAACGGCTCAGTGATGAGCATGATTGGATCAGGCAACTGTAGACCATTCACAGAGGCAACTGCCAGGGGTCTCTCCAGACGGACTGTGGGTAGTTGAAACCGATCCACTAGATCTTGGTGGATAAAATTAGCAGCCGCTCCAGAGTCAAGATAGGCGGAGGAAGGATGTGATGTCTGTCCGGTGACGATGGCCACAGGTATCGACAATTTGGAAGAGGTTTTAATGTTTGGAGACGTTCTACCTAGAGTTGCCTCTCCAACCAACCCTAGGTACTGGAGTTTCCCGGTTTCTGTAGGCATTGGCGCACAAAATGACCCTTGAGGCCACAATACATACAAAGTCCAGAGGAGCGTCTGCGCTGCTTCTCCTGTTCAGATAACTGGACTCTGTCTACATGCATATGTTCTTCAGGTAGCGCACTAGGAGTGGACAATAGTGGTCTCTGGGCAGAGGGTGCTGGTCTGTGGGCCCGGCTCTCCTGACGAACCTCTTGAGAGCGCTCCCGAATTCTCATATCAACCCGGGTGGCTAACAGGATGAGGGCATCCAAGGTAGAAGGAAGGTCGTGGGCTGCCAGTTCGTCCTTGATGTGAGAGGACAGTCCCTGCCAGAAGGTCGCCACCAGTGCCTCATTGTTCCATGCCAGCTCGGCTGCTAGGGTACGGAAGGAGATTGCATACTCCCCTACTGTGGAGCCTTCTTGCTTGAGGGTCAACAGAGTGGCTGCGGCAGAGGATGTTCGACCCGGCTCCTCGAACATGACACGAAAGGACTGCAGGAACAAGGCTAGGTCCGAGGATACAGGTCCTTGTTGCTCCAAGATTGGGTTCGCCCATGCGAGGGCCTTGCCAGCGAGGAGGGAGATAATAAATGCCACTTTGGCCTCCTCGGAGGGGAAGAGATGAGGCTGTAGCCTAAAATGCACCGTGCATTAATTGAGAAATCCTCTACATGCTCTGGGATCACCGTCGTAGCGAGGAGGAAAAGGCAGAGGAACTGAGGATCCGGAACAAACAGGGGGAGCAACAGGCAGTGGCACAGCAACATCCTCAGGAGGAAGAACCGGAGGTGGAACAGCGAGTAGATCCAGGCAGACCAGGATAGAATTCACTGCCTCAAGGAGTTGATCCTGACATGTGCGTAGGTCATGCATCTCTGTCTGAATCTTCTGTACTGGGGTCTTGGGCTGGCCAGCGGGTTCCATGGCCTGAGCGTACTGTCACGGCACAGGGTATGTGGACCCACTAGGCCGCTCCGCCGTAGCGGGGAAGCAGCTGACCAGGTCACAGTCTATGCGGAAGTAAATGGCAGACAGTAATGCTTGGGTACCTGAAATAGTCCGGACGGTGGCTGTGGCTTCAGCACGGATGGATGCAGGTGCGGCAAGTGGCGCCAGATGTGGCGGGCAGTATCCGGTGAAGCGGTAGACACTTGACGTGGCAGATGACACTTGGCATGGCAGAAGACACTTGGCGTGGCAGAAGACACTAGACGTGGCAGATGGCACTTGACGTGGCAGATGGCACTTGACGTGGTAGATGGCACTTGACGTGGCAGATGACACTTGGCGTGGCAGAAGACACTTGGCGTGGCAGAAGACACTTGACGTGGCAGATGACACTAGACGTGGCAGATGACACTTGACGTGGCAGATGGCACGTGATGTGGCAGGTGGCTCTTGGCGCTGGTAGGCACAGGAACAATACGGAATACAGGAACGGTAACAGGGCACGGGTAACAGCTGGAAGGGGAGACAATAAGGAACCATTTGCGAGACAGACTGGGAAAGACTAACAACGCTCAGGCATCGAACTAGGGGGCTGGACCCCTCTTATAGCCCAGGGTACTCACGGGCTCCGGCGGAGGTGAGTGGCTGCAAGCGCTGGCGTCTCCTGAGGAGGAGGCTGGGGCCAGCGCTTGCCGACTCGTGGCTGCGGCTGTCGGCGGGAGGCTGGAGCGGACAGCCCGCAGCCACGGACATTACAATGGATGTAACCCGAGATCATTAAAAATTTGCGGTATTGAACGCATACGTCGTGGCATCAGGGGGGGTAATGTGAAGAAAGTCCTGGCAGAAAAGGAGTGCCGGTGGATCGTACAATTGGGGACAATGGCACCGGCCAGACTCAACGAAAAATTGAGCTACGCACCTTTTCTGTAGGTTCGCTGTAACCGTCTCACTACCAGCATATAATATATATTTTTATATTTTTAACAGTGTGCATTGTTTGTATGTCCAGTTTTTAATTACTATCTTTTTAATAGGTCCGTGACATATCAGTTCACTTCAAATGAATAACCCGTAGAATTTCAAACAAATTCCTCTAAGTGTGATGACCTTTTACGCTTTGGATCCAAATGTGAACATTAAATATGTGGGATATTAGTTATGCAATTTATCTGTGATTTTAGTCTGTATATGTGTTTTTTTGAGCACTTAATGTCGCCTGGCTTGTTCAGACGACCGCAAATGTTTGTCACCCAACAGTGACAACCTCTTCCTTTTGTTTTTTTGCACTTTGTTTAATTATTTATTTATGCTATTGGTCTCGATGTTTTATTTGGAGATTTATGTATCTCCCTTATTTATGTTTTATAAATAATATATGTTTGTGGTATTATCGTGCCCATACAATATATTATATAATTTTTGTTTACTTATTAAATGATTGTATAAATTGTACACAATTATAAGTATACCGTACAATGCATATTGGGTTTTGGCGTAACAGCCATCTTAACTGTTTTATGGGAAAATAATGTATCACCAGGGTACCGATATTTATTACCGGTCTTGTATAGAAAAGATCACCTAACTGTATATGTAAAAACCTCTGAGTCACTGTCTGTAATGTTGCCAAACTGAGGTTTTTTTTTTGTGGTTCATTGTAAACTAAAATACAAGAAAGTCACTCGATATCACATTTCAACTTTTTTAATGATTTACCACCTATACACATCTGGTCTGCGTTGTCCAATGGGGTGTGCGCTCCATGCGTGCGCGGCCGGGACTGGGGCTGGCCCTGCCCGAACCTCCTACGGTGTGGTGCGCATGTCCGGAATTCTCGGTACGCGTCGAGAATCCGGATGTGCGCCGAGGCACTGGGGGCGGAAGTGGGGCCTGCCACACTTCCGGTTGCGCAACTGGATGTGCGTCATGCAACCCTTGGACGCGGCAGATTCTTTATTCACAACACACTTGGACTATACTTGTATATATTATATATAGGGAGCTTAGAAGAGGGACATACTATACCCCCTTGAGGAAGCAGACACTGCGAAACGCGCTTCGGGGCGCACACAGAGACCACTGGAAACACCAGAGAATACCTTATGAGTAAGAACTAGTGGCTTACTTTATGAAGATTTAGGGCATTGCAATTTATGATTGGACTTGTATGTCCTGATTATGTATCTACATGTGTATAGATAGGAAGCAACAACACTCTTCATTTAACCTCAAAACATATAGTAGCCCATGTAATGGGGTTTGAGATTTATTGCTCTGGCTCTCTTGATGTGTCTCTATGGTGATCATATTTAGAGTTTTTCTCCTGTCATATATCTTTTTAAATATGTTTTTTGTTTTGTATATTTAAATAAAGGTTTTTGATACTTCTTTGACATAAACTGGCTCTAGACTCTGTATTCTCTGTAGTAGTGTATTGTGTTTGTAACATCTGGGCGTGAATTGTGTTTGTAACATCTGACTTGTTTTACTAGCTGGGCGTTGTGAATTGAAGTGTATGATGCTGACATATGATGCTGACCAGTGGGAGTGGCTATTATTATTTAAAGCACCTGCTCGCCCTTTCATCAGCATTTCTGGCCTGGCTGTGTCCATTTATAAGTATGGCCTTTTTCGGTGTTTTTGTATATGTCCCTGTGTTTTTATCGGTTCTGTTTGTGCATCAGGAACGTTCTGTTCCAGTTTAGGAGTTAGGGACTCGCAAGTCTGGGGATCCTTGACGTGGATTGCGAGCTTGCGTCCTTTTGGCCAAAATGATTACCAATACCCCAGGTATTTTTCATTATTATGTATATTCGCTTCTCTTGGACACAGCCGGGTCTTTGATGCTGGGAGAGTTTGGTGTGTTGTTGTTTGGCATAGCAAGCAGGGTAGCCCGCTCTATGAATTATCAAGGCGTCACAAATAGGCTTCTACCTGGCTATACACGTTGTGCCTCATGACGTACACACTATCCCTCCATGTTTCACTCACTTGCATCCCATTATCCATTTATTTCTATTGAGGCACTTCACTCATTACTGCCCCCTATATTTCACTTATAGTATTACACTTGCACACACACTATTCATTTATTATTTCTTACTACACATCCCATGCACCACACACACCACTCCCCTCAAGACCAGTGGGAGTGGCTATTATTATTTAAAGCACCTGCTCGCCCTTTCATCAGCATTTCTGGCCTGGCTGTGTCCATCTGTAAGTATGGCCTTTTTCGGTGTTTTTGTATATGTCCCTGTGTGTTTTTATCGGTTCTGTTTGTGCATCAGGAACGTTCTGTTCCAGTTTAGGAGTTAGGGACTCGCAAGTCTGGGGATCCTTGACGTGGATTGCGAGCTTGCGTCCTTTTGGCCAAAATGATTACCAATACCCCAGGTATTTTTCATTATTATGTATATTCGCTTCTCTTGGACACAGCCGGGTCTTTGATGCTGGGAGAGTTTGGTGTGTTGTTGTTTGGCATAGCAAGCAGGGTAGCCCGCTCTATGAATTATCAAGGCGTCACAAATAGGCTTCTACCTGGCTATACACGTTGTGCCTCATGACGTACACACTATCCCTCCATGTTTCACTCACTTGCATCCCATTATCCATTTATTTCTATTGAGGCACTTCACTCATTACTGCCCCCTATATTTCACTTATAGTATTACACTTGCACACACACTATTCATTTATTATTTCTTACTACACATCCCATGCACCACACACACCACTCCCCTCAAGACCAGTGGGAGTGGCTATTATTATTTAAAGCACCTGCTCGCCCTTTCATCAGCATTTCTGGCCTGGCTGTGTCCATCTGTAAGTATGGCCTTTTTCGGTGTTTTTGTATATGTCCCTGTGTGTTTTTATCGGTTCTGTTTGTGCATCAGGAACGTTCTGTTCCAGTTTAGGAGTTAGGGACTCGCAAGTCTGGGGATCCTTGACGTGGATTGCGAGCTTGCGTCCTTTTGGCCAAAATGATTACCAATACCCCAGGTATTTTTCATTATGTATATTCGCTTCTCTTGGACACAGCCGGGTCTTTGATGCTGGGAGAGTTTGGTGTGTTGTTGTTTGGCATAGCAAGCAGGGTAGCCCGCTCTATGAATTATCAAGGCGTCACAAATAGGCTTCTACCTGGCTATACACGTTGTGCCTCATGACGTACACACTATCCCTCCATGTTTCACTCACTTGCATCCCATTATCCATTTATTTCTATTGAGGCACTTCACTCATTACTGCCCCCTATATTTCACTTATAGTATTACACTTGCACACACACTATTCATTTATTATTTCTTACTACACATCCCATGCACCACACACACCACTCCCCTCAAGACCAGTGGGAGTGGCTATTATTATTTAAAGCACCTGCTCGCCCTTTCATCAGCATTTCTGGCCTGGCTGTGTCCATCTGTAAGTATGGCCTTTTTCGGTGTTTTTGTATATGTCCCTGTGTTTTTATCGGTTCTGTTTGTGCATCAGGAACGTTCTGTTCCAGTTTAGGAGTTAGGGACTCGCAAGTCTGGGGATCCTTGACGTGGATTGCGAGCTTGCGTCCTTTTGGCCAAAATGATTACCAATACCCCAGGTATTTTTCATTATTATGTATATTCGCTTCTCTTGGACACAGCCGGGTCTTTGATGCTGGGAGAGTTTGGTGTGTTGTTGTTTGGCATAGCAAGCAGGGTAGCCCGCTCTATGAATTATCAAGGCGTCACAAATAGGCTTCTACCTGGCTATACACGTTGTGCCTCATGACGTACACACTATCCCTCCATGTTTCACTCACTTGCATCCCATTATCCATTTATTTCTATTGAGGCACTTCACTCATTACTGCCCCCTATATTTCACTTATAGTATTACACTTGCACACACACTATTCATTTATTATTTCTTACTACACATCCCATGCACCACACACACCACTCCCCTCAAGACCAGTGGGAGTGGCTATTATTATTTAAAGCACCTGCTCGCCCTTTCATCAGCATTTCTGGCCTGGCTGTGTCCATCTGTAAGTATGGCCTTTTTCGGTGTTTTTGTATATGTCCCTGTGTTTTTATCGGTTCTGTTTGTGCATCAGGAACGTTCTGTTCCAGTTTAGGAGTTAGGGACTCGCAAGTCTGGGGATCCTTGACGTGGATTGCGAGCTTGCGTCCTTTTGGCCAAAATGATTACCAATACCCCAGGTATTTTTCATTATTATGTATATTCGCTTCTCTTGGACACAGCCGGGTCTTTGATGCTGGGAGAGTTTGGTGTGTTGTTGTTTGGCATAGCAAGCAGTGTAGCCCGCTCTATGAATTATCAAGGCGTCACAAATAGGCTTCTACCTGGCTATACACGTTGTGCCTCATGACGTACACACTATCCCTCCATGTTTCACTCACTTGCATCCCATTATCCATTTATTTCTATTGAGGCACTTCACTCATTACTGCCCCCTATATTTCACTTATAGTATTACACTTGCACACACACTATTCATTTATTATTTCTTACTACACATCCCATGCACCACACACACCACTCCCCTCAAGACCAGTGGGAGTGGCTATTATTATTTAAAGCACCTGCTCGCCCTTTCATCAGCATTTCTGGCCTGGCTGTGTCCATCTGTAAGTATGGCCTTTTTCGGTGTTTTTGTATATGTCCCTCTGTTTTTATCGGTTCTGTTTGTGCATCAGGAACGTTCTGTTCCAGTTTAGGAGTTAGGGACTCGCAAGTCTGGGGATCCTTGACGTGGATTGCGAGCTTGCGTCCTTTTGGCCAAAATGATTACCAATACCCCAGGTATTTTTCATTATTATGTATATTCGCTTCTCTTGGACACAGCCGGGTCTTTGATGCTGGGAGAGTTTGGTGTGTTGTTGTTTGGCATAGCAAGCAGGGTAGCCCGCTCTATGAATTATCAAGGCATCACAAATAGGCTTCTACCTGGCTATACACGTTGTGCCTCATGACGTACACACTATCCCTCCATGTTTCACTCACTTGCATCCCATTATCCATTTATTTCTATTGAGGCACTTCACTCATTACTGCCCCCTATATTTCACTTATAGTATTACACTTGCACACACACTATTCATTTATTATTTCTTACTACACATCCCATGCACCACACACACCACTCCCCTCAAGACCAGTGGGAGTGGCTATTATTATTTAAAGCACCTGCTCGCCCTTTCATCAGCATTTCTGGCCTGGCTGTGTCCATCTGTAAGTATGGCCTTTTTCGGTGTTTTTGTATATGTCCCTGTGTTTTTATCGGTTCTGTTTGTGCATCAGGAACGTTCTGTTCCAGTTTAGGAGTTAGGGACTCGCAAGTCTGGGGATCCTTGACGTGGATTGCGAGCTTGCGTCCTTTTGGCCAAAATGATTACCAATACCCCAGGTATTTTTCATTATTATGTATATTCGCTTCTCTTGGACACAGCCGGGTCTTTGATGCTGGGAGAGTTTGGTGTGTTGTTGTTTGGCATAGCAAGCAGGGTAGCCCGCTCTATGAATTATCAAGGCGTCACAAATAGGCTTCTACCTGGCTATACACGTTGTGCCTCATGACGTACACACTATCCCTCCATGTTTCACTCACTTGCATCCCATTATCCATTTATTTCTATTGAGGCACTTCACTCATTACTGCCCCCTATATTTCACTTATAGTATTACACTTGCACACACACTATTCATTTATTATTTCTTACTACACATCCCATGCACCACACACACCACTCCCCTCAAGACCAGTGGGAGTGGCTATTATTATTTAAAGCACCTGCTCGCCCTTTCATCAGCATTTCTGGCCTGGCTGTGTCCATCTGTAAGTATGGCCTTTTTCGGTGTTTTTGTATATGTCCCTGTGTTTTTATCGGTTCTGTTTGACATATGATGCTGACAAACACTTCTATTTACAACGCCCAGCTAGTAAAACAAGTAAACACGCCCAGATGTTACAAACACAATACACGCCCAGTTGGAAATAAGAGAAAACACGCCCAGTTGTCCATTAGAAAGGCTCATTTGCATAAATATTAAATTGCTCATAACTTGGCCAAAAATGATCGTTTTTAAATAAAAAAACAACGTTACTATTATCTACATTGCAGCGCCGATCACATGCAATAGGAGATAGGGATTTGATAATCTGGTGACAGAGCCTCTTTAAGAAAGTTCTGTAAAAAATGTTGTAGAATGTCAAATAGGTGGAGATCTGCAGTAGGAACATAAAACGAGTGTGTAGATTGGGAGGTGGCACCGCAGGAAATGATAGACGACTGTAATAACTTGACAGTGAACTGTTGCGAAGAAAGGAAGAAGACTATCTCTAGAAAGTGAACAAAGCAGAATACAAAATATTTTTGGATGGAATGTTTGAATTATGGTAAAAAATATATCACTAGCAACAGTTCTGTAAATGAAGCAAAAATTATTTTTGACAGTACTGTCCCTTTATCTCCTAGAATTTATAATACATGTTATTTTTTTCTTGAAATTATATTTATACAGTTTTATTACTAAACTATTTATAAACAAATTATTTAGGATATTCTTAAGATCCAGCTGGTAATTACACTATCATTTATATTCTTCAATTACCTCAAACAAAGACTCATGAGACAAAAATTCTCCCCAGACTTATTCCACCCGGCACCTTCCCTGCATTTTCTATATAAATATCTACAGGTCGTCCATTATTAGCTCATATTCTTCTGTCTGACGGACACACAACATGGTTTAGATGTTTTCTAAAATTCCATTTATTTTATAATATAAAGGAAAATGTTAAAATGAACGTGAAGAACAAAGAACGTGATGTAAGTATTGTGCGGTGACCTCCGTGATACAAGAAATAATACAGACTTCTTAGCAGAGCTCTAAACATGTTTGTGTAATATATATACATACGGATGTAGCCATCTTTATCTTGACTCTGATCACTTGCTGCAGCCTGATATCACACAACAAGCCATTGAAGAGTCAAGATAAAGGATCTTGCCCACTGTGTATTTAATGCGTTAAAAGTCAAGATAAAGACGGCCACATCTGTATATAAAAAAGACAAATATGTTCTAAAAGCCTGGACATGATGTTATGTGCGGTTTTATAGGATTTTGCAGTGTTTCTAGAATATGAAAATACCTTTATCATTGTGTATTGTTTCCCTGTGTCCCCCTTGTTGCTGCTACTAAGAGGTGGAGAAGCCGCTGGTGTTTCTTTAATACGCATTGATTTATGTTGTGCTAATATTTTATGTTCTACAAGTCCAGATCCCGAGGAGGAACTCATGATATATGATACTTTCAAATGTATTTGACCTATTTCTCTCCCAGGTCGCTACAGGTTCAAGGCAGGAGTTAGACCAATGCTAACGTTATATATATGTTATGTGCAAAGGACCTGTGGTCACATGTTTTTATGCTTGGCAGGATCTCAAACTAGCAAGTTCACTGTTAATGTATATTGTTACAGGCAATGTTGTCTCACTCATGTGTTTAAGGCCCCCGCCGGAAGAAATGGCCCAGACACCATTTACAATTGTAGTTTGTACTTCAACATTTTAAAATGTTTTTTTTTTTTGTTCGGTCACTTCTTTTTTGTACGATAATCATTTATAAGGAACTATTACATTACCACAGTCTATAGGGGGGGGGGGGGGACAATACCCCCTTAAAAAAAAAGTTCTTCAATTCTCAATATAAATGGCAAGAAATATAATCTAAATTCTAGAATTAAGCACAATAAGTGTTATAATCTGATTGTGTCATGTCATCTATTTAAAAAAACAAAGTAGGGAATGTTGGTGGGAATAATGATTTACATACAGTATGTGATCGATCATAAATGGTAAATATGAATTGAATTAGTAGCTCCAAAATAATAATTAGAGCTGTCACTGTGTAAGGGACAAATGCAACATGTCTTAGCGGTCTATACATGATGTAACATATGTTACAGTATGGAGCACTCTTAATATTGTAATATATATACATACACACACAATACAATATATACTTACATCATAACTATCTGTTCTACACACAGGAGAACAATCTGACGGCGGTCACTGAGTTTTTCCTCTTAGCTTTTCAAGTCAGTCAAGATTTGCAAATTTTACTTTACTGTCTTCTCCTGGTGGTTTACTGTGGGACAATATGTGGGAATCTCCTGATCATCACCCTGGTGTCCATCAGCCAGAACCTCCACACTCCAATGTACTTCTTCATCTTACAACTGTCCATCAGTGACATCTTATTAACCACAACTATTGTCCCCAACACGCTCCGTATTATACTGAGTAACGGGGGGACCATTACTTTTATTAACTGTTTGACTCAGTTTTATTTTTTCGGTGTCTCAGAAGCATTTGAATGTTTTCTCCTCACAGTCATGTCCTATGACCGATATGTGGCCATCTGTAACCCCCTCCGTTACACCTCTATCATGACAAGTGGCCATTGTGTCATTTTGACCTCCATCTGTTGGTTGTTTGGACTTTTCATTATTTTGATTAACACCATAACAACATCAGAGCTAAGTTTCTGTGGACCCAATATCATTGACCATTTCTTTTGTGATCTTGTTCCCTTATTGGAAATGTCCTGTTCTGATACCTCCATTATTCAGCTGGAAGTTTATTTACAGAGCATTCCCATTGTAATTATTCCAACCACAATCATTGGAATGTCTTATACTTACATCATTCTAGCAATCTTAAGGATTCCATCCAGTACCGGTAGACAGAAAGCCTTCTCCACCTGCAGCTCCCACCTTGTTGTAGTCTCGATATTTTACTGGACTTTGTTTAGTGTTTATGTTTTTCCAACAAAAGGACAAACAGCCACCATGAGTAAGATCCTATCCCTGCTCTACACTGTGATTACTCCTTTCATAAACCCCATTATATACAGTCTACGGAATAAAGACATTAAGAAAGCCGTGAAGGAAACATTTTATAAGCGTGCGATATGGTAAATTATTCCTAATATTATATACACTATCTTGCCAACGATACACCATGTGGACCAAAAAATGGGCCCCCTCTTAATTCTTTAATTTAGGTGTTTCATTCAGTCACATTGCCACAGGTGTATAAAATCCAACACCTCGCCCTGCAGTCACTTTACAGACATTAGTAATAGAATGGGTCATTGTAAAGAGATAAACTCCACTCCATTGTAACTAGTCAGTTCCGGAAATCTCTTCCCTCCTAGACGTTCCACCATCACCTGTGACTGGCATTATTGTAAAGTGAAAGGAACCACACCAACTCAGCCACGAAGTGCAGATCATGTAAAGTTACGGGGAAGCCAAGTGCTGGTGAGCAAGTGCAGAAAAGTCCCCAATGCTCCGCTGACTCCATAACTGCAGAGTCCAAACCTCCTCTTGCATTAACGTCAGTACAAAAACGGTGCTCGGGAGCTTCATGGCATGGGGCCGAGCAGCTGCATGCCAGCCTTACATCACCAAGCACAATGCCAAGCGTCAGATGGAGAGGTGTAAAGAACACCACAACTGGACTCTGGAGCAAAGGAAATGTGTTCTGTGGAGTGACGCTTCTCTATCTGACGATCTGATGGACGAGTCTGGGTTTGGTGAATGCCAGGAGAGCGTTACCTGCCTGACTGCATTGTGCCAGCTTACATCTTAATGCTTCAGCACACCAGGACATTTTGGACAATTGTAGCATTCAACTTTGTGTGAACAGTTTGGGCCCTTTTCAGTCCATTTATTTTCCAGCCTGATTGTGCCCAGTGCACAAAATCGATAAAGACATGGTTGGGTGGTTTTAGTGTGGAAAAACTTGATTTGCCCACACAGAGCCCTGACTTCAACCCCATCCAACACTTTTGGAATGAGCTAGAATGGAGATTGTGAGCTAGGACCTCTCCTCCAACATCAATGTCTGACCACACAAATTCTATTCTGGATGAGTTGGGCAAAAATTTCCATAGACACTCCAAAATCTTGTAGAAAGCCTTCCCAGAATAATGGAAGCTGCTTTACTACAAAGTGGGAGGGGGACGAACTCCATAATAATGTCTATTTAATTAGAATGGGATGTCATAAACGCTCCTGTAGGTGTAATGTGTAGGTGGTCCAATACTTTGTCCATATAATGTATAGGAAGCGCTGACCATCACACCTATGTGAGCTCGTTGTACATTCCATATCAAAAGCATGGGTGTTATTATGAAGTTGGCCCCGTTTTGCGGCTATAACAACCTTCACTCTTCCAGGAAGGTATTCCGCAAGATTCTGGAGTGTCTGAAGGAATTTGTGGCCATTTGGCCAACAGATCATGTGTGAGGTCAGACACTTATGTTAGACGAGAAGGACTTCACTGGAATTCATTGGAATTTAATTGGATGGGGTTGAGGTCAGGGCTCTGTGCAGTCACTCAAGTTCCCCACACCAATCTCCTCACACCACGTCTTTATGGAGCCCGCTTTGTACATCGGGGCACAGTCATCCACAATGTTGAACGCTACAATTGTGTAAATTGTCTTTATATCTGTAGTATTAACATTACTCTTCACTGGAAATAAGGAACCAAACCCTGAAAAACAGCCAGACCATTATCCTGTCTCCATTAAATGTTACAGTAGGTACTTTTCATTTCGGTAGGTAACGTTCTCCTGGCATCCAACAAACCCATATTCACCCAACTGACTGCCAAATAGTGAGACATTATTCATCACTCCAGAGAACACGCTGCCCCAGAGTCTAGTGTCGGCGTGCTTTACATTACTCCAGTTGATGCTTGGCATTGTACATGGTGATCTTAGGTTTGTGTGCAGCTGCTCCACCATGGAAACACATTCCATGAAGCTCTGAACACACAGTTCCTGTTCTCATGTCACTTCATGATGTTTCCACGTCTGCGTCACAATATTAGCACTCACAGTTAAACTAAGCAGATCTAACAGATAAGAAATGTATAAAACTGACTTGTATCAAAGGTGCCGTCCTATGACAGTGCCTTATGTGTAGTCATTGAGTTCTCCAGTAATACTCTTACTACTAGCGATGTTTGTCTATGGAGATTACATTACTGTGTGCTTGATTTTATTCACCTGTTTATAATGGATGTGGCTGAAACAACTATCTCAATAATTGGGAGGGTGTTCACATACTTATAGTCATATTTTGTATATCACTGAGGTTGGACCAGCAGGTACTGGGGGCATCAACCTGATTGTTGTCTTCTGGTGTATCTGGCATTAGGAATTATATCAATGAAATATTTTGTGATTAGTACAGAACCAAATGAATTAAATCTGAGATCAAAATTATGTGTTTGTTTTTAACTACTTTTATATTCAAAATCAATATATTAACCCCTTCAGGACCCAGCCACTTTTGGACCAAATGACACAGCCTCATTTTTTAAATCTGACGTGTGTTATAATAAGTGGTAATAACTCGGGAATGCTTTTACCTATCCAAGCGATTCTGAGATTTTTTTCTCGTGACATATTGTACTTTAAGTAAGTGAAAAAATTTGGTCGATATATTCAATATTTTTGTGTGAAAAACACCAAAATTTAGAGAAAATTTGCAAAAAATTAGCATTTTCTAAATTCAAATGTATCTGCTTGTAAGACAGATGGTTATACCACACAAAATAGTTACTAGCTAACATTTCCCATATGTCTACTTTAGATTGGCATAATTTTTTGAACATCCTTTTATTTTTCTAGGACGTTATAAGTTTAGCAGCAATTTCTCAAATTTTCAAGAAAATTTTAAAAGCCTATTTTTTAAGGGACCAGTTTAGTTCTGAAGTGGCTTTGAGGGCCTTATATATTAGGAACCCCCACAAATCACCCCATTTTAAAAACTGCACCCCTTAAAGTATTCAAAACAGCATTTAGAAAGTTTCTAAACCCTTTATGTGGTTTACTAGAATTAAAGCAAAGTGGATGGAAATTTGCAAATTACATTTTTTTTTGCATAAATTAAATTTTAATAAATTTTTTCTGTAATACTGAAAGTTTTTACCAGAGAAACAAAATTGAATATTTTATTGCCCTGATTCTGAAGTTTTTAGAAATATCCAACATGTGGCCCTAGTGCACTACGGGCCTGAAACAAAAGCCCCAGAAGCAAAGGAGCACCTAGAGGATTTTTGGGCCTTCCTTTTCTTAAATTATATTTCAGGCACCATGTCAGGTTAGAAGAAGTCTTGTGGTGCAAAAATAAAGTAAACACCCCAAAAAAGAGCCCATTTTGGAAACTACACCGCTTGAGGAATTCATCTAGGGGTGTAGTGAGCATTTTGACACCACAGGTGTTTCATACATTTCATTAGAATTGGGCAGTGAAAATGAAAAATTACATTATTTTCCAATAAGATGTAGTTTTAACGCAACATTTTTAATTTTTTTAAACAAATAAATGAGGAAAAGCACCGCAACATTTGTAAAGCAACTTCCCCAAAGTACGGATATACAAAACATATGGTCATAAACTGCTGTTTGGGCAAGCGGCAGGACTCGGAGGGGAAGGCACGCCATTTAGCTTTTGGAGTACAGATTTTGCTGGTTTGATTTCTCTGCACCATGTCGCATTTGTAAAGCACCTAAGGTACCAGTACAGTGGAAACTCCCAAAAGTGACTCCATTTGGGAAACTACACCCCTTGAGGAATTCGTCTAGGGGTGCAGTGAGCATTTTGACCCCACAGGTGTTTCATAGATTTCATTAGAATTGGGAAGTGAAAATTAAAAATTACATTATTTTCCAATAAGATGTAGCTTTACCTCAAAATTTTTATTTTTTTCAACAAATAAATGATGAAAAGCACCATAACATTTGTAAAGCAACTTCTGCAGAGTACGGAAATACCAAACATGTGGTCATAAACTGCTGTTTGGGCAAGCGGCAGGACTCGGAAGGGAAGGCACGCCATTTAGCTTTTGGAGCGCTGATTGTGCTAGATTGGTTTCTCTGCACCATGTCGCATTTGTAAAGCTCCTAAGGTACCAGTACAGTGGACACCCCCCAAAAGTGACTCCATTTAGGAAACTACACCCCTTGAGGAATTCATCTAGGGGTGCAGTGAGCATTTTGACCCCACAGGTGTTTCATAGATTTCATTAGAATTGGGCAGTAAAAATTTAAAATTACATTATTTTCCAATAAGATGTAGCTTTACCTCAAATTTTTTATTTTTTTCAACAAATAAATGATGAAAAGCACCATAACATTTGTAAAGCAACTTCTGCAGAGCACGGAAATACCAAACATGTGGTCATAAACTGCTGTTTGGGGAAACGGCAGGACTCGGAGGGGAAGGCACGCCATTTAGCTTTTGGAGTACAGATTTTGCTGGTTTGATTTCTCTGCACCATGTCGCATTTGTAAAGCTCCTAAGGTACCAGTACAGTGGAAACTCCCAAAAGTGACTCCATTTGGGAAACTACACCCCTAAAGGAATTCAACTAGGGGTGTAGTGAGCATTTTGACCCCCCCAGGTGTTTCATAGATTTCATTAGAATTGGGCAGTAAACATGAAATTTTTTTTTTTTCCACTAAGACGTAGCTTTAGGTAAAAATGTTTCATTTTCTCATCAAATAAAGGAGAAAAATCACTGTAACATTTGTAAAGCAGCTTCTCCAGAGTACGGAAATACCCCATATGTGGTAATAAAGTACTGCATGAATACACATCACGGCTCAGAAGGGAAGGAGCGCCATTTGGCTTTTGGAGAGCAGATTTTGCTGGATTGGTTTTTCTGCGTCATGTCGCTTTGCAAAGCCCCTTAGGTAGCAGTACAGTGGAAACTACCCAAAAGTGACTCCATTTGGCAAACTACACCCATTGAGGAATTAATCTAGGGGTGTAGTGAGCATTTTGTCCCCACAGGTGTTTCATAGATTTCATTAGAATTGGGCAGTGAAAATGAAAAATCACATTATTTTCCAATGAGATGTAGCTTTACCTCAAAATTTTTATTTTTTTCAACAAATAAATGATGAAAAGCACCATAACATTTGTAAAGCAACTTCTCCAGAGTACAGAAATACCCAACATGTGGTCATAAACTGCTGTTTGGGCAAACAGCAGGACTCAGAAGGGAAGGCACGCCATTTAGCTTGTGGAGTACAGATTTTGCTGGTTTGATTTCTCGGCACCATGTCACATTTGTAAAGCTCCTAAGGTACCAGTACAGTGCAAAAAAAGTGTCTCCATTTGGCAAACTACACCCATTGAGGAATTCATCTAGGGGGGTAGTGAGCATTTTGACCCCACAGGTGTCTCATATATTTTATTAGAAATGGGTAGTGAAAATGAAAAATTACATTATTTTCCAATAAGACGCAGCATTAGTTCCAAATTTTTCATTTTCTCATCAAATAAAGGAGAAAAAGCACCATAACATTTGTAAAGCAACTTCTTCAGAGTGCGGAAATACCCCACATGTGGTCATAAACTGCTATTTGGACACACAGCAAGGCTCTAAAGGGAAGGAGCGCCATTTAGTATTTGGAGTGGAGATTTTACAAGATTAGTTTTTTGACCCCGTGTTGCATTGAGCTACAGTACCAATACAGTGGTAGCCCCGATAAATTACCCCGTTTTGTAAATTAGATCCCTCAAAGAATTTATCTAGGGGTGTAGTGAGCATTTTGACCGCACAAGTGTTTTGCAAAAATGAGTAAACAATAGATGTTGCAGATTGAAAATTGCTGTTTTCCACAGATATGCCATTTCAGTGCCCAATGTGTTGTGCCCAGCTTGTACCACCGTAGACACACATCCCATAAATTGTTAAGCGGGTTATCCAGAATACAGTAATACCCCATATGTGGTCATAAATTGCCGTTTGGGTACACGGCCAGGCTCAGTTGGACCACCATTTGGCTTTTGAAGCGCAGATTTTGCTTGGTGTTTTAGTGGTATTTTATCTTATAATGTGGGGGCATATGTGAGCTGGGCGGAGTACATCAGGGTATATGTAAGCTGGGCAGAGTACATCAAGGTATATGTAAGCTGGGCGGAGTACATCAGGCTATATGTAAGCTGGGCGGAGTACATCAGGGTATATGTAAGCTGGGCAGAATACATCAGGATATATGTAATCTGTGCGGAGTACATCAGAGTATATGTAATATGTGAGGAGTACATCAGGGTATATGTAATATGTGAGGAGTACATCAGGGTATATGTAATATGTGAGGAGTACATCAGGATATATGTAATATGTGAGGAGTACATCAGGGTATATGTAATATGTGAGGAGTACATCAGGGTATATGTAATATGTGCGGAGTATATCAGGATATATGTAATATGTGAGGAGTACATCAGGGTATATGTAATATGTGAGGAGTACATCAGGATATATGTAATATGTGAGGAGTACATCAGGGTATATGTAAGCTGGGCAGAATACATCAGGATATATGTAAGCTGGGCGGAGTACATCAGGGTATATGTAAGATGTGCGGAGTACATCAGGGTATATGTAAGATGTGCGGAGTACATCAGGGTATATGTAATATGTGAGGAGTACATCAGGGTATATGTAATATGTGAGGAGTTCATCAGGGTATATGTAATATGTGAGGAGTACATCAGGGTATATGTAATATGTGAGGAGTTCATCAGGGTATATGTAAGATGTGAGGAGTACATCAGGGTATATGTAATATGTGAGGAGTACATCAGGGTATATGTAATATGTGAGGAGTACATCAGGGTATATATAAGCTGTGAGGAGTACATCAGGGTATATGTAATATGTGAGGAGTACATCAGGGTATATGTAAGCTGTGAGGAGCACATCAGGGTATATGTAATATGTGAGGAGTACATCAGGATATATGTAATATGTGAGGAGTACATCAGGGTATATGTAATATGTGAGGAGTACATCAGGGTATATGTAATATGTGAGGAGTACATCAGGGTATATGTAATATGTGAGGAGTACATCAGGGTATATGTAATCTGTGAGGAGTACATCAGGATATATGTAATATGTGAGGAGTACATCAGGGTATATGTAAGCTGTGTGGAGTACATCAGGGTATATGTAATATGTGAGGAGTATATCAGGGTATATGTAATATGTGAGGAGTACATCAGGGTATATGTAATCTGTGAGGAGTACATCAGGGTATATGTAATATGTGAGGAGTACATCAGGGTATATGTAAGCTGTGTGAAGTACATCAGGGTATATGTAATATGTGAGGAGTACATCAGGGTATATGTAAGATGTGCGGAGTACATCAGGGTATATGTAAGATGTGCGGAGTACATCAGGGTATATGTAATATGTGAGGAGTACATCAGGGTATATGTAATATGTGAGGAGTTCATCAGGGTATATGTAATATGTGAGGAGTACATCAGGGTATATGTAATATGTGAGGAGTACATCAGGGTATATGTAAGATGTGCGGAGTACATCAGGGTATATGTAAGATGTGCGGAGTACATCAGGATATGTGTAATCTGTTTAAACCTATTGGTACATGCAGGAAAGGGGTCTAATCAGTATGCATATAAATATACACTATACTAATGCCTATGCATAGAGGCTAGACCTCAGTGCGCCAAGTAACCCTTGGTGTGTTGCCCTAAACAACTAATGTAAACCTATAGAATGTAGGGCACAATTAACACAAATAACTTGAAAAATGTATAGATTTTATTAAATATTACAACATTAAAAAATGAGTCATACTGAGCATAAAACACAGAAGACGTCTGACACATACAGAGAACATACAGAAAAAAAGGGTGAATGACAATGTAACGGGTATCGGTATATATCTGCCCCTAGGTAATGTAAGCCTTATAACAAATAGTTAAAGCCTCTATATATTTAAACATCTACTTTTGCCAAGTGGACAATTTTATGTATGCAGCTGAAAAAAGGCTGGAATATAAGACATATGTGCCCAGTGCACAGATATGACAACAAAACTGCAGGCTTAAAGCTGAGGTCTGATATAGAGAACACAGCGTGTCTGCAATGATAATAAAGGCAGTTGGATTGAACAAATACTCGGGAGAGAAGATGTGTGACATACCCATATGTAGTCCTCTGCATGGAGAGAACGTCAGTCCCGACGCGTAAGAGTCCTGACTATAGGAGCTTACAGTCTATAAGGAATAAGAGGAGATACAAGAGGTGGGGGAGGAGTAAGAGTCCTGACCGTATGAGCTTACAATCTATGACTAACTAGAGGACAAACGATGAATCAATCAGTAAGATCTTATCACTGCTCTACACTGCATTTACCCAATTTATCAGCCCCATACAAAAAAACAAAAATATAGATTTCCATAAAATTCTGTCTTTAGGGTTCATCTGAATACACCTGGTATCAGTGTAAGGGCTCATACTTTTAAGCACATTATATCTTCTTTCAACCTTCAAGTTATATACAGCCATAATATGGCTCCCTAGACTATTGGGCCCCGCCGTACCTCTGTTTACCCGTGATTTCATACAGAGGTTTTTTTTATACGGAATCTGACAAAAAAATGAAAACATAACATTGCATGGCTTATTAGATGCCATATTACTGATTTATTCTTCCTTACAAGCATCGCTTCCATACAGGGGCCTCATATGGCGTCACACAGAGTGCCTGCAGCTCCGTAGTACAGAGGCGCAAGGACTCCGTCTGCCTCTATTCACATGTATAAGGCCTAACAGATGACTCTTGATATCAGCTCAGAATATATTGGAATTGTAGGATGTACCATGATATTAATAACTGTTATTTCTTTTGAGAAATATAAAGGCCCAGATATGTGGATTTTATCATCACAATTAAAGGTTGTGTATGAAGGAAAGTCATTTCTCTTTAATAAGAACAATATATTTTCAGCCTCTCCTACTATTTATGGTCACAAGCACAATGGAGAGCAGAACGCTGCATCCTGAATGGTAAAGAACAGTCATGACACACAAAATAATATCTGCTTATTCTGTCCTTAAAGGCGTTGTCTAAAGAAGCCCTGTCCGTATTCCTTATGAGGGATATGGATGTAATAGAGAGGGGTTCCCCTGCTCGGAAGCCCTTCTCTGTATGGCAGAAAGGAGAATGGCTCGGTAAGAGCGGCTGCTGCTCTGGTGGAATTATCTTAATCATGCATTACATGGAAGGCCATGTATTTGTGTAGCTGGTCGTGGCTTCCCCTGTCACAATCAGCTGAATATCGGGTGGTAGAGAAGCAAGGCCTGAATCGATCAGCTATTTTCTGTGCTGGCATTTTGTCTTCATGTGACAGACTTTAAATAGGAAGAAACCTTAATAGTACGGCAATATCCTAATATTAGTTAGAAATTATTTTCAAAATGATATAATTATGCTGCATCGGCAACCAAGAATTAAGAGTGGATGGCAGCCAAGCACTAATTTATAGACACATACAGAATTACATAGGCTTGGCCATAAACCTGCAAGCAAAAAGTTATCAATCTCAAGGAACAGCCACACATCAAGCTGCCCGGGCACCTCACATCTGCATCTCTATAATAATGATTTCATCATTGTCAGTAAAATCTACATGTTGGAAAGTAGGGAATAGGAAAAGAAATGTATACATTTAACCCTTTCCCCTGCTTGCATTCTGGGCCCTAATGACCAAGCAATTTTTATAGTTTTCCCATCGTCACATTCGAAGAGCTGTATAAGGCCTTGATTTTTGCGGGACAAGTTGTATTTTTTAATAGCACAATTTTGAGGTACATATTATTTATTGATTAACTTTTATTAACTTTTTTTTTAGGGGGGTTGAAAAAAAACTGAAATTTTGCCACTCTTTTTTGCGTCCTAAATCTACGCTGTTTACCGTGTGGTATAAATAACACAATAACTTTATTCAACGGGTTGTTATGATTGCAACGATACCAAATTTATATAGATTTTGTATGTTTTACTACTTTTACACAGTAAAAACACTTTTTTTTCAAAATCATTTGTTTTTGCGTCTCCATATTTGAAGGGCCATAACTTTTTTATTTTTCCGCCCATGCAGTTGTATGAGGGCTTTTTTTTGGCGAGACGAATTGTAGTTTTTATCGATACCATTTTGGAGTACATGCAACTTTTTGATCACTTTTTATCACATTTTTTTTAAGTCAGAATTCACAGAAAACAGCAATTTTTACATGCTTTTTTATTTTATTTTTTTACGGCGTTCACCGTGCGGGTTAAATTATGTAATAGCTTTATAGTCGGGGTCGTTACGGACGCGCCAATGCCAAATATGTGTAACTTTTTGCTTTATTTAGTTATTTTTAATAGTATACCATGACTAGATAACACCATTTGCCTCTGACAGCTCCTGCCACAATTCATGCTCAGGGGCCGGTATTGGGTCTGGAAAGCACACAGCAATTCCTCCGTGACTGGGCCCACTTCTTGGACTACCAACACGGGGAGGCTTGCAGCTGCTTTTGCTGATTGGTTCTTCTCGAACATTCCCTTCTGCTTCAGGTGTGTCTAGTCTTGTGTGCACTGATTATGGCTACCTCTGTGGGTAACGCTAGAGCCCCAAGTAGTTGTTGTACTGCATCAGCATTTTTGATTGGTTTGCCTGTTGAAGTCAGAAAGCCTCTTGTTTGACATATCGTGCCATAATCATGTGCGACTCCAAAGGCATACCTTGAGTCTGTATGGACGTTCACACTTTTACCTGTGCCCAACTTATATTCTTCTGCCAGTGCCATGAGTTCTGAGGTTTTAACGGCATCTTTGTAGATGACAGGTTGATCTTTTGGCATCTACAGTGATGCCGGCTTCATCTTTTTTCATCACCAGAGATGCTAGATCCTGTTTTGTGGATCACCACAGATGCGTTGCTGGCCCAGTTGGCACTTTACACACACTGTGTGGTTAAAAATAAAAACACTGATGCAGTACTGATGTGGCATACTCACAGCAGTGTTCTGGGCCTTCACATGGAATTTGGGGGGGGGGGGACTCACAAACGTATCCAACCCTGTGATATACTGCCTGAGAAATAAACACATCAAGAAAGCCTTTAAGGGGACCTCGGATATTAACATGAAAAAAACAAATATAGGCCATATAGCGTGTCCGCATCTGGTTAGTCGCTTTGTACTCGCATGCGGCTAACCTGCTGCGTTCTACAGTATCAGTGTAGTGGATGGGATTTTACAAATCCAATCCACACCGTGGAAAAATACCTGCAGCACAAAATTACTTGCGCTGCGGGTTTTGAGTCAACAGAATGTCAATAGGATGGGCTCTTGCATTTGAGGCCCTCCCAGAGGCCCAAGGTAAGTATAGCCACCCACCTTGTTGCAGAGGCAGAAGTCCCAAGAGACGATCGGGACCTGCAGGGGCCAACAGGAGCCAGGTTTATACCAGGTATCTACCAGAGCCACGCCCCGTGGAAGCACCAGGAGTCCCAGGAGACCCCACGAATGCAGGGAGTACACTGCCAAAGTCATCCAGAGACAGGTAATTGCACCACCGCTCTGTCCCAAGTTACCGTGTGTGGGTATGGGATGTCAACGCTGGGAGCCGCGTGAAGCACAGGTCAGGCAGGAGCTCTCACTTCATGCGACCGTTCCGGTCGGCCATCTTCCTTAAGGAATTTTTCTGCCAATAGAATTTCACTTCTTTATAAATCTCTCAAAGCGGCTAATTACGTAAACGGTTCTCTATCTACTATTTTTCCGCTACATAGAGAGACGCGGCAGGGATGCCCGCTATCCCTCCTCCTATTTTTATTAGCCATAGAGCTGCGGGCCATTATCCTTATAGACAACCCGGCATATACACGTAGATCTAGGGACAAGTGTGAAGACAGGATCATGTTATACAAGGATGACTTAATGCTATTTATTTTTAATTCTATTCTCCCCCTTCTACGTGCCAATGCCCAGGTCAATACAATTGGTGAGTATTCTGGATGACATATAAATTGATCTAAGGGCTCAATAACTCCTTTCTCTCAGATTTGGGAAGAATTATTTTGTGGCCTACGAATCGCCTATCTGGGTATCCAAATCTCTAATGATTATAGAAATTCTCTGAATTTGCATGTTTATCACATTAAATCTGTTTAAGATATGATGCCCTCTGCCTCTTTCTGTGGCAGGAAGGACCAATTAGCTAAAAATGATTGTGTTGCCTAAATGCCTATATATATTATAGCGTTCTCTCATTCTTGTCCCCTTTACATTTTTCAAGATTATTGACTCTCTTGTGGCATCCATTTTTTGGGGCAATTCTATACTGAGAATTATTAAGTATCTGATAAATGTCGGTATTGTGGAACGCTGCTATGTGCCGCTAATAGGGAGCCCAGCCTCAGAGCTCAGCTACATTACAACCAGTCAGGAATGCCCACTTCCTCCCCCAGATATTTTCTTTATTAGATATTGTTTCTTTATTCTTAACGAGCATAAAAACAGTCATCATGACGAGGCTTTTCTGGGTGAACTGCACAACGCAGGGTTATGAGTTTTGGTAGACATACTCAGGACATGGTGATGCATGAACGTTCCAGGGCTCGGAACTTCACAATGAATGATTATGGAAGTATTTGGCTAAAACTGCTCAAGTTTAGCTTTAAATTAAGGAACTGCACCATGTTTAGGGGTCAAGGGAGGGTTCCCCTTTTACAGCATATGACCGAGTTAGGTATCTTATTATTCACCTCTCTACGTGGAATGAATCAACGCCTAGTTCGAGTCCATCAGACCCGCAGTTCATTGCTGATTGTGAAATGCTCTGTATGGACCTCAAGCCTTGAGGACGTGGCCATTCCAGGATGGACTTTACCTTCTCAGGGTCCATCTTGAGGCCTTGATCCGAGATGATGTAGCCCAGGATGGGGAGGGAATTTTTCTCAAACACGCACTTCCCCAGCTTCGCATACAGGCAATTCTCCCTTAATCGCTGCAGACCTTAACGGACATGTCTCCGATGAGTCATCGTATCTGGAGAAAAATCAAAATGTCATCGAGATAGACCATAACACAGACATAGAGGAGGTCTCAGAAGATGTTATTGATAAATTCCTGGAAGACCACGGGAGCATTTACACAGACCGAAGGACATCTCCAGGTATCCGTAGTGCTCGTCTCGAGTGTCAAACGCCGTCTTCCACTCATCACCTTGACGGATTCGAATCAAGCTGTAAGTCCCATGCAAGTCCAGTTTAGAGAAGATCTTAGCTCCTCGTATGCGGTCAAATAGTTTGGAAATTTGGGGTAACGGATATTTGTTTTTGTCCAGGACTTGATTGAGAACACGGTAGTCAATGCAAGACCGAAGAGATCCGTGTTTTTTCTTGACTACAAAGAACCCGGCCACGGCCGGGGAGGAAGACTTACGTATGAAACCCCTCTCCAGATTTTCCTTGATGTTGATCGACATGGACTGAGTCTCTGGCAAGGAGAGAGGGTATAACCGACCACAGGGAGGGGATGCATCTGGAACCAGTTCAATGGGGCAGTCATAAGCCCGGTGTTGCGGGAGCATCTCATCCTCCTTCTTGCTGAAGACATCCACAAATTGAGAGTATTGAGGAGGCAATCCTGCCAATGACTGAGGCAAAGGAGACTGGACAGACAGCGATTGCAACACTTGAGACCCCATTGGAGAACCTCTCTGGAAATTCCAGTCCAGAACGGGGGCATGTAGTCGAAGCCAAGGCAGACCCAGCAGCACAGGGTTGACGGCTTTGGGCAGAACGAGAAATGAGTTTAGCTTCGAATTTAGGGCTCCAACTTGGAGTTTCAGCGGTTTGGTCTCCGCTACGATTGGGTCGGGAGGAGGCAGTCCATTCACCGAGGCAACAGCCAAAGATGTCCCCAGGGGGAGTGTGGGTAACTGAAGAAGATCCACTAGGTCTTTGAGTAATATACTCAATAAACCCTCAAAAATAGAGGGAGAACAAGGCTATAATAACTTGGTGTAAAATGTATCCCCTAAAAGAGAAAAACAGCATTACTCTAAATAATGGGCATGTAGCAGGCAAACAAAAAACTAAAACAATATGTCACTATATGCCCAAAAATAAAGATCAAGGGCAATGAAGCATGCAAAAAAATATTGTATTATCAAACAGACATCAAAGGATGAAATCTCAGCTTCAATGCTGTAGTAGAATTCAAATTTCTTATATTTTTATATTGTTATCGTCTCAGTTTTTAAGTTCCCCACAGTCTATGCCACAGTATTGAAAAACAATATATATAGCATAATGCGACAAGATATCCCCCAAAAAGAGAAGAGCGGATTACAACAAGAAGACAATTATGCCCATAAATGAAGGATCACACTAAGGCAATAAATGTACAACAAGTGCATATATAATAAGTACATTATATACTAAATAAAGAGAGTCAGATCCAATCCTTCAATAGACAACCAGCTTGTTTGCAGCAGCTTTCTTGTTCTCCAATCAGATATAACTCTCATATAGACAGTCCCACTGACTTGAATAATTACTCTGTAAAATAAAAAATATAGAAAAAAAAACAAGAAAAAACCCCACTAGAATAAAATTCACGCAAAGTTGTAAATGACAAAAAGGGCTTGAAACCAGTGGCCTCATTTAAACCAAATGATGCCACTGTATTAAGTAAAGTGATCCATTTCATTTCCTTCCTCAGTAATGCCAAACGTACATCCCCTCCTCTCCAACCCAAGGAGATCATGTCTATTCCAAGCACCTCAAAACCCCTGGGGTTACAGGAATGATGCTCACAAAAATGTCGGGCAATAGGTTGGGGTTTTTCCATCTACTGTACAGTAACAGCTGATTTTATTTTATTAACATGTTCTAACACACACCTTCAAAGTTCTACTAGTTATACCAACATAAATGAGGTCAGACGGACAGTTGGCAAAATAAACCGCAGCTTCTGTATTACATGTAATACTATTTACAATCTTGTAATCCCTTCCTCTATCAGAACTGTAAAAATTGAAGGCACGTGAAATGTATTCACAAGCAGAACAGTTTCCACAATTAAAGGATCCCCAGGGGGGACCTCGACTACCAAACAGGTTTAAAGGGGCTCAAGGAACATAGTGTTTGGATGTTAAAAGATCCCTCAAATTCTTAGACCTTCTCCATGTGATGGAGGGGTAAGAGGGCAAGACACTTGCCAGATGCCGATCACTAAGTAAGACCCTCCAATGTTTTTTAGAAGATGTCACGGATCCCTATCCATTGTGGAGTTGAAAGTAGTGAGAAATCTAACATTTTGGTCCACATTTTTCCTTTTCGGCTTACTCACCAAAAGTCCATCATGAATTGAACGCTTTTAGATATCCCCTTCGAATGTCTCTCTGGCTATAGCCTCGATTTTTAAACCTTGCTGTCATGTCGGATGCTTGACGCTCAAAGCTACTATCACTGGAGCCGATATGCCTCACCCTAAAAAACTGGCCCACAGGTATGGCCTTCTTAACCTTTGGGTAATGAGCAGAAGTAGCATGAAGGAGAGCGATGGTCAAAGTTTTCTTCCTAAAAATGTCAGTGGAAATAGACCCCTTATCATCCTTCATAATAAGAATATCCAAAAACTCCACACAGGTTTTACTGTATTTCCACGTAAGTTTAATGTTGAAATCATTAAGATTAAGAGAGGCCAGAAATAATTCTAATTGAGATGTGGAGCCCAGCCAGATGAATAAAATATCGTCTATGTACCTCGACCACAAGAGTACCGCATAATGACCCTGAGTCTGCTAAACAATATCCGTTTACCACATCCCCAGGAACACATTAGCATACGAGGGCGCACACGTCGCTCCCATTGCCATGCCTGGAGCTGTAGGAAAAGGCGGTCCTTAAAAGTGAAAAAATTATGAGTCAAAGCATGATTCAAAAGACATAAGACAAACTCAATGAGATCCGGGTCATGATTAGTCACATGCAAGAAATGCCTTGACGCACGCACCCCGTGGTCGTGGCATATAGACATATACAGGGACTTCACGTCGCATGTCACCAAGAAAATGTCATCATCAAGGTGTAGCCCATTCAGCCATTGTAACACATCCATTGTAAAATTTGTGTATCCGCGTCCTTAGGATTGATTACTATTGCGCTGGCGAGACAGGAACTAACAGTTCCCACCTCGCCATTCGGCGCTTTAACAATGATGTGTTCAGCGCTATGACGTCATCACGCTGGCTGCGCCATTACCTGTGGATGACGCTGCTTGTTTACTGAGAAGCGCTATGTCACTGGAGGATGGTGCGGGAACGGGGACAGGTGAGAACGTTTTTTTTTTTTTTCTCTGTGGGCAGCAATGGGGACAATATATACAGGGGTCTATCTACACTTGGCAATATCTACACTCGGCAATATCTATACTGGGAATTGTGACTGCCATTATCTACAGAGGGCATTTTGACTGGCGCTATCTAGAGGGTGCATTGTGACTGGCATTATCTACAGAAGGCTTTGTGACTGGCGCTATCTAGAGGGGCATTGTTAGTGTGAGTGGTGTTTTACTTTACAGTGTTTGACACAATTTAATTCATGGGGACAGAGTATGGTGCTATTGTATTCATGGGTGCAGTATATATTACTATCGTATTCAGGGGCACAGTGTGTGATACTATTATATCTAGGGACATAGAGTGTGGTACCATGAGAATTTTATCTTCGTTTATAGGTGGGAAAATGTTGGAAAAGTGAGGAGCCGAAGACATCCGAGTGGGAAACTCTGCAGAAATGGGCTGTGGCCGGGAGAAGTCATCATATAGGTCTGGACCGGATAGAGAAGAAAAGAGAAAAATAACGAAAAATAATCTGAGGTGTGACCTGTGAGTCACTCAATATAAATGTTTATTCTAACTGTGACTGATCAGTAATGTAGTCACTGTATGATCTGCAGCGAGACGATAGGTGTATCATTATTTTTTGTGAAATAACTCCCAGCATATCCTAGCCTTTGTTCTGGCTACACTGGGAGCTGCAGTTTTATGTCGTACAAACTTATATAGCAGGGGTTAAACTGAATTTGCAAATGATCTCTGTACGGAGCTGTATTTGTGCTGGTGCTGTATTTATGTATTAAGCTTGGTTCTGATCCTGCATATATGTACAGAGCTTGGTTCTGGAGTTTTATATATGTACTGAGCTTTGTTCTGGTGCTGTATACATGTACTGATCTTGTTTGTGGTGCTGTAAATATGTATTGAGCTTGGTTCTGGAGCTTAATTTATATACTGAGCTTGGTTCTAGCACTGTATATATCTACTGAGATTAGTTCTGGTGTTGTATTTCTGTACTGAGCTTGGTTCTGGTGCTGCATTTATGTATTGAGCTTAGTTTTGATGCTGTGTTTATGTACTGATCTTGGTTCTGACGCTGTATATACTGAGCTTGGTTCTGGCACTGTATAGATCTACTAAGCTTAGTTCTGGTGTTGTATTTCTGTACTGAGCTTGGTTCTGGTTTTGTATTTATGTAATGAGATTGGTTCTGGTACTGTATATATGTGTGCTGAGTATAGTTCTGATGTTGTATATATGTACTGAGATTGGTTTTGTGGCTGTATATTTATGTACTGAGCTTGGTTCGGGGGCTGTATATATTTACATTATCTTTGGGGAATAGTAGATGTTAATTTAAGAAATAGCACCAAATTCTGGAGCTGTTTTTTGTCCGGAATGTCCACTGTGGAAAATAGCAGGCAAAAAACAAACAACCCATACTTATCCATAGTCATGGTGTCGCGTCCCTCTGACGTCCTGCAGCCCGACCTCCTGGGATGATGTTTCATCCCATGTGACTGCTGCAGCCTGTGATTAGCTGCAGCAGGCACACAGGATGAAACATCATCTCTGGAGGCCGGGCTGCAGGACGTAGGTATGGACTATTTTCTTGCGATTTTTACGGCGGTTTCGTAGGTTTTCCGCTAAAAACATCTATTTGTTGTGGGTTCTAACTCCCCATTGAATTCATAAATTGACATGGTGCGAATTAAAAGACCGCACCGCAGGTCAAGCTATAAACGGTTTTCGGTGATTTTTTTACGCAACGTGTGGATCTTTGTTCACATCTCATCTACTCTGCTGCTTATTTTATGCAATGATATTCGTTGTAGAAAATCCGATGTATTTTCGAAACCTGTGGACATACCCAAAGTAACAGTCTGATGTCACAGACAATGTCAGATAAGAAAAATGTGGCCCTGTCAGAAAGGTAAATAAAATACTGGCTGCAGAGACGAGAGGCTAAGAGAAAATTACAACAGATTACACATATTTCTGAATATTTTCCTGTACGGCTTTCTTAATGTCCTTATTTCTGAAACTATATATAATGGGATTGAACAATGGAGTAAATACAGTGTACAGCAGGGATAGGATTTTATTCATGTCCGATGATTGTCCACTTGTTGGAAGAACGTAAACACTGAAGAGAGTGAAGTAAAATATGAAGACCACAGTGAGGTGGGAGCTACAGGTGGAGAAGGCTTTCTGTCTACTGATATTAGATGGAATCCGTAAGATAGCACGGACAATGTTAACATAACAGATAACAATTATTATACTGGGAATTATCACTAATGGAACGCCCATTAAAAACAGTTGTAGATTTAAAATAAACATATCAGAACATGAAATTTCCCGAAAAGGAAGAGGATCACAGAACAAATGGTCGATGATATTTGGTCCACAGAACTTTAGCCTTGATATTGTTAGGGTGTCACTGAATGCACAGAAAAAACCGACCAACCAGGATATGGCGGTCAATCTCACACAATACTCGCTTGTCATAATAGAGGTATAACGGAGGGGGTTACAGATGGCCACATATCTGTCATAGGACATCACTGTGAGGAGAAGACATTCAAATACTTCAAAGACACTGAAAAAATACAACTGAGTCATACAACCAATAAAACTGATGGTTCCTCCATTTATGAGTAGACTATGGAGCATCTTGGGGACAATATTTGTGGTTAATAAGATGTCACTGATGGACAGTTGTGAGATGAAGAAGTACATTGGAGTGTGGAGGTTCTGGCTGATAGACACCAGGGTGATGATCAGGAGATTCCCACATATTGTTGCATCAAAAACAATAAAGAATAAAAGGAATAGTACAATTCTTAAGAGGTGACTGCCTTGAAATCCGATGAGGAAAAACTCGGTGACCACAGTCAGATTTCTCTGCAAGTAGAATAATAACGTAAACTTAAGTAGACTTCAAGTTACAATAAGCCATGTGTTATATTACTCAGGTCAAGAATAGTACTGGTGGGATTGTCCATATGATGTGAACAACTTTACTATACACCGATCAGTCATGACATTAAAACCACCTGTCTAATATTGTGTAGGTCCCGTACAGCTCTGATCCATCAACTCATAGACTCCACAAGACCTCTAACATTTTGTCCAGTAGGTTGTGAGGTGCGACCTCCATGGATCAGAGTTGTTTTTGAAGCACATCCCTCAGATGCTTCATTGGATTGAGATTGAGATCTTGAGAATTTGAAGACCAAGTCAACACCTTGAACTCTCTGTCATGTTCCTCAGACCAATTTGAACAATTTTCGCAGTGTGTAAAGGGAAGTGTCCCCTTTTAATGGAGATAGAGGGGGTATGTATCTATTTACATATATTGTGAATAGACATCAGGTCCTAGCTTGAACTGATGTTTATTAACTCTCAGGACACTTCAGTAACGTTAGTGTGTGTGTGTATGTGGCTGCACATAGTGAACTAGTAAGATCACTATGTGCAGTATAAATGAATGGAGAGAAGTGTATGACGCTGATTGGTCACTGATTAATCACTCATTGGTCAGCGTCATACACTTCTCTCCACCAGCAGACATAGAATGGCGACAGCACTCTGCGACACTAATGCCACCTAAACCACTAAATATAAATAAATATGCACTAAAGCTAAATCTACTTACAAATAGGGAGGTTCTTAGTGCACATTTTGATCAAAAAGTGTTAGCCCACCTGCCACGACAAGGCGACCTCTGTAAGGTGGGAACCTACGCTGCACATACACCCAGAACTGGGACTAAGCCTACATATATACCTGGGGATGGTAGGATCCAGCATTGAACTGATTAAAATCACCCAGGGCAGAATGGGAGGAGTGCAAGAACAACAAGTGGAGGCAGTCACTAACCCCACATATATGGATCCCATAAACACAACAAAAATTTGAACAGCACATTCCAACTACGTTCTCTCCACAACGCCCACTTTGTCAAAAAGTAACGCCCATTTGGTCATTAAGAAAGTCATTAGCATAAATCTAACATAGGTCATAACTCTGTCAAAAATGTATAGTTTTTCTAAATAAAAAACACTGCTGTAATCTACATTACAGCGCCGATCACATTATGTAGAAAATAGGGCACTTATAATGTGGTGACAGAGCCTCTTTAAGGGTGTCAGATGTATTGCACAGCTGACAACAATGGACAGCCAATATCCCACTCTAGCAGCCGGGCTCGAAGATATCTCCGGTCCCGGACAATAAATCCCTTAGATGCCAGACCGCAGTAGCTAAAGATTTTGACATTCCATTAGAGCTGTTTGCGAGGTCGCAAAAGGTTACCATGGCGGTTGGGGGCCTATGAAAGGCCCCTAGGTCTACCAGTGGTATCTGTGTAATACTAACAGGCACTAATGATTTTGAGTATTAATTTTTCCAGAGCATTATACAATTGATTAAACAATCACAGCATCAACTCTACTAGTGACGCTAAGGAACAAAAGTTAAATAAAGTGTAAAAAAAAAAAAGTGGACAAAAAAAACTACTTTTTGTATACTAAAAAAAATAATATTCAGCCAAAATATTAAATTATAAAACATTCTTTTAAACTTTCCAACCTTCCTATTCTACCACTCACAAGGAAATCCTTCACACTCTCTACCTCACCAGAGGAGCTATTTTTTTCTAAAGGCACCACCATATATTTGGATCAATTTGCTTCTGAGTTCCAATTTTAAAAACAAATAATTTAAATAAATAAATTTAATTAAATAAAAAAAATAATAAAAAAATTATATATATATATACAGTGGAGGAAATAAGTATTTGATCCCTTGCTGATTTTGTAAGTTTGCCCACTGTCAAAGACATGAACAGTCTAGAATTTTTAGGCTAGGATAATTTTACCAGTGAGAGATAGATTACATAAAAAAAATCAAAAAAAAATCACATTGTCAAAATTATATATATTTATTTGCATTGTGCACAGAGAAATAAGTATTTGATCCCTTTGGCAAACAAGACTTAATACTTGGTGGCAAAACCCTTGTTGGCACGCACAGCAGTCAGACATTTTTAGTAGTTGATGATGAGGTTTGCACACATGTTAGATGGAATTTTGGCCCACTCCTCTTTGCAGATCATCTGTAAATCATTAAGATTTCGAGGCTGTCGCTTGGCAACTCGGATCTTCAGCTCCCTCCATAAGTTTTTGATGGGATTAAGGTCTGGAGACTGGCTAGGCCACTCCATGACCTTAATGTGCTTCTTTTTGAGCCACTCCTTTGTTGCCTTGGCTGTATGTTTCGGGTAATTGTCGTGCTGGAAGACCCAGCCACGAGCCATTTTTAATGTCCTGGTGGAGGGAAGGAGGTTGTCACTCAGGATTTGACGGTACATGGCTCCATCCATTCTCCCATTGATGCGGTGAAGTAGTCCTGTGCCCTTAGCAGAGAAACACCCCCAAAACATAATGTTTCCACCTCCATGCTTGACAGTGGGGACGGTGTTCTTTGGGTCATAGGCAGCATTTCTCTTCCTACAAACACGGCGAGTTGAGTTAATGCCAAAGAGCTCAATTTTGGTCTCATCTGACCACAGCACCTTCTCCCAATCACTCTCAGAATCATCCAGATGTTCATTTGCAAACTTCAGACGGGCCTGTACATGTGCCTTCTTGAGCAGGGGGACCTTGCGGGCACTGCAGGATTTTAATCCATTACGGCGTAATGTGTTACCAATGGTTTTCTTGGTGACTGCTGCCTTGAGATCATTAACAAGTTCCCCCCGTGTAGTTTTCGGCTGAGCTCTCACCTTCCTCAGGATCAAGGATACCCCACGAGGTGAGATTTTGCATGGAGCCCCAGATCGATGTCGATTGACAGTCATTTTGTATTTCTTCCATTTTCTTACTATGGCACCAACAGTTGTCTCCTTCTCTCCCAGCGTCTTACTTATGGTTTTGTAGCCCATTCCAGCCTTGTGCAGGTCTATGATCTTGTCCCTGACATCCTTAGAAAGCTCTTTGGTCTTGCCCATGTTGTAGAGGTTAGAGTCAGACTGATTAATTGAGTCTGTGGACAGGAGTCTTTTATACAGGTGACCATGTAAGACAGCTGTCTTTAATGCAGGCGGCACCATGTTGATTTGAAGCGTGTAACTGGTCTGGAGGAGGCTGAACTCTTAATGGTTGGTAGGGGATCAAATACTTATTTCTCTGTGCACAATGCAAATAAATATATATAATTTTGACAATGTGATTTTCTTATTTTTTTTTAATATAATCTATCTCTCACTGGTAAAATTAACCTAGCCTAAAAATTCTAGACTGTTCATGACTTTGACAGTGGGCAAACTTACAAAATCAGCAAGGGATCAAATACTTATTTCCTCCACTGTATATGTATATATATATATATATATATATATATATAGAGAGAGAGAGAGAGAGAGAGAGAGACTAAATTTACGGCCATTATACACTTATTAGAAACTGGCGTTAGGGTTGTGATTTCCCTTACATCAAACTGGACACGTCATTATTCTACTTGTCTTCAAAACAGAAGACACATATAATACATAAAATGAAATTGTGTTAAAAGTCCAGGGACTTTTAAGGCTATTTTCCCTTTAAAATGAAATAAATTACAATAATCATGAATATTTCTTAAAATTAGCATGTACTTAACAGAACTTACATCCGGTCCATGTCCATGTCCATGTTCTGGAACAAACATTTTCTTATAGATAAATAATGTATTGCAATTATAATCAATATTAAGAGAGAAGATCCCAGGATGTATCTGAGGAATGTTCAAGATCAAAGGCTTTCCAGTGTAATGAAGTTGTGTGATATAATATATAGTGATCAGACACATGGTCATAGTAATAATATATGAAGCATAAAGTGATGACTACCTGAATATATACACAGATTGAACACAGGTGACGTGTAGATCAACTCTATGGAGATGGTTTCTCATTGTCTCCTGAGCTTCTGTTACGGGAAGAAAATAAAAATAAACTTATTCATCATTAACTTTTACTTTACTTTCTTAATTCACAGATCAATTAATTTCATCCTTATGGAAATAAAGTTTAACATCAAGGGGAAAAGTTCAGAAAGTAAAACACTGATTAGAAGAGGAAACTTTTTATTTGATAAACTAAAATGTTTAAGAAAGGTATTGAAAACTTCACACGTAGATTAACATCATAAAAAGTTCATAATAAGAAAATATAAAAAATATAATCACAGGCCTCATGTACTCGGCTACAGTACGGCTCTATAGACCCATCAAGTCGTACAGAACAATGATATGGCACCAATAACATTCTATGGGGCCTTAGGGTACTGTTACATTGCCTGAAATGGGGGGTGTAAATGAGCGTTGATCCAGTAGACAGCTTGTTGATTGGCTTTTGTTTGCTCCTTTCACATGGAGCAATGATTGGATACGATAGGGACGAACGCTCGTTACTCCGATCACTCGTTCCCATACATTTTCATCATGTCGGCAGAGCAGCTCTCTGATTACACGGGGAGATGTGATGCTGACAACGGTGATTTTTAATTCTGCATAAAAGATCAGATCAGCCGATGAATGAGCGTTTGCTTGCTCGTCGGCTGATAGTTGCCCTGATTACACAGGGCAATGATCGGGAAGGAGCGTTCATATTTACGCTTGTTATGCCCCTGATTTCGTGCAGAGGGTTTATTCTGTGGTATTCCGGTTTAAAAAAAAAAATCTCATATCCCATCACATTCCATATTACGAAGCATTGTTGAAAAGTCCTGGATATTCTCATGCTTTGTGGTAAATCTAACATAAAGGAGACTGTATTCATTTGTCTTAAAATCTTAAAAGGATCAATAAATCTAGGCCCCAACTTGCCACATGATTGTTCTATACTGATGTTTTTGGTGGACAACTACACTCTATCTTCCCCTTTGAATTTCTGTGGCATGTGGTGGCGATCAAACTTGTGTTTAGCACAAAAGGCAGCTGAACCCAAAGCCCAATGTCCCTTACGCCACACTGACTTAAACATCTTAATCCTTAGTCTGAGTAATAGAATGTCAAAACCCACACTGCCGGCAAATGAAGATGACTTGGGGTGAAAACCATATTTACAGAAAGACAGAGGGACATTAGTGGATTCATGACACAAGTTGTTATAAGCAGAAGCTGGACCCAATCATCATGTAGTTATTAAACATAATACCGGAGATAATGCTCTAATGTCTGGTTTACTCTCTCAGTCTGAACATTGGTCTGTGGATGATAGACAGTGGAGAAACCCAAATCAATACCTAAATTTGCACAAAAGGTGAACCCCTGTCAGATACAATAATTTCAGGAATACTATGAAGTTTCACCACTTGTTGAACAGAGGGCAAGCCAGACAAGGGTATAAAATGGGCCAATTTAATGAACCTGTCTACAACAGCCTAAATGGTATCTGGGCAACTCAAAATTAAAGTCCATGGATATGTGTGTCCATGGTTTCCTGGGAGTGGGTAAGTTTTTACCTGACCAAAAGGTAATGCCCTAGATGTCTTATTGCAAGCACAGATGTCACTTTCCCCAACAAACCTTTTGTAATGTCCGTGGCTGCGGGCCGTGAGCTCCAACCTCCCCCTGATAGCCGCAGCCACGAGTCGGCAAGCGCGTCCTCTCACCTCAGCCGGACCCCGTAGGGGCTCTTAAAGGGGCAGCGCGCACCGGACATTCTGATGACCCTTGACCCCTTATTACCCTGGACTATACATTGCGTTCCAAATTATTATGCAAATGTTATTTTTCGCTGATTTTCCTAAATAGTCGATGCAAATGACAGTCAGTATAATCTTCAAGCCATCAACCGTTGGAGTATAATGCAAATTTTATTGAACAAATCTCCTAATTATAACAGATTTTTTTTCAGAAGTAAAAAACTTAAAATGCACTGTTTCAAATTATTATGCGCAACAGAGATCAAAACATTTTAAAGGTTGTAAAGAGAACTAAAATGGTAATTTGTTGAATTTGCAGCATCAGGAGGTCATATTTACAGAAATCAAAAGCTCTTTCAATCAAAAAAAACGTAACAGGCCAAGTTACATGTTAACATAGGGCCCCTTCTTTGATATCACCTTCACAATTCTTGCATCCATTGAATTTGTGAGTATTTGGACAGTTTCTGCTTGAATATCTTTGCAGGATGTCAGAATAGCCTCCCAGAGCTTCTGTTATGATGTGAACTGCCTCCCACCCTCATAGATATTTTGCTTGAGGATGCTCCAAAGGTTCTCAATAGGGTTGAGGTCAGGGGAACATGGGGGCCACACCATGAGTTTCTCTCATTTTATGCCCATAGCAGCCAATGACACAGAGGTATTCTTTGCAGCATGAGATGGTGCATTGTCATGCATGAAGATAATTTTGCTACGGAAGGCACGATTCTTCTTTTTGTACCACGGAAGAAAGTGGTCAGTCATAAACTCTACGTACTTTGCAGAGGTCATTTTCACACCGTCAGGGATCCTAAAGGGGCCTACCAGCTCTCTCCCCATGATTCCAGCTCAAAACATGACTCCGCCACCCCCTTGCTGATGTCGCAGCCTTGTTGGGACATGGTGGCCATTCACCAACCATCCACTACTCCATCCATCTGGACCATCCAGGGTTGCACGGCAATCCTCAGTAAACAACACGGTTTGAAAATTAGTCTTCATGTATTTCTGAGCCCACTGCAACTGTTTCTGCTTGTTGTGAGCATTGTTTAGGGGTGGCCGAATAATAGCTTTATGCACACTTGCAAAGCTCTGGAGAATCCTACACCTTGAGGTTCGCGGGACACCAGGGGCACCAGTGGCTTCAAATACCTGTTTGCTGCTTTGCAATGGCATTTTAGCAGCTGCTCTCCTAATCCTATTAATTTGTCTGGTGAAAACCTTCCTCATTATGCCTTTATCTGAACAAACCCGTCAGTGCTCTGAATCAGCCACAAATCTTTTCACAGTACGATCATCACGCTTACGTTTTCTTGACATATCCAATGTTTTCATACCTTGTCCAAGGTATTGCACTATTTCACGCTTTTAAGCAGCAGAGAGATCCTTTTTCTTTCCCATATTGCTTGAAACCTGTGGCCTGCTTAATAATGTGAAACGTCCTTGTTAAATAGTTTTCCTTTGATTGGGCACACCTGGCAAACTAATTATCACAGGTGTCTGAGATTGATTACAATGATCCAAAGAGCCCTAAGGGTATGTTCACACGGCCTATTTACGGACGTAATTCGGGCGTTTTTGCCCCGAATTACGTCTGAAAATAGCGCCTCAATAGCGCTGACAAACATCTGCCCATTGAAAGCAATGGGCAGACGTTTGTCTGTTCACACGAGGCGTATATTTACGCGCCGCTGTCAAATGACGGCGCGTAAATAGACGCCCGCGTCAAAGAAGTGACCTGTCACTTCTTTGGCCGTAATTGGAGCCGTTATTCATTGACTCCAATGAATAGCAGCGCTAATTACGGCCGTAATGGACGCGGCGTTCAAGCGCCTGCACATGCCGGTACGGCTGAATTTACGGGGATGTTTTCAGGCTGAAACATCCCCGTAATTTCAGCCGTTACGGACCCCCGCCGTGTGAACATACCCTAAGACACAATACCATCCATGAGTTTAATTGAAAAACTAATAAGTAAATGTTTATGACACTTAAATCCAATCTGCATAATAATTTGGAACACGGTGTAAGAGGGGTCCAGCCACCTGCTTCTATGCCTGAGCGTTGTTGTTGTTCCCTATCGTTTGTCTATGTGATGGACTCCTAGTGTGTTCCAGTTCCTGTACGTGTTCCAGTTCCTGTTCCTTGCATTTCCATACCACCCTGTCTAGCACTGTGTTGTGCCAAAGTCGTGTTTTGCTGTTCCACGTCTGACCTGCTTCACCTCACCTGACGTCTACCTGCTGCCTAGTCCTAGCCGAGCTTGCCTTGCTACTGTCCGAGCTGCCACAAGTACCCTATATGAACTATAGACATTGTCCTGCACCCTGTTGGCCAGCTGCCTTACGGCCAAGGCGGTACGGCCCAGTGGGTCCACAGACCCTTCGTGACAGTACGCTCAGGCCATGGACCCCGCTGTTCGATTCAAGACTATGACGACGTCACAGGAGATGCGAGCGGATATGTTGGACCTCCGGTCTCGACAGGACCAGCTCCTCCAAGCGTTGAACATTCTTGCACGTCGGCAGGAGGCACAACCTGCCATTCCTCCTACTACACCTCCTAGCAATGTTGATCCTCAGACTACACCTCTTGGCAGTATTGACTCACGTGTTTATTTTCCACTTCCTGACCGCTATGATGGGGAAGCAAGTAACTGTCATGGTTTTCTTAATCAATGCCAGATCCACTTCAGCCTGTATGCTAGGACATTTTCATCTGATGGTGCCAGGTTCGCTTTAATCATCTCTCTCCTCACTGGCAAGGCTCTTGCATGGGCGAACCCTATCTGGGAGAAACAAGGACCAGAGACCCGTGACTTTCCAGCCTTCCTCTGGACTTTTCGCATGGTTTTTGAGGAGCCTGGACGGGTCTCATCTGCAGCAGCATCTATGATTAACCTACGCCAAGGAGGCACCTCCGTGAGTGATTACACCATCCACTTCCGCACCCTGGCGGGAGAGCTCTTATGGATTAATGAGGCTCTGGTGGCTGCATTCTGGCATGGACTATCTTTTAGAATTAAGGACGAACTTGCTGCCCGGGATCTGCCGTCTACCCTGGATGACCTCATCCTTCTGTCCACCCGGATTGATATACGGATCCATGAACGCCTCCAAGAGGTTCGACGGGAGGGAGCCCTTCCTCCTTTGGTCCCTACTTTGCAGCAACCCCTGCTGCCCTCAGATGTCGATCCTCCTGAGGAGTCGGTAATAATCGATCAGTTTGATTTATCTTCCCAGGATAGACAACGCAGACGCACATCTGGACTCTGTCTTTATTGCGGCCTTGGTGGCCATCTTGTGCGCCTGTGCCCCCAAAGATCCCAAAACCTAGGGTTGCTAGGAGTGACAACCTTGGGTAAAGATGCACTTCCGTCCCAATTGTCCATACCTGTGATCATAATGTCCGGCGAGAAAACGCATCAGATCTCTGCGTATCTGGAATCTGGATCCGCTGCTAATTTCATCCGCAGAGATCTGGTGGACCTTCTGCAATTGCCCAGCACCCCTCTGGAGAGGCCGTTGACAGTTTCCTCAGTGAATGGACTACCTCTACCAGACCCAGTTATAGCTGTGACCAAGCCGCTGAGGCTCCAAGTGGGAGCCCTTCAGTCCGAACTTCTGTCTTTCTTTGTTCTGTCCAAAGCTGTTAACCCTGTGTTGCTGGGCCTGCCTTGGCTCCGACTGCATGCCCCAGCCCTGGACTGGAATTCAGGAGAGGTTCTCCAGTGGGGCCCTGAGTGTCGAGGTTGCCTGGTGCGGATTCATTCGGCTCAGCCTTCGCTGCCTCATTCTTTGGCAGGATTGCTGAGTCATTATGCTGCTTTTTCGGACGTCTTCAGCAAGATGGAGGTGGAGACATTGCCCCCACATCGAGCGTATGACTGCCCTATTGAACTGGTTCCTGGTGCATCCCTTCCCCGTGGTAGGGTATATCCTCTCCCCTTGCCAGAGACTCTGTCCATGTCCGCCTATGTGAAAGAGAACTTTGAAAGGGGCTTCATACTAAAGTATTCCTCCCCGGCAGGAGCCGGGTTCTTCTTTGTTAGAAAGAAAGATGGCTCTCTCCATCCTTGCATCGACTACCGTGGTCTCAACCAGATCACGGTGAAGAATAAATATCCGTTACCACTGATCCCTGAATTATTTGATCGTATACGTGGTGCAACATTTTTTTTCTAAACTAGATCTGCGTGGGGCTTACAACCTAGTCCGGATTCGCCAGGGTGATGAATGGAAGACTGCATTTAACACCCGTGATGGACACTATGAGTATTTAGTAATGCCCTTCGGCCTGTGTAATGCTCCCGTGGTCTTCCAGGAGTTTGCAAATGACATTTTCCGTGACCTCCTCTATTTTTGTGTTGTAGTCTACCTTGATGACATCTTGATTTTTTTCTCCCAATCCCGTGACGCACCAGAGACATGTTCGTCAGTTTCTGCTACGGTTAAGAAAGAATCGTCTGTACGCCAAGTTGGATAAGTGCGTGTTTTTACAAGGATGCTCTACCCTTCCTGGGCTACATTGTCTCGAATCGAGGTATCGAGATGGATCCTGAAAAGGTAAAGTCTGTCCTGGAATGGCCACGTCCTCAAGGCTTGAGGGCCATACAGTGCTTTTTGGGATTCGATAATTTTTACAGGCAGTTTATTCCGAACTTCTCCTCACTGACTTCTCCCATCTCTAACCTTACTAAGAAGGGTATGAACCCCAAGGTGTGGACTCCCGAAGCAGAGTCTGCATTCAATAGCCTAAAGAGTGCCTTCACGTCAGTCTCTATCCTTCATCATCCGGATGTCTCCCTGGAATTCTCGTTGGAGGTGGACGCGTCCTCTGTCGGTGCTGGTGCACTTCTGTTCCAGAGAGGTCCCAAGGGAAAGTCAAGGGTATGTGGATACTTTTCCAAGCTCTTCTCATCCGCAGAACGCAACTACTCGATTGGGGATCGGGAGTTACTGGCCATCAAATTGGCTCTGGAGGAGTGGAGACATCTACTAGAGGGCGCATCTTATCCGATCTTGATTGTTACGGACCACAAGAATCTGACCTACCTCCAGACGGCCAAACGGCTGAACCCTCATCAGGCCAGGCGGTCACTGTTCTTTGCAAGGTTCCAGTTTGAGCTTCATTATTGTCCGGCCGACAAGAATGTGAGGTCCGATGCCTTGTCCAGGTCTTTTGAGACAGAAGACACCATAGAGAGTCCACAGAATATTATTGATCCGTCTTGCATTAACTCTGTCAATCCCCTGCAAGTTGGGGACATTCCTCCAGGGAGGACTTTTGTGTGCCTGGCTGATCGTGGAAGAATCCTCCACTGGGGACACTCCTCTAGACTGGCAGGTCAAGCAGGGTTACATAAGACCCGGGATTTGATTACTCGTCATTTCTGGTGGCACACACTGCCCAAAGATATTGTGGACTTTCTTTTTTTCCTGTGCTGTATGTGCAGCCAACAAGGCCGCCCACTCGAGACCTGCTGGTCTGCTCCAGCCATTGCCTGTGCCCAATGCTCCTTGGCAGCATATAGCTATGGACTTTATCATGTACCTGCCTCTCTAGGCTCAATGCAGTGCTGTCTGGGTGGTGGTGGACCAATTTCCGAAGATGGCCCACTTAGTTCCTCTGATCGGTCTTCCTTCTGCTCCTCAGTTGGCCAAGTTGATTATCCAACACATCTTTTGCCTGCACAGCTTGCCACAGCATATTGTGCCTGATCGGGGGGTTCAGTTTACCTCGAAGTTCTGGAGAGCCCTCTGTGAACTTCTTGGCGTGAAGTTGGACTACCATCCTCAGTGTAATGGTCAGGTCGTGAGGATCAACCAGATTTTGGAGAACTACCTACGCCACTTCATCTCAAATCAGCATGATGACTGGGTGCAGCTGCTTCCGTGGGCAGAGTTCTCCTACAATAATCACACCAGCGAGTCTACTAGGAATACACCGTTCTGCATTGTCTACGGCCAGCACCCACAAATTCCTCTCCCGGTGCCTGATACTTCTGAGGTACCTACAGCTGACTCCAAGTTTAGATACTTTTTGCAGATCTGGCAGCAGACTCGATCCACCATCCTAATGGCAGTGGATCGCATGAAACGGAAGGCTGACACAAGGAGAAGAGAGCCTCCTCGGTTTCTTCCTGGCACTAAGGTCTGGCTGTCGTTCAGGAATATCCGACTGAGGGTGCCGTCATGTAAATTTTCCCCCAGGTTCCTCGGACCATTGGAGGTTCTGCAGCGGATCAACCCTGTCGCCTACCAGCTTCGGCTGCCTCCTACCCTCAGGATTCTCAACTCCTTCCATGGCTCCCTCCTGAAACCAGTGATCCTGAACTGCTATTTCAAGACTCCCAGACCTACGGTTGCCTCCAGCAGCCCTTCGGACATCTTTGAGGTCAAGGAGATCTTGGACACCAAGAGAGTGAGAGGAAAGACTTTTTATTTGGTGGATTGTGGGGGTTTGGCCCTGAAGAGAGGTCCTGGGAGCCAGGGGAGAATCTCAATGCTCCTACTCTTCTGAAGAAGTTTCTCTCTCGCTCTGGTCCCAAGAAGAGGGGGCGTGAGAGGGAGGATACTGTAATGTCTTTGTCTGCGGGCCATCAGCTCCAACCTCCCCCTGCCAGCCGCAGCCACGAGTCGGCAAGCACTGGCCCCAGCCTCCTCCTCAGGAGACGCCAGCGCTCGCGTACACTCACCTCAGCCGGATCCCGTAGGATCACATACCCGCACTTAAAGGGGCAGCACACACCGGACATTCTGATGACCCTTGACCGGTGAGTACCCTGGACTATAAGAGGGGTCCAGCCCCCTGCTTCTATGCCTGAGCGTTGTTGTTGTTCCCTATAATTTGTCTATGTGATGACCTCCTAGTGTGTTCCAGTTCCTGTACGTGTTCCAGTTCCTGTTCCTGTTCCTTGCATTACCATACCACCCTGTCTAGCACTGTGTTGTGCCAAAGTCGTGTCGTACTGTTCCACGTCTGACCTGCTTCACCTCGCCTGACAACTACCTGCTGCCTAGTCCCAGCCGAGCCAGCCTTTCTCATGTCCTAGCTGCCACAGGTACCCTATACGAACTATAGACATTGTCCTGCACCCTGTAGGCCAGCTGCCTTACCGCCAAGGCGCCCAGACCCTACGTGACACCTTTCCACATGTCTCCTCATATGTGGCCACGAAACAGATCGAGTCAAGGTCTTACACATCTTAGTGATACCTGGATGACCCAACAATTTGCTACCTTGACACTCTAAAAGAACAGCAGGTCTGAGTTTACTAGGAACAAAAAAACATTAGTCGGGTATCTCTGGAGGTGCCTGAGATTGAGCCTGCAAAAGTAAATCAGAAATATTCTGTGTTAGCCCTGTCACAATTCTATCAGGAGGAATGATGAAAAATGGTACAGGGGTAACCACAAATTCTTGATACTCAACTGGCAGACCCTGAAGACTGGTAACTATGACAAGACTCGGGGAACTAAAACATCTCCCTGAACAAAACTTTCCCCACTGCACTAATTCTCCTGAAGTCTAATCACACATTGGATAATGGAGGGACAACCAAGGATACCCCAAAATAATTGGATAGGAGGAAGCACGAGCTAACAGAAAATAAAATAGTCTCACAGTGAATAGTTCCCACTGACTTAAGATCAGGAGTACGGAATCTTACCGATCTTCCAGACACGAGAGTACCATCCAATGAACAAATATCAATGGGTTTCTCAAGAGGTGCAGGTATAATACCCAACCTCTTAGCCAAATCAAAATCTATAAAATCTGCCGCAGCACCAGAATCAACAAAGGCCTGCACATGCAAAAATATGCCCTCACATTCAATATTACAGGGCAGCAACACAACAACACACTATTTTTGGGAGAAAATTAAGTGCGCCCAGATGATCTTCCCCATCCACTTCTAGGCTCTGAAATTTTCCCAACTTAAGAGGACACTTTTGGGCAAAATACCCCTCTTAACCGCAATACAAACAACAACCTAAGCATCTCCTCCATTACCCAGGTCAAATATTTCTAATTATAGAAAAGTCTTTCAGTATGACAAATTACTACATGATGCAAAAACAACAACAACAACAAAACAGGCATCTAGAAGACAAAGCTCTTCAACCCCTTGTCACATCATGACAACACACTATGCCACGGTGCGGGGGTTAAAGTGTGGAGTGGGCTCACAGGTTGAGCCCACTCTGTACGCTGCGGGTATCAGCTGTGTATTATAGCTGACACCCACTAACAGCCAGATAGAGAGAACTCTGATCCTGGCCATTTATTGACTTAGATGATGCAGTCAATTACCAACATGGCATCGAAGCCGTTAGAAAGAGGGGCTCAGCAGGGGGGCTGCATCAAAATAACAGGGTGCCGATGATTGTCATGGCAGCCTGGTGGCCTAATGATGGCCCCTAGGTCTGCCTTCTTTCTGTTTCTGTTAAGCTGTGCCTCTGGCAGTGCTTAATAAGAGCAGGTAGAAACGACAATACAGTGCAATAAATGAGTATTGCAGTATATTGTACCAGCGATCTGATGCTGGTTCAAATCCCCTAGGGGGACTAAAGAAAAAAACTTTTAAGAATAGTTAAAGTTTTTAGTAATGTAAAAAAATAGAAAAATATTTTTAAAAAAGTCTATTCCAAATTTTCCTCTAAAGTTATGTAAAATAAAACAACTTAAAATTAGTATTGCCGTGTCCGTAAAAAGTGAAGTATTGAAAAAAAAAGAAAACTCTAGAATTGCTACTTTTTTATTCACCTTAGCTCTCAAAATGTTTTTGTTTTTTTTATAAAAAGTATGTATACAAAATGGTACAAAAATTACAGAAAAAGAAAAAAAATTATGTATAAAAAATATTAAAACAAACTATGTAAATTTGGTTTTTCCAATTTCACCTCACAAATATTTTTTTTTCCATTTCCCAGTACATTATAAGGTACTTTAAATAGCGACAATAGAAACTACAACTCCTCACGCAAATGCCAAGACTGCACACCAATCTATTGATTTAAAAATACTAAAATTATGGCTCTTGGAAGGTGGGGAAAAAAACACAAACATACAAAAAAAATAAAAAAAAATAGCTGCGGCCCAAGGGGTTAATCAAATGAACTATGCAAATATGGAATAATTACAAGTCAGTTGGAAAAATTAGACCAATTTCAATGAATAAATACATTCATAAGCTGAGCCATACATTTCATTTACTGACTAGAATTGTAAGCTATTTCTGTTGTTTGCTTTAGATTTGCTTCATCACCCCAGAGATCATCCCACAACTCTGCAGAGGACGGATTCCTCCAGGACTTCATCTACCAGCTTATAAAATGCAGAATATCAGCCATTATGCGTTAGATCCGCTGCCAGCACAATTCATCATCTACAGTTTGTCTGCACTATTTCCACCTACACAGAAGAAACCTGTAAGTACAAGACTGTCCTCTCCTCAGTTGCCAAAATGTAGAGAGGCGCAAACTGATCCACCTTAGGCAAGATTTGTACCACGTTCTATCAGTACTATCAGTGTTTATGCTGGAAATTCTCCTGACTGGCAAGTCAATGTGCCCATAGGCTTTAATAGCCACAGTTGTTTTGAAATTTGGCTATGATAAAAATCCTAAATATTCAGCTGTAAGGGTCAGTTTTATAATTCTGTATCCAGTAGAAAAGAAAATGTCTAGTTACATATAGAAAAAAAGTAGAAAAGGTCTTTGTGAGTCAGTTTTGACTATTACAATTTTTATTATTGCTGAAAAAAAAATATAGAAAATGGTAATTGACCTTACCATGCCATTCACCAACTATAATGTAATATGTGATGGCACTAGGAAATATAATCCTCTTTGGCTGATCGGTGTATATACGGTATATAGCTATTTTACTTTTTCTAATAATTTATGTTAATCCAGATTGCGCTTCACCAATGGCCTCAAGTTTTTAAAGTTTTTTATATTTTGTTCCAAAAATGTTATTTTATGAATATATTTACTTCTTGTCTAGACGCAGAGCTCTTTTATATGGCATTTGTTGGAACATGCCACAATAATTATTTTTTTATGTATTGCATTTGAAATCAGAGGCATACAGATCTACAGTGGGGCCCATAGATTGTGCAATAGCTCTGATATCCCGTCCTCTCTCAGATCATACACAGCTCTTATTTTCTAGGAAATGGATCGGACCAATGTGACTTCAATAACTCTACTTGGCTTTCCAGGTGTTCATAGTTTAAGAACATTGATTTTTCTTCTTTTCCTTATTATTTACATTGGAACAATCTGTGGAAACCTCTTGGTCATCACCCTGGTGTCCTACAGCAAGAACCTCCACTGTCCCATGTACTTCTTCATCTCACAGCTCACCACATCGGACATCATAGTGACCTCAGATATTGTCCCGAATATGCTTCATATGATATTGAAGGATGGTATCACTGTGTCTCTTCCTCGATGTATTACACAGTTATACTTCTTTGGTTCCTGTGAGGGTTTTGAATGTCTTCTGTTGACAGTGATGTCCTATGACAGATATCTGGCCATATGTCACCCCCTCTGCACTATGGCTCCATTATGAATAGTTGGCTTGGCCTGAAGTCCATTATTACATGCTGGTTGTCCAGTTTCTCAATAACATTAATTCAAGCACTAAATATCTCCCAGCTCCATTTTTTGGGGTCAAAGGTCATTGATCATTTCTTCTGCGATCTTGACCCCATACTACACCTTTCAACGTCCGATATTTTGGGAATTGAAACACTGGAAGTTTATCTTTGTATCCCTGTGGTTTTGTGTCCCTTTCTAATCATAATAATCTCTTATGCTTATATTGTAAGGACGATCCTCAACATCCGTTCCATCACCGGGAGGCAGAAAGCCTTCACCACCTGCAGCTCCCACTTGATAGTGGTGCCTATATTTTTTGGAACGTTAAGTTGTATGTATTTAATTCCAATGAAAGCAAAATCTGTCATTCAAAGTAAAATAGTTTCTCTATTTTACACTGTGGTGACTCCACTAATAAATCCCATCATTTACTGTCTGAGAAATAAAGACATAAAGGAAGCAGTAAGAAAAAAAAAATTCTTCTGAACTGGCTGTGGATCTAAAATACATTTCTTCAGGTTTAGCGTTCTAAATGTAAATCTAGCAGTAGTTATATTAAAATATAATTATTTTAGACCTGTGGTGGGGGGTAGAGGAAAAATTGTCATTCCTATTTTAATGGAGTGCTTCATTGTGAAAAACAAAAAAAAATGAGAACCAGGGAGATGGAAAAGCTGATTCCACAGTCATCACGAGCCATTCACTCAAGCTGTGCTTGATGTTAGTAAGAGGCGTCACTTCAAATCTAGTATTTAACCTGGACTTAAAAGATCAAGAAGAAAGGTTTTTTTGTTTTAAACAAAAGATTAATGGGAACATGTATTGAAAAGTCTAGAGTACTCAAAAATTCCTTTACAGATTTGCTTACATTTTGACATGAAGAAAGTGTATTTTGTGTGGTATTATTATTTGTCTTACAAGCAGAGAAAATAAAATTTTGAAGCATACAAATTTTTAAACATTTTAGATACATTTTGGTGTTTTTCACAAATAAACAGTGACCAAACTTTACCACTGACATAAAGTACAATGTGTCACAAGAAAACAGGCTCCGAATCACTTGGATAAGTAAAAGCACCTCAAAGTTATAAGCACATAAAGTAACACGTCAGGTTAGACAATTAGACTTTGCCAGGAAGGTCAGAACTGGCTGCGGTGACAAGGGGTTAACAATCACAATCATAATATTAATAATAATAATATTATTAATAATATTATTATTATTATTATTATTATTATTATTAACACTATTTGGCATCAATGAGTCACATTCTGAAATTATTGGCATTAATCACAGTGTACAGGGTGGGCCATTTATATGGATACACCTAAATAAAATGGGAATGGTTGGTGATATTAACTTCCTGTTTGTGGCACATTAGTATATGGGAGGGGGGAAACTTTTTAAGCAGGGTGTTGACCATGGTGGCCATTTTGAAGTCGGCCATTTTGTATCCAACTTTAGTTTTTTCAATGGGAAGAGGGTCATGTGACACATCAAACTTATCGATAATTTCACAAGAAAAACAATGGTCTGCTTGGTTTTAATGTTACTTTATTCTTTCATGAGTTATTTACAAGTTTCTGACCACTTATAAAATGTGTTCAAAGTGCTGCCCATTGTGTTGGATTGTCCATGCAACCCTCTTCTCCCACTCTTCACACACTGATAGCAACACCGCAGAAGAAATGCTAGCACAGGCTTCCAGTATCCATAGTTTCAGTCAGTTGCTGCACATCTCGTATCTTCACAGCATAGACAATTGCCTTCAGATGACCCCAAATATAAAAGTCTAAGGGGGTCAGATTGGGAGGCATTTCTTCTGCGGTGTTGCTATCAGTGTGTGAAGAGTGGGAGAAGAGGGTTGCATTGACAATCCAAGACAATGGGCAGCACTTTGAAAACATTTTATAAGTGGTCAGAAACTTGTAAATAACTCATGAAAGAAAAAAGTAACGTTAAAACCAAGCACACCATTGTTTTTCTTGTGAAATTCTCGATAAGTTTGATGTGTCACATGACCCTCTTCCCATTGAAAAAACTAAAGTTGGATACAAAATGGCCAACTTCAAAATAGCCGCCTTGGTCAACACCCAGCTTGAAAAGTTTCCCCCCTCCCATATACTAATGTGCCACAAACAGGAAGTTAATATCACCAACCATTCCCATTTTATTTAGGTGTATCCATATAAATGGCCCACCCTGTATATTTACATACATCAGAGATTTCTATTTTCTTGCCAAAACATTTCTTTACTGTTGAGAATAATTTTCATTCTTCAATTTTCTTCAAAAATATATAAATAAAAACATAAAACACCCATAAATGAATAAAATCAGAATAAGATTACAATGTGACACAGAAGCTTCCTATGTAGTGTGAAGTGATTGGGAGAACACACACAACCACCGAGGAGGAACACTTTTCAGATTTAGTCACTCTAATGTAAATAACGTGGTTTTGTGGACTTCAATAAAGAAACAACATAAAATATGGTATAACATAAAGAAAAAAATATTCACACTCACTTTTTGAATCTCCTGCACTACCGATCCCATGTTCCCCCATGAATTTGTGCTTACATAGATGAAGTGATGACCTGCCTTATGTGACTGATCCAGTTGATCACTGCCATAAATACTGACAAGACCGCTGCAGTGTGTGATTGGCTGGAGACGTCATTTGTCGGCAAATCACTTCATTATTTCATAAATGCAAACACAGACCAGCGGGGAAACACGGGGCCGGTGGTGGTGAAGCAGTGGGTTATTTAAATGGTAGGTATGGACATTTTTCATTATAATATTCCATATATAGCTGCAGGTCTTTTTTATTTTTATTTTTAAAGCCCAGAAAATCCCTTTAAGTATTAGGGGAAAAAAAAGTTATAGTAGATGCTACTTAAAAATCTTAAAGAGGATCAGTTATGTGAAAGTGTAAATCCAGCCAGACACATAAGATAGCCATTGGCTAAACTATCAAAATATCCCCCCTATAAACATGCATGCTTGAATTGGTCAAACTGTCTCATACTTGGATCGGTTAGGCTTGCTTGTTTACTATCAGGGATATATTAGCAGACATTAGATATTGGTCGGGTTGATCCCATGTGAAGCTCATTGGATTCCACCAGCATTTATCTAATGTGTATGACCAGCTTACATTGGGATGGATGATCATTAGCCCCAAGTCCATCAATGATTTTACATTTAGTTAAATTGTTTTTGAGTTAAAAAAATATACATTTGTATTAACAATAACAGCTCATAAATGGGGAAAAAAAGACACAAGTCCACCAAGTCCGACCAATTATCCCAGATTTGTCTAGTAGAAGTCAAAACTGGTGTTGAACTTATAGAAGATGGAAAAATGCTATCATTTCATTTCCCTCTGATTATTTGAGATTTGTGCATTGTTGTACTGGGGCTGCTTTGAGCCACCAAAGTCGATGGTTCTGAGGTCACATCTTCCATCCACACAGGACACGTGAACGTCCACTTAAAATTACTTCATAATTATTGTTGTCATCCTTGTGTACTGCCTGCGATCGCTGACCGCCGGCATCCGGCATTCTCGACTCACCAGCCACGACCACAGTACACTGATGCCTTGCCAGCATCTCCTCCCTCAGAGGCGCCGGCACGCAACCCCAACCTATCCCAGCACTCCCAAGACTTTAAAAGGAACTCTGTCCACTACCTCTTTGTCTGAGCAATGTTGTCTCTTTCCAGTGTTTGTCATGAAAAATGTTTCCCTAGTTGTATCCTGTATGCTGTATCCCGTATCCTGTATCCAGTATCTGTGTCCGGTGTTCGTGCCAAGTCAAGTGTCTGAGACGACTTCTGTGTTGAAGTCCAGTTATCCAGCACAAGCCTGCTTCCAAAAGTCTGGTACAATGCAGCTTTCCATAGTCCGGTACAAGCCAGCTACCCAGGTACTCTCGTCCTAGTGTCTGTCATCGACTTTCCGTTTTACCATCTGCTATTCCGCTATGGTGGAGCGGCCCAGTGGGTCCACATACACCATAGCCGTGACACCTTGTACACAGGACATCATTAATAGCATCTAATAGGTCATTTGTGAATCAGCCCAAAATAAAAAGATCCAAGTGCCAATGGATTGGCTCCAAAGACACATTGTATTGGGGTTATCTTCTGCTGGACCTCTGGGGTACATTATTGTGTAAGTACCCAAGCAAGCATACAGGGACTACAACCACCAAAAAATCTTAAGTGATCCCACAGGCCTGAGGTCTCAGGCCCCTGAAACGTCACACCAGGCGTAGTAAGATGCCAATCTATCCTCCACGTGAAGCAGTAGCGTAGATAGTGGGGGCAGGGTGGGCAGTTGCCCCGGGCTGAGGTGGTGGGGCCCACCGCGACTGACCCCGCTATGCCTTCCGCTCCCACTGCCCCCGCCATGACCGCCATGGCCACGCCACACAGGGCGGCCTGCTGCCTATCTGAGGGGGCAGCAGCGCAAATGAAAACCAGCCGCTGCCAACCCCTCCTGCACTAATTGTACCTGCGTCTATATGACACATATACAGTTACATGCATAAGCGCTGAATGGCCAGGCACGTATTATATATATTTATAGGTAGAGATAAGCAGCACTCTGCGACAGATTCCAACACGGCAATGGGTACAAGCAGGTAATCCAGATCGGTGGATTATAAAACATAAACGAAAGAAATCCCACAGCACTCGGATGGTTCCAAAAAGTATGTGATTTATTCAGTCAACAGCTGCAACATTTCTGTCCTGCTATAGGACCTTTTTCAAGCATGCTTGAAAAAGGTCCTATAGCAGGACGGAAACGTTGCAGCTTGAAAAAGGTCCTATAGCAGGACGGAAATGTTGCAGCTTGAAAAAGGTCCTATAGCAGGACGGAAACGTTGCAGCTGTTGACTGAATAAATCACATACTTTTTGTAACCATCGGAGTGCTGTGGGATTTCTTTTGTTTATTTTATATATATATATATATATATATATATATATATATATATATATATATATATATATATATAGGGATGATAAGGGTTTTTTACGGGACTGATAGGTGGTATATGCAGGAATGATGGCTGGTATATACGGGGATGATGGCTGGTATATACAGGAATGATAGGGTTATATACATGGATAATGGCTGGTCCAGACATGGTTACTGTATATAACCACCATCATCCATTTTTATACCAGCCATTATCCCTGTATATAACCTTCATTATTTCTGTATGTACCAGCCATCATCCTCATTTATAACCCCCATCATCCCTTTAAATACCAGCCTGGCTGCTATATACAGGGATGATGGGGCTTATATATAGGAATGATGGTTGGTATATACAATGATTAAGGTTGTTATATACAGGGATGATGGGTAGTCCAGCCATCATCCCTGCATTAACCCCCATCATCCCTGTGTATACCAGCCACCATCCCCTTATATAACCCCCATCATCCCTGTATATAACCCCCATCATCCCTGTATATACCTGCCATCATCCCTGTTTATAACCCCATCTTACCTGTATATACTTGCCGGGGTTGTATATCCCGAGATGATAGGGGTTATATACAGGGATGATGGCTGGTATATACAGGGATGATGGGGGTTATATACAGGGATTATAATTGTTATATACAGGTATTATGGTTGTTATATACAGGGATTATGATTGTTATATACAGGGATGATGGGTAGTCCAGCCATCGTCCCTGTATTAACCCCCATCAACCCTGTGTATACCAGCCATCATCCCTGCATTAACTCTCATCATCCCTGTGTATACCAGCCATCATCCCCTTATATAATCCCCATCATCCCTGTATATAACCCGAATCATCCCTGTATATACCAGCCATCATCCCTGTTTAGAACCCCCATCTCACCTCTATATACTAGCCAGGCTGGTATATACAGAGATGATAGGGGTTTTATACAGGGATGATGACTGGTATATACAGGGATGATGGAGTTTATATACAGGGATGATGGTTGGTATATTCAGGGATGATGGGGATTATATACAGAGATGGTGGGGGTTATAAACAGGTATGAAGGCTGGTATATAATCAGAATGCGCCTCTTCAGTTTTAAACATGCGTTATTGTGGGGCACTGGGTTGGGGCCCACTCAGATATGTTTAGCCCCCCCCCTGTGCTAAACCCCTTACTACGCCTCTGATGTGATGTGTCTAAGAACGAACCATAGAACCCCCGGGTAGAATCCATCGGGATAAATTAAGGACTTTAATACATTGTCTGATGTTTATATTTATTCCTTGTATGTGATCATTTTTTGACACTGAATTTTATGACAAAAGAAAATACATTATGCGCTGTCAAAAGGCTGCGCGCAAAAAAAGACGCCCGCGTCAAAGAAGTGCCCGTCACTTCTTCAGACGTAAATGGAGCCGTTTGCCATGGAAAAACAGCTCCAATTACGTCCGTAATGTACGCAGAGAAAAACGCCTGCACATGCCTTTACGGCTGAAATTACGGTGTTTTCTCCTGAAAACAGCACCGTAATTTCAGCCGTAATGGACGCTGCCATGTGAACATACCCGCAGGGCTTAACATGTCAGGGGAAATAGCCCCAATACATATGTGTCCGCCCCCAAAAAAATGTGTGTATAGGAGACAGCATAGCATATCTATAGCACCACGACCCTATGAAATATGGATAGGATTAGATACATTGGCTCAGCAGACAGTATCACACATGATAGGATTAGATACAGTGGCTGAGCACACAGTATCACACATGATAGGATTATATACAGTGGCTGAGCAGACAGTATCACACATGATAGGATTAGATGCAGTGGCCCAGCAGACCGTATCACACATGATCGGATTAGATACAATGGCTCAGCAGACAGTATCACACATGATAGGATTAGATACAGTGGCTCAGCAGACAGTATCACACATGATAGGATAGATACAATGACTCAGCAGACAGTATCACACATGATAGGATTAGATACACAGCTCAGCAGACAGTATCACACATGATAGGATTAGATACACAGCTCAGCAGACAGTATCACACATGATAGGATTAGATACAGTGGCTCAGCAGACAGTATCACACATGATAGGATTAGATACAGTGGCTCAGCAGACAGTATCACACATGATTGGATTAGATATAGGGCCCAGCTGACAGTATCACACATGATTGGATTAGATACAGGGCTCAGCTCGCTGACATTGCGGCTCCAGCGCTGGACCCAGGAAAGGTAAGAATAATAATTTTGCTTCTTTGTGTTACTGATTATTTTTGTGTTTTGTCATTTTTACAGGTTCGGTTGTTGGACTTCGGATACGAGGACTTCAATGACGGCGTTTTTTATTCTCAATAAAATAGTTAATGAGGGTTGTGTTTTTTTATTTCAATAAAATATTTTTTCTATGTGCTTGTATCTTTTTAAACTTTATTATCACCGCCTTAGTAATGGCCACTGGCTGATTGACAACCTCCATTACTAAGGCGGGGCTTAATGTTAGCAGGTGCAGAGGCTAACACTAACCCCCATTATTACCCCGGTACCCACCTCCACCAGGGGTGCTGGGAAGAGCCGGGTACGAACCAGTATCCGTCCATCTGTAGTGACGGGCAGGCACCGGGGTGGCCGCAGGCTGGTAGTATTAGGCTTTGGAAGGCCAAAAACCTACCACCCTGGTAATGCTGCCTGCTGCTGCTGTGTTGTATCTGGCTGGTTATGAAAATTGGGGGGAGACCCGACATCGTTCTTTCCATTTATTTTTATTTTATTTTTTTAAATGACGTGGGGTCCCGCCATTTTTCATAACCAGCCAGATACAATAAAGCAGCAGCAGCCTAGCATTACCAGGGTGGGAAGGGCCACTGTATCTGGCCATTCCCCTCCTGATAATACCAGCCTGCGGCTACCCCAGTGGCCGACCATCACTAGAGATGGTCAGGTACTGGATGGTACCCGGCTCTTCCCAGCACCCCTTGTGGCGGTGGGTACCGGGGTAATAAAAGGGGTTAGTGTTCACCTCTGCACCGGCTAACACTAAGCCCCGCCTCAGCAATGGATGCTGTCAATCAGCCGGCAGCCATTACTAAGGCGGTAGTAATATAGTTTTAAAAAAAACACAAAGAAATATAAAAAATATTTTATTGAAATAAAAAAAAAACACACAACCCTAATTAACCATTTAATTGATAATAAAAAAAAAGCCGTCATCGAAGTAGTCCTGGAATCCGACGTAGTCCAACGACCGAACCTGTAAGAAAACACACAAAAAAAATGATTAGTAACACGTGTTAGGCTTAGATACAGGGCCCATGTGTGATACTGTCTGTGGGACCCTGTATCTAAGCCTACCAGAAGGTAGGCTTAGATACAGGGTACAGCAGACTGTAATCTTATACAGTATAAGATTACTGTGTGCTGGGGCCCTGTATCTAAGCCTACAGTGTGGTAGGCTTATATACAGGGCCCAGCAGACAGGATCACGCATGGGCCATGTATCTAAGCCTACCATGTGATTGGCTTAGATACAGGGCCCAGCAGATAGGATCACACAATCTGTGATCCTGTCTAATGGGCCCTCTAAGCCTGCTACATCGTAGGCTTAAAGGGGTTGTGCAGTCCCTAAACATTGATGGCCGCAGCACTCGTACGACAGCTGCTTCCCCTTCATTTCACTACTCGCTCACACTGTGAATCGCCGACACCAATTCACAGTGTGACCGGAATGAAGGGGAGCAGCTCTCGTACGAGTGCTGTGGCCCCTTCAAAACAGCTGATTGGCGGGTCCCGGGAGTCGGACCCCGCCAGTCAGGGCTACTAATCTTACCTTCCTCTTCAGCCGCGGTGGAAGTTCTGTCCTCTCGATGTTGTGCGCGGCGCATAACGCTGTGACGTCATGCGCTGCGCACAGCGCTTGACGTCAGGACCTCCGCTGCGATCCGGAACCAGGAAGGTAAGCAAAGTCTGTTACTATAGTAACAGGGGTCCGCGGCCCGAGTTACTATAGTAACTTTTTATTGATGTGGTGCGGGTGGCTGTGGGCCCCCTGGCTTTGGGGCCCGGTCGCAATTGCGACCCCTATAGCTACGCCAGTGGCCATCATTATGACACTCCGTTTGGATGTTTGTAAACAGAAAAGCACGCGGTGCTTTTCTGTTTTCATTCATCCTTTTCACTGCTGTTGCGCGAATCACGCGCGTCCCACGGAAGTGCTTCCGTGTGGTGCGCGTGATTTTCACGCACCCATTGACTTCAATGGGTGCGTGATGCGCGAAATACGCACAAAGAACGGACATGTTGTGAGTTTTTCGCAGCAGATTCACGCTGTGTAAAAATCACGCACCTGTCTGCACGGCCCCATAGACTAATATAGGTCCGTGCGACGCGCATGAAAATCACGCGCGTTGCACGGACGTATATCCCGTTTGTCTGAATAAGCCCTAAGCCTAATGTTTTTATGCATCTTGTACTACTTTTAAGCAATCTTCGAATTTGTGATATGAATGGTGTGGTTCGCTGCAAGTTTCATAATCGCAGCAAAACCGTGCCATTTTTGCCGCGATTACGAAAATCGCGGCAAAACCGCGCCATTTTTGCCGCGATTACGAAAATCGCCGCAAAACGCATGGTGAATTAAAAAACTTAACAAACCCTACATGAGTTGGGGTCAGGAGAGACAAGTAAAGAAGAGACAATGGGGGATGCAGGGAGAGAGGGGGTTAAGGATCGCTCACCAGGACTTAAGGATGGACGTGCCTTCTTTTCTGCCGACTCTGCTGCTATACTGTGGTAGAAGGACCTGATCGGTGGGCGTGGCTTCTGTTCCTCAAAGGCGAATCATGTCACATGGGCATGACGTCATTAAAGGTCCTTTAGCAAACGGCATCTGTCCAACTTTAATGCTGCTTATGCAGCGTTTTTACGTAAGTAACCTCACAAAAATGTGGTGGGGGGCCGTGGGCCCCCCAGGCTTCGGGGCCCGGTCGCAATTGTGACCGCTGCGACCCCTATAGCTACGCCACTGAACAGTACGTGTACTTCTGGAATGTGGGTCAAGGACAATGGAGATAAGTCAGAAAAGCCAAGAATCAATAACAGAAAGGAAGTCAGAGTCGTGCAGTTGTCGGATAGAAGATTTTAGACTTTGCCAGTAGATAGAGCCAAGATCAGCGATTTCAGCAACTAAGGTACCAGGCAGAAATCTGATGAAGTAAACCAGGAAGGTAGGTCAGGATGTAGCAAAGATTTTAACCACGTTCCGGAAAATAACCAGTCATGAAACACTAACTTGAAGTTTAGTTGAGGTCTGGATGGCCTAGGAGGATTCACATAGGCAGCTTGTGACCTCATAAGGCCGCGCTAGTTGAAATGGTAATTGGTCATAGTGAGAGAGGTGAACAGGGAGACATAGACGGGCAGTAGAGGAGTGCTGCTAAACCATACCTCCCAATACGCCTGAAGATTCATTTTTTAACTTTCACCACCAGTGGTGATGGCGAAATTCCATAACGTACCGCGTCCGTCCATACAAAACTTTCAGTCCCAAAAGGTCCCAAAAGGTAAAATAGACTCTAAAACACACTCTGGCGTGCTTGGAATGTTTTCGCCACTTGAACCCTAAAACGCTTGCTAGAGGCTGGGATGCTTCTAGCACTGCCCATAAGCAGTGACATAAGCAGTGAACAGAGAGCAGTAAAATATGCAGACCACAGTGAGGTGGGAGCTACAGGTGGAGTAGGCTTTCTGCCAACCTGTACCAGATGCAATCCTTAAGATGACAGATGCAATTTTACCATAAGAGATAATGATTATGATGGTCGGCATAATGACTACAGGTATACATAGTAAGGAAGCTTAATAATTCAATAACAGATGACTGAGTAGTTCTGAATTGAACAGAACTGTAGTTCAGCAGCCAAGAAATGTATAGAGCCGCACTGTACCTCTGTATGTCTCCAATTTTCTCTCAAGAATTTTTTTTAATTTACACAGAATACGAAAAAAAAACGGTGTCAGGCGCCATTGGGTGCTATTTTATAAAAGTATTCTCCCCTAGGAACAATGCTTCAGGAATATGATGTCATACGCTGATGCCATACAATGGCAAATGGAGTGGCTAAGGCTCCCTTGTAGGTAAATGTAGAGACTCATATCTTCATGACAACATATAGGCTCTGTCATATGAGCCAGGCCTTTACTTTTGCATCATCTAAATTTGACTCAAAAAAACGAATGGTGATGCATGAACGTTCCATGGCTCGGAACTTCACAATACACAGTTACAGAAATATTTTGCTAAAACCGCTCAAATTTTGCTAAAAAAAAGGAACTGCACCATGTTTCGGGGGTAAGAGAGGGTTCCCCATTTACAGCAAATGACCGAGTCAGGTATCTTATTATTCGTCTGTGTAAGTCGAACGAATTGACGCCTCGGTCGATTCCATCATACCCGCGGTCCGTTGCGTGTTGTGAAATGCTCTGGGACAGCATTGTGGAAAATTATTATTTATACCCATTTTAGTGAATAAGGCATAATTTTTTTGGCCTGCTGCGCGGGCTACATCTGTCCTACTGGCCTTAGTTTTTATATGGTAGGTCAGAGCCTCAAAGGCTAGATGTCTATAAAAAAATTAGGGCTTTTGCACTACTATTGTTTATAATATCGTTTATGTATTAGAATTAAATCGTAAATTACGCACTCTATGCATAAAGCGCAGGAGCAGCTAAAGAGGCTTTTGGGGGGCTAAGAATGCGACGCAGACCCTTGAAATTTTTTAGGGTAGGTCAGAGTGTCAACTGCTACAGGTATTAGATGTTTAGTATATATATGAGAAAGAAAGAGTCATAAGCTATATATAAAGTACAAAATACAATTTTATTTGATATAATTGACATAAATAATTTTAATAAAAAACATGGCGAGGTTTCTAAAAAGAAGAGATATGCCTGTGGGTCACATTTGGAGAGTATATACGACCATGGGTACATTAGTATGATAAACAATGAATGACACGAGAGCATACAGGCATATATTGCTCAAATGCACCGTTAGCAATTTAACCAGCACTGCTGATATTAAAGGGAAAAAGGACAGCATAAAGTCTATGTCAAAGGTAAATGTGCCGTATGAGGAAATCCCTATTACTGGTACAAAGTGCCATTCAATCTAAAAAGTCCAAGGACTTATAGTAATAGCTGCACTCAATGTGCAAAGTGTACACCATATGCACGGCTACTACTCCGGAATCACCGGATAGAGCCAGGAAGCATACACTCACCCATGGTTGAAAGGAAATAAGATCGTGATCCACAGACAGTGAAAGGCCACCCCAACGCGCGTTTCGCTGTATCAGCTTCCTCAGGGGGTCTGATCTAAACGATATCCTGTCCACCCTTTTATATTGTCCCACGGCCCGGATCGCAGAAGAGAGGAGGGATAGAAGAGAAGTTCCGGGTGTCAGTCCACATCAGAGGTCCACGGCGCATGCGCGGGATTGTTGCATGGACCACGAGAACTCGATCACCAGTCATCACGCCCCGACTGCGCACGCGCGTCTCCAAAGACGCGTCTCCATGGAGATCGCGCAAACGCAGAGGGGCGTATAGAGGAGAGGGGACCGAGTCGCGCGTCCAGCATCCCTGCTCATGCGCAACCCCAAAGATGTGGTCTGTGTTTGAGTAAGCAGATCTATCTTTAGATGGATGGCACCTGTCCCCAGAAAAAACCCCCGGGATGAACCTGGAGCGGCACAATCAAGGGATTGACTATAGACATCATGGTAAATATTTAATCATTAGATGATATACATATACTTTAAAACGAAGAGAGTACTAACAAGGACTCAATATGTGTATGCTATTGCGTAAAAGGAGAACAAATAATATAGATTAAATAGTGAAGAATATATATTAAATAATAAATATTTACAATATAATATTACAATATAAGACCGAGACTAATGCTCGGATGTAAAATTTCAAAAGTGGGTAAAGAAAAAGGGGGGGGGGGGAAGGGAGGGAAAAGAGAAAAGAAAGAAGGAAAAGGTAAAGGGGGGGGGGAGGGAGGGGGGAAAGGGGAGATAAGAGATGGTGAACAAAGATGCACAAAAAAGATGAAATCAATCCATAGGAAATCTGTTAATAACATGTGCTAATAAAATATATATATAACAGTACACAAATTATACTGATTAGTGCAGTGAAAAAATGCTGAACCGTGTAAAGTATATAATCACAAAAATATTTGTAGATAAAATTATATATACACCGAAATTTACCAAGGGTCTCAGAAAGGGGGGACTGACGAAAAATAGATAACATCCCAACCATCTTACTTTACAATATAGTAGAAATATAATGTTGGGACATATTATTCATTTCATATTCAGGTAACTGTTGTTCATCAGTTGAATAGTCATGTTTCAAATTTTTCCAGTATAGATCGTGGTCATCAAACACGAGAAGATCCTCATAAAAGAACTACGACCGGATCTAAATCTAGAGGTGGGAACAAAAGGTTAGTAACATTTTCCAGGTGGATCAGGTATATACTAACGCATAAAATCGCCTAAAAAACGCAAAAGATTGCAGTGAATGGGTATATTCTATAAAAAGCTCAAATTTTCATTTAGACCAGATGGGGTCATAGTACCGAGGGTAATAATCCATCTGCACTCTTTTTGTGCAAGAATTTTGATCGCATTACCCCCTCTGACACCACAATGTACCGTGTCTATACCTCGCACCAGAAACGTTTTAGGATCGCATCTATGATGTAGTTTAAAGTGTTTAGGTATCGTCTTTAGTAATGACACGTCACTGATTTGTTCTGCAGCCCGGATATCCCTCACATGCTCACGAACACGAATCCTGAGTTGTCTGGAAGTAAGGCCAATGTATACTTTAGAACAGCCACATGTTGCGTAGTACACAACATGGGTCGTACTGCATGATATGTAATGCAGGATATTGAATTGGCGTCCGTTTTTGACAGAAGTAAAGGAATTTATCCTTATTATGTTGGCGCATGCCACACACTTGCCGCAGGGGTAGCAGCCTTGAATCGGGCCTCGTGAGGAGAAGGGGTTGAGTTGTAAGGGTACATAATGACTTTTAACAAGTATGTCTCTCAGGTTTCTATTTCTTCTGGCCGTCATCTGGGGATTATTTTGTAGAGCCCTAGAGATAACAGGTTCTGTATGCAAAATCGGCCAATGTTTTTCTAAAATTGATCTCATTGTTTGCCACTGGTTGTTAAAAGTGGAGATAAATCTAATTTTGTTATCCGTCTGATCTTTCTTTTTTATACCGATCGGATGTAAGAGAATCTTCCGTTCTGTTTTTTTGGCTCGATTATACCCCTGTTTGATACTCCTTTGACTATATCCCCTGGCTTGGAATCTTTCTTTCAGATCTTGTGCTTGTTTTTCGAATTTTTCCTCAGAGGAGCAGATCCGCTTCATTCTCAGGAACTGACCAACTGGGACAGCCATTGTAGTAGAATGTGGGTGCGCTGAAGTGGCATGTAGGAAGGAATTAACTGATGTCTCCTTCCTATACACATCTGTCTGTAGAAGCCCCCCTCTAGTTGTCTCAATAGTCACATCTAAGAAATCTATCTTGTGTTTATCAGAGATATATGTTAGTTTGATGTTCAATGTATTCTCATTCAACCCTTGCATAAAATCAGTCAGGGCTTTTTCAGTACCTTGCCAAATGAGAAATACATCATCTATGTACCGTAGCCAGCACTGCACATGGTCAGCGGCATGGGCGCCGCCACCCTGCAGAACCCGTCTCTCCCAGAACAGGTTCGCATATGACGGAGCGCATGCCGCGCCCATCGCAGTGCCTTGCCTCTGCACATAGAAGGTATCTTTAAACACAAATAGATTGTGAGTAAGAATATACTCTAATAGTTCAATGATCAGATTTTGTGTCTGGCTGTCCCAGTTGCTCATCCCCAAGAAAAAACGGGCCGCATTCACCACATCGTGATGTCTGATATTTGTGTATAGCGACTCAACATCAGCCGTTACTAGCAACATGTCCTGCTCCAGAGCAATCCCATCGATTCTCGTGAGCATATCAGTCGTATCTTTTATATACGAAGGTAATGTTTCAACCAAAGGCTTTAAATAAAAATCAATGAATTTGCAAGTTGGGTCACATAGGCCCCCAATCCCTGAGATGATGGGCCTCCCTAGTGGTTCCAATGGGTTTTTGTGCACCTTTGGTAACAGGTAGAGGGTAGGGATTTTGGGGTACTGGACCATAAGACCGTCAGCTACTTTTTTTGGGATAATCCCCTTTTCCAAGGCTCTATCCAAAATTTTTTCCAGTACACCAGAGAAAGTGTCAATAGGATTATATGCAAGTTTCTCGTATGTCTGTCGATCTTTTAATTGGCGGAAAGCCTCTCTTTCATATAGGTTCATCGGCCAAATAACAATGTTCCCCCCCTTGTCTGCTGGTTTATATACCACGTCCTTGTAAGACTGTAGTTCTTTTAATGCCGACCTTTGATTTGCTGTAAGATTATCGTATCGTTTATTGATAGATATTTGTTGGAAATCTTCCATCACTAATTTAGTGAAGATTTCCACTTGCGGACACAGAGACATGGGGGGGAACCTTGTTGACCTAGGAAGTATGGATGTTGGGAACCCACCTTGTTGCGGAGAGGTTTGCTCTTGTAATAATTCCTCAAGGGCCAATAAGGTTTCCTTCTCCAGAGTGGTGTTCAAACCCAAGTCCATATCTCCCCTACTATGTAGTTTTCTCAGAACCAGCTTCCGTGAAAATAAATGAAGGTCTTTCAAAGCTGTAAAATAATCAAATGAGTTGCTTGGTGAAAAAGATAATCCTTTGTTCAAAATATCGCATTGTGTGTCAGAGAGGGTATATTTAGATAGATTTATTACCTCCAAATTTTTGGGCTTTTTTCCCCGTTCATAAGGAGATGGGGTCTTGCGTTTAGCAGCCTGTCTCTCTCTGTTCCTTCTCGGGAATATGGGATCTGGCCTGTTTAATGCTGACTCTCCAGTCCACCTATTTCCTGTTTGTTCATCCGAGGTCTGAGAGGACATGGACCCCGATCTAGAGCGGGGCCCAACACGTGGGTTCCCTCGTCGCCATTTGTATACCCTCCCCTGTTGGAAATCGGTAATATCTCTCTGGAACTTTTTAGTTTTAATCGAACAAATCTCTTGTTCCCATTTTTGGAAGTCTTTGTCTAGATCAATGTTAAGTTGATCTAGTGCTTCACTAGAGAGATCTTTTTTGAGGGAGGTCTGTAAGTCTTCGATTTCTTTTTCAATCCCCACCAGGGTAGTTGTATTTGATTGGATCAGAAGATCCATAAACCCACGTGAACATGTGGTGGCCAGTGATTCCCATTTATCCTTATATTATATGATATGGTATTAGATGTTTGATGGCTTTAAGGCGATTCGCTTTTAAGACATTATTTTTTCATTAGAACTAAATTGTAAACGTGCGTAAAAATAGCCGTCACTCACAAGGCTTTGTGGGCCAAGCGCGCGTCACAGAACGTTTAAATGTATTTATTATTTTTAGGATAGGTCAGAGCGTCAAGGGCTACATGTGTAACAAATATTAGGTATATTCAACAGTTCGTTTTTAAGATATTAATTTTTTTATAAAAATATATTGAAGTTGTGTGTAGAAACAGGCGTCGCTATTGAGGAGTTTCCTCGCTAACCGCGCTCAACGTATCATTACGAGTTATTTGCATACATACTCAGGAGATGGTGATGTATAATAGTTTCGGGGCTCGTAACTCCACATTGAGCGGTTACGGAAAAATTTGGGTAAAACTATCAATATTAAGCTCTAAAAAAGGAAATTCCGCCATGTTTATGGGACAAAAAAAGAGTCCCCTTTTAGAAAAGACGACCGAGTCAGGTGTCGTATTGTTCGGCTTTGCAAGGCGAACAAATTGACATCTAGCTCGGCTCAATCAGGTCACGGTTTAGTTTTCGACTCTAAGAAAATTTTCGCTTCGAACATTTTTGTTGGGCGTAAGCCATGCATACCACCGCCACAAAACTGTACAGCTTTCTTGCTTAGAACTTAGAACTTTAGTGGTAAACTTCCGGTCGCTTCCCTGAAGATTTCATTTTTGACTTTTTACCACCGGTGGTGATGGCGAAAGTCCATAACGTACCGCATCCGTCCATACAAAACTTTCGGTCCCAAAAGGTAAAATAGACTCTAAAACACACTCTATCGCACTCTGAATTTTTTTGCCACTTGAATCCTAAAACGCTTGTAAGGGCATGACCAGACGTGGTGGAATTGCTCTGGAATTCCGCTGCGGATAGTCCGCTGCGGAAATCCGCAGCTTACACGTTTCTCCATTGCTTTCCACCCCTTTTTCATTAGGTTCGTTTACACGTTGCGGAAAATTCCGCTGCGGAGCATAGGCTGCGGTGCGGAATTTGGTGTCCGCAGTATACACTGGTTGTTGCGCACGTGTAGCGGACTTGTTGCAGACTCATTGCGTAACTTCTCCATTGACTTCAATGGAGAGTCAAAATTCTGCAGTGAAATCCGCAGATGTTATGTGTGTTGCGTAGCGTATTTATTTTACCAACATGACATTTCTTTATTCTGGCTGGACCTATGTATTTCTAGGTCTGTAGCCAGACGGAACGGCCGTAATCATGGCCCGTTATTAGGGCACGGGCAGGCCCATAGAAGTCTGTGGGGCTCCCGTAATTACGGGTGACTACGTGTGTGCACCCGTAATTACGGGAGCGTTGCTAGGCGACGTCAGGAGATAGTCACTGTCCAGGGTGCTGAAAGAGTTAAGCGATCGGCAGTAACTGTTTCAGCACCCTGGACAGTGACTACCGGTCACAATATAGATCGACGTTAAAAGAAAAGAAGTTCATACTTACCGAGAACTCCCTGCTTCTTCCTCCAGTCCGGCCTCCCGGAATGACGTTTCAGTGCAAGTGATGGCTGCAGCCAATAACAGGCTGCAGCGGTCACATGGACTGCCGCGTAATCCAGGGAGGTCGGACTGGATGTTGAAAGAGGGAAGCGTCACCAAGACAACGGCCGGGTAAGTATGAATTTCTTTTACTTTTACTAGGGAAAGGGCTGTCCCGTCACTCTATCCTGCACTGATAGAAAGAAGGGAAGTACTTTCACCTCAATACGCAACGGCTAGTCCGCATCAATTTAATGCCCATTTTAGGCAAAGCCGCAACAGAATCTGCAACACAGATTCTGTGTGGCATTGATGCGGACAGTGTATACAGAACTCCGCCACGCCTGGTCATGCCCTTAAAGGCTGGGATGCTTCTAGCACTGCCCAATTGTTTGCTCAACAATTTTGGCAGATATGGCACATATAGCACCCAGAGTGCATTTCTTGACATGTTGCGGTAGTGACCCCAAAATGTGAGTCAGTCCCCACCTACTCTCCTGTGAGGGATTGTAACACTTCTTTGAGTGTATCCCATAACAGGGCTTAGGAAGAGGTGTTAGGCATGCATGCAAGAGCTGTTTGGATGTGGATTTTTTAAATGACTGGTTTTTCGATAAAATCCACCGATGAATATAAAATAAGTGCAGTTTCGATTTCACTGAGTTTTTTTCACAGATCCATCTGAAATCAAATTTGACATGGTATAATCATCTAAGGGGTTATTTGCCTAAATCAATTATGATGGGTCACTGATCAGAAACAGGGAGAGCAGGGCAGACACCCTGCACAGGTAACGGCAGCAGCGGTGTAGCACACAATGTGGTTAACGGTTAAACTCCAGACGTAACTGCACGTCAAGGTCCGCTAACTAACTGCTCGTCTTGACATACTGTTACGTCAAGGTGTGGGAAGGGGTTAAACCTGACTATAATCCTACAAAATCCATGACTTTGTGCAAGTTTAACTAGAAGAAATTATGCTGCATTGAAGGCAAAGTGTGGTCACACCAAATATTGATTTGATTTCTCTTCTATTCATTCACTTTGTATTTTGTTAAATGTTAAAAAAAAATGTAACGCTTTGTAGCATTTTTCCAGAACTGCTTTAAACTTTTGTACATTACTGTATATTCTGCTCTTTACTTTGAATAAAAAGAAAATCAAGTTTCCTGGTCAGTGTTGTGATACAACTCAGATTACAGCAACTTGCTGCACTGAGCATGACCACTTCTAATACACCTGCTTCCTGGTGACCTATGACAGACAGTGCCAGCCTCAATTACTACATTATTGGCTAATTAGATGCCTCTCAGTCACCATTGTAAGGCTAGTATTATATATTCTTTCGGGATTTTGTAATTTATCATGTGTACGGTTATTGTAGATTATGTTTTTCGTGTCATGATATAACAGTTTTTCCTGTGTCTCTTTATATTAGTAATTTTTTAGAGTAGATGACTGAGTAGTTCTGAATTGTACAGAACTGAAATTTTGCAGCCAAGAAATGTATGGAGCTACACTGTACCTCTGTATTTCTCCAATTCTCTCTAAAGAAAATTTTTGAATTCACACAGAATACGGAAATAAAACTGTGTCAGCCGCCATTGGGTGCTATTTTATAAAGGTATTCTCCCCTAGGAACAATGCTTCTGGAATATGATGTCATACGCTGATGCCATACAATGGCAAATGGAGTGGCTAAAGCTCTCTTGTAGGTAACTGTAGAGACTCATATCTGCATGACATCATATAGGCTCTGTAATTAGGCATATGGTCTAACTCTGTTAACATCTACTGTACTTTTATCCACTAACTTAAAGAAGACCTGTCACTAGGCAATATAAGTTAAACTGGTTTACTGACCTGATTAGTGTTGTCTCCATGACTCCAGCGCTGTTGTTTTTTTCCTAGACCCCCTCGTGTTAGAGATATGGCCCACTGTTACGTTGGCTCCCTATATGCTAATTTGCTGTAGTTAGCCAATGGGGTGGAGCTAGCTTCCCTGCCTCTGATGCTGACCAATCAGCGCAAGGCAGCTTGAGGATAGCTCACTCCCTGTTGGCTAACTACAGCAAATTAGCATAGAGAGAGCCAACACAACACTGGGGCATGTCTCTGGAACAGAGGTGTCTAGAGAAAAAAGAAAAACAGCACGTGAATCAGGGAGACAGCGCTATTCAGGTCAGAAATCCAGTATAACTTATATGTCTTATTGATAGGACCTCTTTAATAATCAACATAGATCATAAGTGCTTTAATCCTTGATGGAGACCCCAGCAATAATGTATTCTATATGATAACGATGAAACTTGTTGACAATGCAGTACGTATAGTATGTTTGTTGTGCCTTTCTTGTATCAAATCATAAAGAACTGTTCATGATGAGTACTCTGTATTAAGAGCAACTGGGGATGTTTTTTTTAAGAGGAACCTAAGCACATTGATTTAAGGCCAATTGCCACATTAGATATTTCTATGAAATGATTCCTGCACAGCTTTCTTAATGTCTGCATTTCTCAGACCGTATATAATGGGGTTAATCAATGGGGTAAGCACAGTATAAAGAAGTGATAGGATCTTACTGATAGTCGACATCTGTCCTCTTGTTGGGACAACATAGACAGTGAACAGAGAGCAGTAAAATATGGAAACCACAGTGAGGTGGGAGCTACAAGAGGAGAAGACTTTCTGTCTACCAGTACTGGATGGAATCCTTAAGATGACAGATGCAATTTTACCATAAGAGATAATGATTAATATGGTCGGCATGATGACTGCAGGTATACCCAGTAAGGAGACTTCAAAATGGACCATGAAGGTATCAGAACGAGCAATTTCCAGCAAGGGGACAAGGTCACAGAAAAAATGGTCAATTGTATTTGGTCCACAAAAGGTTAATGTCAATATCATTACAGTGTTAACGAACCCACGGGAAAAACCCAACAACCAGCAGATGATGACCAGTTTCACATATGATGCATTTGTTATTATTGAGGTGTAACGGAGGGGGTTACAGATGGCCACATATGTGTCATAAGACATCACTGTGAGAAGGAAACACTCAAACAGTTCTGAAGAACTGAAAAAATAGAACTGAGTGATACAACCAGTAAAAGTGATGGTCCCCCCATTATTCAGAAGAATGTGAAGCATTTCGGGGACAATATCTGAGGTCAACAAGATGTCGCTGATGGACAGTTGTGTGAGGAAGAAGTACATTGGAGTGTGGAGGTTCTTGCTGGTGGACACCAGGGTGATAATCAGGAGGTTCCCACTTATTGTAAAACAAAAAAAATCACAATGAAAAGACCAAACAGGAAAAGTTTTAATATTGACTGTCTTGAAATCCTAAGAAAAAAATCTCTCTCACCTCCGTCAGATTCTTCTCCTGCATTTAGAACAATAACGTAGATCTCATGTTAAGTCATTATATTCAGAATACAACATCCCTATATTTATAATAAACTAAAATACCTAATTCCTTAAATAATAAATCCACAACTTGAGTTCATGTCTGCTCCCCTTGATTATGACCTTCAATACAAGATACAAGTAAAGTGGCCCGTTCACATTGGTTTAATGTTTTTTAGATCCCACAACATTATAATATATATGGGGTGTCCCCACTGTCCCTATTCGGGGGAATTCAGGAACAGTCAAGTTGAATTTCATGATGCCCAATCCTTGTTTTGCCTTGAGATAAAGTTTCTGGCAGGGTCTTAGTTTGCTCGCTCTAATCAGCCATAACGTTAATACTACTGAGGAGTGAAGTGAATAATATTCATTATATTAGGCAGCAAGTGAAAAGAAAATAGCCAATAATTTGAGTGACTATGAAAGGGAAAAATTGTGATGTCGAGATGACTGGTCAGATCATTTCCAATATGGCAGATTTTGGCAGATTATGCAATGGTTAGAACCTTCCAAAAGTGGTCCGAAGAAGGACAACCATTGACTTGCGACAGGGTCATGAACGTCCGAGACTCATTGAAGCACATGACAAATGAAGGCTAGCCTATCTGGTCTTATCCCAAAGAAAAGAAACTGTAGCATACATTTCTGACATAAAGTTATTGCTGGCTATATATACAGTAATGTACCAAAGTTTTAGGCAGTTGTGAAAAAATGCTGCAAAGAAAGAATGCATTGAAAAATAGAAGTGTTATTAGCTTTTTTTGTATAAATTAAACTAATACAAAGTAAATGAACAGAAGAGAAATCTAAATGAAATCAATATTTGGTGTGACCACACTTTGCCTTCCAAACAGCATCAATTCTTCTAGGTACACTTGCACAAAGTCATAAATTTTGTAGGATTTTGTAGTCAAGTGTATTATTAACCAAAACCACAGAAAAGGCCATACTCACAGATTAGGTGGTGGGTAAAATACCCGTTCCAAACAGGACGCAACCAGGTCAGAGAATGCTGTTGATGGGAAGTGCCCAGGTGTGTTTAAATAATGATAGCCACTCCCACTTACCTTGAGGGGAGTGGTGTGTTGGGCATGGAAGTAAATGTGTAATAATAATAAATAAATAATAAAGTACTGTGTATAGTGCACATGTGAGGTATAGGGGACATGACTAAGTGTAGTGTGTAGAAATCAGGGCTGTGAGTGAAACAAAAACGTGAGTGTAGTGTGTAAAACATGGAGGCATAGTGTTTGGATAGTGAGGCACAGCATATATCGCCGAATAGCAGCCTATTTATAACGCCCATATTGTAAGAGAGCGGGCTGCCCTGCATGCAGTGCCAAACATCCGCACACCAGGCTATCCCAGCATCATAAGACCCGGGCGCGTCCTGAAAAAAAGTATGTACAATGTAAGTAACCATGAGAAAACATGGGGTATTAGTTGTTGTTTTGGCCAAAAAAACGCATATATATCTTAGATTTTGGAACGAAAAGTTCTAGGTAGGGACTCGCAAGTGTGGGGATCCGTGACGTGGATTGCGAGCTTGCGTTTTTTTGGCCAAAACAACAACTAATACCCCATGTTTTCTCATGGTTACTTACATTGTACATACTTTTTTTCAGGACGCGCCCGGGTCTTATGATGCTGGGATAGCCTGGTGTGCGGATGTTTGGCACTGCATGCAGGGCAGCCCGCTCTCTTACAATATGGGCGTTATAAATAGGCTGCTATTCGGCGATATATGCTGTGCCTCACTATCCAAACACTATGCCTCCATGTTTTACACACTACACTCACGTTTTTGTTTCACTCACAGCCCTGATTTCTACACACTACACTTAGTCATGTCCCCTATACCTCACATGTGCACTATACACAGTACTTTATTATTTATTTATTATTATTACACATTTACTTCCATGCCCAACACACCACTCCCCTCAAGGTAAGTGGGAGTGGCTATCATTATTTAAACACACCTGGGCACTTCCCATCAACAGCATTCTCTGACCTGGTTGCGTCCTGTTTGGAACGGGTATTTTACCCACCACCTAATCTGTGAGTATGGCCTTTTCTGTGGTTTTAATTACATTATATGTCCCATTTTTTTTGTATATCCTGTATTATTAACCAGTTATACCAAACAGGTGATAATGATTTTCATTTTCATATTTAGGTTGAAAAACTATTATTAACTGTAATATAAACAGTGGTGTAGGAGGCTTAAAACTGAGGAATAGCCAAACACTGATACAAAGGTGAAGTTGTGGAAGACAGTTTCATGTCACAGGTCCACCATGGCAAGATTGAGCACAGCAACAAGACACAAGGTAGTTATACTGCATCAGCAAGGTCTCTCCCATGCAAATATTTAAAAGCAGACTGGGGTTTCAAGATGTGCTGTTCAAGCTCTTTTGAAGAAGCACAAATAAACACACACCGTTGAGAACCGTGGTCAGTCAAGGAAACTTAGTGCAGTGGATCAAAGACACATCATGCTTAATTCCACTCGAAATTCGAAGATGTCCAGCAGTGCCATCTGTTCAGAACTGGTAGGAACCAGTGGGACCCAGGTAAAAATTTGAAATATTTGGCCATAACAGAAGGCAGTTTGTTTGCTGAAGAGCTGGAGAGCGGTACAATAATGAGTGTCCGTAGGTAACAGTGAATCATAGTGAAGGTGCCTTACAAGTTTTGGGAAGCATTTCAGCAAATGGAAATGGGGATTTGGTCAGGATTAATGGTGTCCTCAATGCTGAGAAATAAAGTCATATACTTATCCATCATGCGTACCATTAGGGAGGCCACAAACATCCAATGTCATTAAGCACAATCTTCAGCCTAAAGAAGAAAAAGGAGCCCTGGAAGTGATTATATGGCCCCCACAGAGTCCTGACCTCAACATCATCAAGTCTGTTTGGGATTACATGAAGAGACAGAAGGATTTGAGGAAGCAACATCCATAGAAGATCTGTGCTTATTTCTCCAAGACGTTTGGAACAACCTCACCGGCGTGTTCCTTCAAAAACAGTGTGCAAGTGTCCCTAGAAGAATTGAAGCTGTTTTGAAGGCAAAGGGTGGTCACACCAAAGATTGATTTGATTTAGATTTATCTTCTGTTAATTCACTTTGCATTTTGTTAATTGATAAAAAGAAACTATTAACACTTCTATGTTTTTAAGCATTCTTACTTTGCACCATTTTCCACAACTGCCTAAAACCTTTTCACAGCACACAGCACTGTATATATATATATATATATATATATATATATATTTATATATATTTATATATATATGATCCCAATAGTAATATTTAAAAAACAATGCCAAAATGAGGCTTTAGGTCTGGATTCACACACAGTTTTTGGGGCAATTTTGTATATATACGTATAGCCAAAAACAGGTATGGATTCAAAAGGGTTTAAAAGTAAACGATTAATTTATATTTTGTCTGTTTTTTTAGGATCCTCTGTCTTTGGCTAAAAAAAAAAAAAAATGCTTTAAAAACTGCATGTGTGAGTGCATCCTTAAATACCACAGTGCATGAGATAACCCAAAAACAGAAATTAAGTAATAGACAAATATAAATTTCTGCATTTAATCTGCTGTTTGTGAACAGACTCTAAAGCCAGGGTCACACACAAAGTTTTGATGCATTTTTTTGGTGCTGTTTTTGGTTAAGTTTTTTGAGCCAAAGCTAGAAGTGGATCTAAAAGAAAGAAAAGGTATAAAAAAAAAAGACTGATGACTCTCCTTTCTGTTCTGTCCACTACTCTGTTAGGCTAGAAAAAGAGAGCCAAAGACGCCACCAAAATCTACATAAAACCTGTGTGTGTGTTCCTGGCCTAAGTCCAGTTTCACATAAGCTTAGTAAGGGGCATTTCTATAAGTTGTAGAGTATTATGGCTGCAAATCTCGCCCTGACTGGGGTTCTGATCATCCAAACTAACAGCATCAAATAGGTCCCCACGGTCAAGCCGAAATTTGCGGCCATAATACACTTTAGAGCTAGGGTGAAACTGGCTTTAGGATTAGGGTAGCCCTTAATTTAACTTGGACAAGTAATTGTTCTGCTTATCTTTAAAACAAAAGCCACATAAGTTAAATAAAAGTTAGTAAAAAAATATTTTGTCCGGTGACATTTAACACAATTTACCCTTTAAAAATTAGATAAAATACAATAATCATAAATAGTCATTAAAATAAGCATTTACAGTACAGTTCTTACATCCGGTCCATGTCCATGTTCTGGGACAACCATTTCCACATAAATGAAATGTAAAAAAAAAAAAATTGTCAATATTAAGAGAGAAGATCCCAGGATGTATCAGAGGACTGTTCAAGATCAAGGGATTTAATGAAGTTGTGTGATATAATATATAGTGATCAGACACCTGATCACAGTAATAATACATGAAGTATAAAGTGATGACTACCTGTATATATACACAGAAAGAACACAGGCGTCGTGTAGATAAACTCTATGGAGATGGTTTCTCATTGTCTCCTGAGTAGAGATGAGCGAACCGGGACAACCGAACCCGGTTTCGGTCCGAACTTCCGGAAAAGTTCGGTTCGCAGCGAATCCGAACTTCACCGGGTTCGGCCGAACCCGTTTTGACCGAACCCGGTCAAAAACATTATACAAATCGGCAGCCACTTGTCTCTATCAATCACTGATAGAGAAAAGAGGCTGCTGATTAAAAATAAAATAAAAAGCATTTCATACGTACCCGGTCGTTGTCTTGGTGACGAGTCCCTCTTCTTCCTCCAGTCCGACCTTTTCTGACGCGGCAGCCTGTGATTGGCTGCAGAGGCTTCTGCAGCCTGTGATTGGCTGCAGAGGCCGCGGCAGCCTGTGATTGGCTGCAGCGCTCACATGGGCTGCATCGTCATCAAGGAATGTCGGGCCGGATGTCGAGAGGGACGCGTCACCAAGGCAACGGCCAGGAGACCGGACTGGAGGAAGCAGGGAGTTCCCGGTAAGTATGAACGTCTTTTTTTTTACAGGTACTGTGATCGGTAGTCACTGTCCAGGGTACTGAAACAGTTACTGCCGATAAGTTAACTCTTTCAGCACCCTGGACAGTGACTATTTAGGGTATGTGCACACACACTAATTACGTCCGTAATTGACGGACATATTTCGGCCGCAAGTACCGGACCGAACACAGTGCAGGGAGCCGGGCTCCTAGCATCATACTTATGTACGATGCTAGGAGTCCCTGCCTCGCTGCAGGACAACTGTCCCGTACTGTAATCATGTTTTCAGTACGTGACAGTTGTCCTGCAGCGAGGCAGGGACTCCTAGCATCGTACATAAGTATGATGCTTGGTCCCGGCTCCCTGCACTGTGTTCGGTCCGGTACTTGAGGCCGAAATACGTCCGTCAATTACGGACGTAATTAGTGTGTGTGCACATACCCTTACTGACGTCGCGTAGCAACGCTGCCGTAATGACGGGTGCACACATGTAGCCACCCGTCATTACGGGGCCTCATGCACACGACCATAAAAACACCCGTTATCACGGGTCGTAATTACGACCCGAAATAGCGGGCCCATAGACTTCTGTTAGCCACGGGCACCTTCCCGTTTTCTCACGGGAAGGTGCCCGTGCCGTTAAAAAGATAGAACATGTTCTATTTTTTTATTTTACGGGCCGTGCTCGTAATTACGACTCGTAACTACGAGCACGGGCAGCCGGCCGCTTTTGCGAACCGTGCTGTCATTATAATTATAGCAGCACGGCCCGTAAAATAGAAAAATAGAACATGTTCTATTTTTTTAACGGCACGGGCACCTTCCCGTGAGAAAACGGAAAGGTACCCGTGGGTAACAGAAGTCTATGAGCCCGTTATTGCGGGTCGTAATTACGACCCGCAATAACGGGTGTTTTTACGGTCGTGTGCATAATGGGAGCACGGCTCGGAAAAACGAACGGCTGCCTGTGCTCATCTCCTGAAATACTCTGTGCTGCCTTAAACTCTGTGGACAGGTCAGGATCCTGTTTCTTTTAAATGCTGCTAGGGAACCCGCTCGATCCACTATATAAGGCTACGCTACAGTGCAGCATTTAAAAGAAACAGGATCCTGACCTGTCCACAGAGTTTAAGGCAGCACAGAGTATTTCAGGAGATGAGCGTGCAGATTCAGTGCTGCTGTGAACTCTGCTCTTACCATTACGTAGCTCTCAGTCTGTTACCTCTCCTCCACTCCTGTCCTCAAGAACACCTTCACATGATTGGCAAGTCACCACGTAATGGTAAGAGCAGAGTTCACAGCAGCACAGAGTATTTCAGGAGATGAGTGTGCGGATCTTGTGCGTGGTGGTGACTTGCCAATCATGTGAACGTGTTATAGAGGACAGGAGTGGAGGAGATGTAACAGACTGAGCTACGTAATGGTAAGAACAGAGTTCACAGCAGCACTGAATCTGCATGCTCATCTCCTGAAATACTCTGTGCTGCCTTAAACTCTATGGACAGGTCAGGATCCTGTTTCTTTTAAATGCTGCACTGTAGCGCAGCCTTATATAGTGGATCGAGCGGGTTCCCCAGCAGCATTTAAAAGAAACCGTGTATGTGTGTGTGTGTGTATATATGGGTGTATTTGTGTACATGTTTGTGTGTAGATGTTTGTGTGTGTTTTTGTATATGTGTGTGTTTGTGTATATGTGTGTATATGGGTGTGTGTATATATGGGTGTGTTTGTGTATATGTGTTTGTGGATATGTGTGTTTGGGTATGTGTGTTTTTGTTTGTATATGTGTTTGTGTATATGTGTTCGTGTATGTGTGTGTATAACTGTGTGTGTGTGTGTTTGGATATGTGTGTTTTTGTTTGTATATGTGTGAGTTCGTGTATATGTGTGTGTGTTTGTCTGTTTATGTGTGTGTGTGTGTATATCTTGTTGTGTTTGTGTATATATGTGTGTGTCTGTGTATGGTTGTTTGTGTGTGCGTGTATATATGTGTGTAGGTGAGTAGAAGTATTGGTATTGTTCACATTGATAACTGTTTTTTTATGTTGTTGCAGATTTTGATGTACCGATTGGACTACATCTTCGATTCGTTGGACTACTGCGTAGATCTACGTTTTTTCAAATTTTAATAAAATGGTTAACGAGGGTTTTGTTGGGGATTTCTTATTTCAATAAAAAATAATTGCCTTTGTGTTTTTTTTAAACTTTATTAGTGCCTAGATAATGGCAGTTGGCTGATTGACAGCGTCCATTATTAAGGCGGTACTTAGTGTTAGCCGGTGCAGAGGCTAGCACTAACCACCCATTATTACCCCGGTACCCACCACCACCAGGGGTGCCGGGAAGAGCTTAGTACGATCCAGTACCCGACCATCTGTTGTGATGGTCGGGTACTGGGGCGGCCGTAGGCTGGTATTATGAGGCTGGGAAGGGCCAAAAACAGTGGACCTTCCCACCCTTGTAATGCTAGGCTGCTGCTGCTGTGTTGTATCGGGCTGGTTATAAAAATGGGGGGGACCCCCACGTCGTTTTTTTTTTTAATTTAACAAATTTAGCAATAGACGGGTCCCCCATATTTTTAATAACCAGCCATATACAAGGCCGCAGCAGCCTGGCATTACATGGGTGGGAAGGGCCACTGGTTTTGTCCATTCCCAGGCTAATAACACTGTGTTGTATGTGGCTGGTTATGATAAATTGGGTGGAACCCCATGTCTTTTTAAAAAAAAAAATTAAAATAAATAAATAATTTAAAAAAATGACGTGGGGTCCCCCCCACTTTTATAACCAGCCAGATACAACACAGCAGCAGCAGCCTAGCATTACAAGGGTGGGAAGGTCCACTGTTTTTGGCCCTTCCAAGCCTCGTAATGCCAGCCTGCGGCCGCCCCAGAACCCGACCATCACAACAGATGGTCGGGTACTGGATCGTACCTGGCTCTTCCCGGCACCCCTGGTGGTGGTGGGTACCGGGGTAATAATGGTGGTTAGTGTTAGCCTCTGCACCGGCTAACACTAAGCCTCGCCTTAGTAATGGATGTTGTCACTCAGACAGCGGCCATTACTAAAGTGGTAGTAATAAAATTTGAAAAGACAAAGATATAGATAAAATATTTTATTGAAATAAAGCACCCCCAACACAACCCTCATTAACCATTTTATTGTAGAAAAAAAACGTCATCGAAGTAGTCCTCGAAACCGACGTAGTCCAAACACCAAACCTGTGAAAAAATAAAAATAAATAAAACATGTCGTAGGCTTAGATTCAGTTTAATGTGTGATACTGACTGTTATACCATGTATAGAAGCCTGCCGTGAAGTTGACTTAGATACAGGGCGCCAGCAGACAGTATCATACATGGCCATACAGACATATATACAAACATACATACAAGCATGCACATATATACATGCAAATATACATACATGCAAACATACACACATATATACATGCAAACTATCATACATACATGCATACACACACACATGAAAACATACATACATACAAACAAACATGCAAAGATACATACATATATACAAGCATGCACAAATATACATGCAAACATAAATACATGCAAACATAATTACATACATGCACATATATATATAAACATACATGCAAACATAAAAACATGCAAACATACATACATGACAACATACATACAAACATACATGACAACATACATACATGCAAACATACATACATACATGCAAACATACATACACACATGCAAACATACATGCAAATATACATACAAACATGCACATGTATACATACATGCAAACATACATGCACATATATACATACATACATGACAACATACATACATGCAAATATACATACATACATACACACATGCACATATATACATACATGCCAACATACATGCACATATATACATACATTACAACATACATACATACATACATACATACATGACAACATACATACATACATATATATATATATACACACATGCAAATATACATACAAACATACATACATACATGCAAACATACATTCATGCAAACACACATACATGCAAACATACATACATACATTCATGCAAACATACATACATACAAATAGGACAACATACATACATACATACATACATACATGACAACATACATGCAAAAATACATACATGCAAACATACATACATACATGCAAATATATACATGCAAATATACATACAAACATGCACATATATACATACATGCCAACATACATGCACAGATATACATACATACATACATGACAACATACATACATACATGCCAACATACATACATACATACATACATACATACATACATGCCAACATACATACATGCCAAAAAAAAATAATAATATGTTCATACTTACTTTCCTCCTGTCCGGCCTCCAGCAATGACGTTTCATCCATGTCGCCGCTGCAGCCTGTGATTGGCTGCAGAGGCGGTCACGTGGGATGAAGCGTCATCCTGACGTGCGTGACCGCCACTACAGCCTGTGATTGGCTGCAGCGGCGTATAATTTTTATTTTTTTCTTACATTTAAATTGTATTTTCCGCGCGCCGAGCATGTACTGTGAAGGTTGCTGAAAGAGTTAGTGCAGCCCATTAACTCTATCAGCACCCTGGACAGTACCATGCTCGGCGCACGGAAGTGACAGGTTCGGTCAGAACTAGTTCGGTCCGAACCGAACTTTTTTGTGAAATTCGGCGAACTAGCCGAACCGAACTTTTGATAAGTTCGCTCATCTCTACTCCTGAGCTTCTGTGGAGTGAAGAAAATAAAAATAACCTTATTCATCATTAACTTTTACTTTACTTTCTTGATTCGCAGATCAATTAATTTTATCCTTATGGAAATAAAGTTTAACATCAAGGGGAAAAAGTTTAGAAAGTAAATCACTGGTTAGAAGAGGAAACTTGTATTTAGTAAAAGTAAATGTAAAAAAATTTTGGACTTATTACTTCACATATAGATCCATACTGTAAATAATTAACAATAAAGAAAATAATCAAAATAATCACAGAGCTCATGTACACGGCCATAATACGACCCGCCAAAGTTGTACGGAGCCGTAATATGAAATCAATAGCATTCTATGGGGCGTTACTATACTTTTCATAATTTTTTTCTATTGGATTCTGGCATAAAAAAAAACAAAAACATTGTGTTACCTTAGATGCCATATAATGAAGCATTATTGCTAGGGTGAATAGTTCTGTAATATGATGCCACATGCACCATACCAGGGCACATGAAGGCATGGAATACCTAAGACTATATATGGCCTCCGTGCACACAGCCCCTATACATACAGGAAGGAGAAGTCATCATCCCGCTATTTTATTTAGTAAAACTTCTTTGCTACCTTCCATCTCTCCATCATCTTTTGACATTGACCTTGTCTGTGTCTACTCTCCCTATAACCAATACACACTGCAATTATATATATTCTTTATATGAATTGCCAATACTTCCAATTCCAGATCATCCTGCTACTATCATGGATATCATTAAACATCTCCAATAGACGCCAACAATCATAATGCTCTTAACCCCAAGCGATCTTGTAACTTTTGCAAAAACTCCAACGGTGACCCATAGGGAGTCATTAAAGTCAAATCCTGACCACAATATTACGTAGATATTTAGCTCTAAATAAGGGAACTCCACCATATTTATGGGGGCAAAAGAGTAGTCCCCTTTTAGAAAAGACGATCGAGTCAGGTGTCGTATTGTTCCGCTCTGCAAGGCGAACGAATGGACGCCTAGCAAAGGTCCTTCGGACCCACGGTTTAGTTTTTGACTCTGTCAAAGTATTCGTCTAAACGTTTGGAGTGTTTTGCTGGCCGTAAACCGCGCACGCCACCGTCATGAAACTGTACAAATTTCAAGGTCAGACCTTTAGTGGTAAACTTCGGGAGTCAGAAACGATACCGGTCGCTTCCCTGAAGATTTATTTTTTCACTTTGAACCGCAGGCGGTGCAGGCGAAAGTCAATAACAGACCACGTCCGTCCATACAAAACTTTCGGTCCCAAAAGGTCAAATAGACTCTAAAACACAATCTAGTGCACTCAGAATTAATTTTTTTCGGGAAGACGTCAGGTGAGGCATACCAAAAAAGGCGTAGACAGCAGCAGAACACGGCAACAGCACAGCACGGCACTAGAACTGGGTAACATGGAAACTGGATACGGGATACAGAAACAAGGTACACTGGGAAACTGGAAGACACTGGGAGACCATTAGCATGACAACGTTTGGGTAACAAGCAACGCTCTGGCAAAGAGCAAGAGGGCAGAGCCCTTTTTATAGCCCAGGGCATCCTGGGCTAGATTGCAGACTTCCTGCAATATGCGCACACTGGCCCTTTAAGACCGTGCATGCGCCCTCCGGAGACAGTCTCGATGTCCGGAAGTGAGTGTCGGCACCAGCAGAGAGAAACTTCATAAACTCAATCCAAAATTATTTGACATATGTACAATCCCATATTAAAGCCAACATGGGATGTGTGACATCTAGAATAGAGGTCAAGGGGCAATTTGCCCCTAGAAGAATTGATGCTATAACTTTTTTTATTTGTTTGGCTAACTACGTGATTTTTGCGACGTTTTTTCCGTAGACAATGCAGGTTTCTTTTTTTATCGTTTTTATACACACCTTTTTTGCTATTTTAGAATTTTTATTCATAAAGTTTGAAAATAATAGTAAAAAAATATGCTTTTTTACGTTTCAGCTATTTGTTTTTGGTAATAACATAGTTTTACCCTAAAATAGACCTTTTATTTGTGATCGTCATTGTCTACCGTAAATTTTAATATATTACATGTCTATATTAGGGTAATTGGGTCAGCGCTAGTGTTACATCAATGATTGGCGGGGGGACGTTATTTTTTGGGGTGGGTATTTTATGTGTATTTATTATTTAATTTTTTTTTGCACTTTACTTTATTATTTTTTTTATTACTATGGTCTGTCCCCCAAAGGTCAAAAAAAACCTTTGGGGAACTTTATATATATTTTTTCTTTCTTTTACACCATGCTTTTCCACTGTTACTGGAGCTGCACAGCAGCCCCAGTTACAGGTGAAATCAGCCCTCTCATAGTGACGAATGTCATCAATAGGGCTGTGCTGGGTCTAGTAAGACCCAGCAGCAGCCTGCCACTAACGGCACCCGGCGATCATGTGACCAGTCACATGATCACCGGGAGGAATAGAGACAGCGGCGCAGCTGCTGTCTCTATTCCTATACACAGCGTTCATTGAGCGCTGTGTAAAAAGACATCGGAGAAGGCAGAAGCAGCGAGAGCTGCTTCTATCCTCTCCTCAGGGTCCCCGGCAGTCACTGACAGCCGGAGACCCGACATTCAGCTGCCCGATTTTCAAGAAAATTTCAAAAGGCTATTTTTACAGGAGCAGTTCAGTTGTGAAGTGGCTTTGAGGGCCTTATATTTTAGAATCCCCCAAAAAGTCACCCCATTTTAAAAACTTCACCCCTCAAAGTATTCAAAACAGCATTTAGAAAATGTCTTAACCCTTCAGACTTTTCACAGGAATTAAAGCAAAGTAAAGGTGAAATTAAAAAATTTCATATTTTTTTGCAGAAATTAATTTTTAATACAATTGTCTTTATAACACAGAAAGTTTTACCAGAGAAATGCAACTCAATATTTATTACCCAGGTTCTGCAGTTTTAGGAAATATCCCACATGTGGCCGTAGCGTGCTACTGGACTGAAGCACCGGCCTCAGAAGCAAAGGAGCACCTAGTGGATTTTGGGGCCTTATTTTTATTACAATATATTTTAGGCACCATGTCACATTTGCAAGGCCTCTGAGGAGACAAAACAGTGGAAACCCCCCACAAGTGGCCCCATTTTGGAAACTACACCCATTGAAGAAATTATCTAGGGGTATAGTGAGCGTTTTGACCCCACAGGTTTTTTGCAGAAATTATTGGAAATAGGCCCTGAAAATAAAAATCTACATTTTTTCAAAGAAAATGTAGGTTTAGCGATTTTTTTCTCATTTCCACAAGGACTAAAGGAGAAAAAGCACAACCAAATTTGTAAAGCAATTTCTCCCGAATAAAACAATACCCCACATGTGGTAATAAACAGCTGTTTGGACACACGGCAGGGCTTAGAAGGGATGGAGCACCATTTGGCTTTTGGAGTTCACATTTAGCAGGAGTGGTTTGCAGAGGCCATGTCACATTTACAAAGCCCCATAGGGGACAAAACATTGGAAACCCCCCCACAAGTGACCCCATTTTAGAAACTACACCCATTGAGGAAATTATCTAGGGGTGTAGTAAGCATTTTGACCCCATAGATGCTTCGTAGAATTTATTAGAATTGGGCAGTGAAAATAAAAACAATCCTTTTTCTTCAATAAGACGTAGCTTTAGCGCAAAATTTTTCATTTTAACAACGAATAAAGGAAAAAAAAGAACCCAACATTTGTAAAGCAATTTCTCCTGAGTACGGCAATACCCCATATGTGGTCATAAACTGCTGTTGGGGCACATGGCAGGGCTCAGAAGGGAAGGAGCGCCATTTGGAGTACAGATTTTGCTGGATTGGTTTCTGGGCGCCTGTGGGACCAAAACAGTGGAAACCCCCAGAAGTGACCCCATTTTGGAAACTACACCCCTCAATGCATTTACCTAGGGGTGTAGTAAGCATGTTAACCCTCCAGGTGTTTTGTAGAAATTAGTGTGCACTTGATGCTGCAGAGTGAAAATGGGATTTTTTTCCATAGATATGCCAATATGTGGTGCCCAGCTTGTGCCACCATAACAAGACAACTCTGATTATGCGGTGTTTCCCGGTTTCAGAAACACCCTACATGTGGCTCTAATCTTTTACCTGGACATTCAACCAGGCTCAGGAGTGAAAGCGTACCATGTAAAATTGAGGCCTAATTTGGCGGTTTACAAAGTATTGGTTCACAACTGCAGAGGCTCAGATGTGAAATAATAAAAAGAAAACCCTGAGAAGTGACCCCATTTGGAAACTGCACCCCTCAAGGCATTTGTTAAGGGGTGTAGTGAGCATTTCACCCCACAGGTCTTTTCCATAAATTATTGCATTGCGGAAGGTGCAAATTAAAAATGTATATTTGTCCCTAGATATGCCATTCAGTGGCAAATATGTCATGCCCAGCTTATACCACTGGAGACACACACCCCAAAAATTGTTAAAAGGGTTCTCCCGGGTATGGCGATGCCATATATATGGAAGGAAACTGCTGTTTGGGCACGCTGTAGGGTTCAGATGGGAGGGAACGCCATTTGGCTTTTAGAGAGCGGATTTTGCTTGGTAGTAGTTTTGTTTGGAGTCTTACTGGTGTTTTATAATGTGGGGGTACATCTGAGCTGGGCAGAGTACATCAGGGGTATAGTCAGGTGGTATAATAATGGGGTATAAAAACTATAAAATGATCCATAGATGTGTGTTACGCTGTGAAGCAATCCTTTCCGCACAGGCCGGTGTCGCACTGATAAATGGTGTCCTTTCTTATCCCACTTTTGGTCCACACTCCGCACCTTTGCAGTTAGGGGAATTTTGCTGGGAAAGTGTTGTCCTGGTATAATACGGGCGCCCTCGCTTCCAGCTGATATGTTTGGGCCCCCCCTTCCTGGTTCCCTAATTTTAGGGCCTTGATAAATCGCCTCTTGAAAACAGAAGAAATGTTGCCCTCGGGCTGCACAACTGCATATTTTTTATTTCCTGACTTATTGGAGCCTTAACTAATTACATTTTTTCATAGACGTAGTGGTATGAGGGCCTTTTTTTTGCGGGACGAGCTGTAGTTATTATTGGTACCATTTTGGGGTACATGCGACTTTTTGATAACCTTTTATCCTATTTTTTGGGAGGCCAGATAAACAAAAAACCGCAATTCTGCCATAGTTTTTTTAGTTTTTTTTTATACAGCGCTCACCATGCGTTATAAACTACATGTTCACGTTATTCTGCGGGTCAGTACGATTCCGGCGATACCTAATTTACAGCACTTTTTTATGATTTACAACGTTTTGCACAATAAAATTACTTTTGTAAAAAGAATGTATTTTTTCTGTCGCCGTTGTGAGAACCATAACTTTTTAATTTTTTTGTCGACGGAGCTGTATGAGGGCTTGTTTTTTGTGAGATGAGCTATAGTTTGTATAGGTACCATTTTTGGATACGTGCAACTTTTTGATCACTTTTTAATCCAATATTTGTAGGGCAAAGTGACCAAAAAACAGTAACTCTGGTATAGTTTCTTACGTTTTTTTTTACGCTGTTCACCACGTGCAATAAATAATATAATGTTTTGATACCTCAGGTCGTTACAGTCGCGGCGATACCAAATACGTATGGTTTATTATTTTTTTTCAATAATAAAGGACTTGATAAGTGAAAAAGGGCGATTGTGTTTTATTTTATTACTTGAAACTTTTATTGTTTTCAAAATTTAATTTTTTCACTTTTTTTACACTTTTTTATACTTTTTTTACACTTTTTTTCAAGTCCCACTAGAGGACTTGAAGTTCCAACTGTCTGATGTTTTTTTCTAATACATTGCACTACATACGTAGTCCATTGTGTCTCCTGTTGCCATAGCAGCAGTCGCCAGTCCTGATTGCCTGTCAGGGCCGGCGATCTGCTAGTAACCGCTACGAAGCAGCAATCGCTTTCGATTGCTGCATCAAAGGGGTTCATGTCAGGGATCGGAGCTAGCTCCATGTCCTGATGTTACAGGTGGATGTCAGCTGTAACATACAGCTGACTTCCACCGCTGATGACGCCGGATCAGATTCTGAGCATGCACCATTTTGCCAGCGGCTACGGAAGCCGATCAGGCTCCGCCGCTGTGCGGATCTTGACCGGCTTCCATGCTAGGCAGACCCGGAGGCCAATATTAGGCTTCCAGTTACCATTGCAGCCACCGGAACCCCGGCAATTTCATTTCTGGGGTTACGATGAGCTGCAAACAGCTTAAATGTAGCGATCACGTTTGAACGCTGCATTGAAGGGGTTAATGACAGGGATCAAAGCTAATTTTGGTCCCCGCCATTACAGCCGGATGTCAGCTTCTGAGCCGGTGCAAAACATTTGGTGTAAGTATACGACATTTTGCGGGAAGCACTAGCTTTTCATGTCGTATACTTACGACAAATGTCGGGAAGGTTGTTAAACTAATCTAGAAAATGAAAGCCTCATAAGGCTTGTAAAAAAAAACAAAGTAAAAATAGTTGTGATATTCAAAGTGGTTGCAAAGTTATTATCGTTGAAAGAAGGGCATATCAAAAATGGAAAATTCGACCTGGACACGGGGGCACAACAAACCCTTGGTCATGAAAGGGTTAATAATGTTCAAAAATGCAGCAAGTGTTACTGTAACTCTCCTAATTTTGTCTACAATGTACCATTAGAACACTGGAGTGATTGTTGCTGGAAATGGGCCTCTATACACCTATGTAGATATTGCATTAAAAACCAGACGTTTGCAGCTAGAATAGTCATTTAACACATTAATAATGTATAGAGTGTATTTCTGATTAATTTAATGTTAACTTCATTGAAAAAAACTGTTCTTTTCTTTCAAAAATAAGGAAATTTCTAAGTGACCCTAAACTTTTGAACGGTAGTGTACATTTTTTTAAACAAATTAATTAATTCACATATTCTCAAAATCAATCAGTTTTTTTTTATGTTTTTGAATTTGCCAAAACAATAGGAGACTCTAGAGACAATGGCGAAAAATCTCCAAAGACTTATTATACCTGCCATCTCACCTTTTATTTTCTATATAAAGATCTGTTGTAGTTCATGTTTGTCTGCCTGGCGGCCATACAACATGACTGTGATATCGTCTAAAAGTCCAATCATTTCCCTCTGGGACATTTCTTCACAACAGAATTAAGATTAATGAAAGAAACTGAACATAAAAATAAATTTTCACAGCAAAAGAATATCTGATGTAAGTTTTCCCAGGAAACCTTTGTGAATCATTGGATAAGGTCTACTTAAGATTACTCTCAAAGTGTCTGCAATATATATATATATATATATATATATATATATATATATGTATTCTTTTTTTTTTTTTTTATGTGTATTAAACTTTTTGTTATTTAATAAAGAATTTGAAATTAATGTTCCTGTTGAAGGTTAAATTAAACAACAAAAAGCTTGAGATACATTTGCCAATTTTTAAAAAATACAAATATATTCCAGATACAGTGGAGGAAATAAGTATTTGATCCCTTGCTGATTTTGTAAGTTTGCCCACTGTCAAAGTCATGAACAGTCTAGAATTTTTAGGCTAGGTTAATTTTACCAGTGAGAGATAGATTATATAAAAAAAAAGAAAAGAAAATCACATTGCCAAAATTATATATATTTATTTGCATTGTGCACAGAGAAATAAGTATTTGATCCCCTACAAACCATTAAGAGTTCAGCCTCCTCCAGACCAGTTACACGCTCCAAATCAACTTGGTGCCTGCATTAAAGACAGCTGTCTTACATGGTCACCTGTATAAAAGACTCCTGTCCACAGACTCAATTAATCAGTCTGACTCTAACCTCTACAACATGGGCAAGACCAAAGAGCTTTCTAAGGATGTCAGGGACAAGATCATAGACCTGCACAAGGCTGGAATGGGCTAAAAACCATAAGTAAGACGCTGGGTGAGAAGGAGACAACTGTTGGTGCAATAGTAAGAAATTGGAAGACATACAAAATGACTGTCAATCGACATCGATCTGGGGCTCCATGCAAAATCTCACCTCGTGGGGTATCCTTGATCCTGAGGAAGGTGAGAGCTCAGCCGAAAACTACACGGGGGGAACTTGTTAATGATCTGAAGGCAGCTGGGACCACAGACACCAAGAAAACCATTGGTAACACATTACGCCGTAATGGATTAAAATCCTGCAGTGCCCGCAAGTTCCCCCTGCTCAAGAAGGCACATGTACAGGCCCGTCTGAAGTTTGCAAATGAACATCTGGATGATTCTGAGAGTGATTGGGAGAAGGTGCTGTGGTCAGATGAGACTAAAATTGAGCTATTTGGCATTAACTCAACTCGCCGTGTTTGGAGGAAGAGAAATGCTACCTATGACCCAAAGAACAACGTCTCCACTGTCAAGCATGGAGGTGGAAACATTATGTTTCGGGGGTGTTTCTCTGCTAAGGGCACAGGACTACTTCACCGCATCAATGGGAGAATGGATGGAGCCATGTACCATCAAATCCTGAGTGACAACCTCCTTCCCTCCACCAGGACATTAAAAATGGCTCGTGGCTGGTTCTTCCAGCATGACAATGACCCGAAACATACAGCCAAGACAACAAAGGAGTGGCTCAAGCGACAGCCTCGAAATGTTAATGATTTACAGATAATCTGCAAAGAGGAGTGGGCCAAAATGCCATCTAAGGGCGGGTTCACACGTGGCGGAATTTCACTTAAATTCCGCTGCGGACACTCCGCAGCGTTAATCCGCAGCGGAGCCGTTTCTCCATTGACTTTCACTTTAATTTAGCAGTGTTCGTTTAGACGATGCGTACAATTCCGCTGCGGAGCATAGGCTGCGGAGCGGAATTTGGTGTCCGCAGCATGCTCTGTCTGTTGCGGAGCAGTGGCGGACTCATGGCGGAATTTCTCCATTGACTTCAATGGAGATTCTAATTTCCGCAATGAAGTCCGCAGCTGTCATGCACATGTTATGTGTGCTGCGGATGCGTCTTGCTTTTTTAACTTGACATTTCTTCATTCTGGCTGGACCTATGTATTTCTAGGTCTACAGCCAGACTGAGGAAGTCAATGGGGCTCCCGTAATGACGGGAGCGTTGCTAGGAGACGTCTGTAAATAGTCACTGTCCAGGGTGCTGAAAGAGTTAAGCGATCGGCAGTAACTGTTTCTGCACCCGGGACAGTGACTACCGATCACAATATAGAGCAACCTGTCAAAAAAATATAAGTTCCTACTTACCGAGAACTCCCTGCTTCTGTCTCCAGTCTGGCTTCCCAGGATGACGTTTCAGTCTAAGTGACGGCTGCAGCCAATCACAGGCCAAGCACAGGCTGCAGCGGTCACATGGACTGGCGCGTCATCCAGGGAGGTCGGGCTGGATGCCGAAAGAGGGACGCGTCACCAAGACAACGGCCGGTAAGTATGAAAATCGTTTACTTTCACTAGGGAAAGTGCTGTCCCTTCTCTCTATCCTGCACTGATAGAGAGAAGGGAAGCACTTTTCCCGCTGTCCGCAGCAGCTAGTCCGCATCAATTTTCTGCACATTTTGTGCAGATCCGCAGCAGAATCTGCAACGCAGATTCTGTGCGGCATTGATGCGGACAGTTGCGGAGGAAATCCGCCACGTGTGGTCATGCCCTTACATGTGTGCAAACCTCATCATCAACTACAAAAAACGTCTGACTGCTGTGCTTGCCAACAAGGGTATGGCCACCAAGTATTAAGTCTTGTTTGCCAAAGGGATCAAATACTTATTTCTCTGTGCACAATGCAAATAAATATATATAATTTTGACAATGTGATTTTAAATATAATCTATCTTTCACTGGTAAAATTAACCTAGCCTAAAAATTCAGCAAGGGATCAAATACTTATTTCCTTCACTGTATATATATATATATATATATATATATATATATATATAATTTTTTTATTCATATATGTTGGATCAACCCCTTCGCGCTCAGGTCAGTACAATTACGTCCTGCTGAGCGCATCGTTCGCGCTCAGCTCAGTAATAGTACTGACCTGAGTTAACACGGCGCTATCTTCTCCCGGCTCGTGTTTGAGCTGTGATACCTGCTGTTTCCGACAGCAGGCTATCACAGCTTAGTGTGCAGGGACGGATCGCGGTGGTCCCCGCCAATTAACCCCTTAGAAGCCGCGTTCAATAGCGATCGCGGCTTCTTAGGGGTTTAGCTGCCATCGCCGGCCTGCTACACGATAGCGGGCCGTGATGGCTACTATGGAAACCAGAATCCTAACAATGGACTCTGGCTACGCCATCGACGGAAGCCTAGTGGGTCCTGACAAAGTCAGGACCCACTATGCTTGCTGTCAGCGAACAGCTGACAGCTCTAATACACTGCACTACGTAGCCTCATGTCCTCATGTCCCCTAGTGGGACAAAGTAAAAAAAAGTGTAAAAAAGTAAAAAAAAGTTGTGTAAAAATAAGAAAATAAAAGTTTTAAAAGTGCTAAAAGTAAAAATCCCCCTTTTTCCCTTATCAGTCTTTTATTATTAATAAAAATATATAAATAAACAAATAAACTATACATAATTGGTATTGCCGCGTCCGTAACGGCCTGAACTACAAAACGATGTCATTATTTATCCCGTGCGGTAAACGCCGTAAGAGAAAATAATAATAAACCGAACCACAATCACAATTGTTTGGTCACTTCACCTCACAAAAAATTGAATAAAAAGAGATCAAAAAGTCGCATGTACCTAAAAATGGTGCTGATCGAAACTACAGTTCGTTACGCAAAAAATAAGTCCTCGCACAGCTTTATTGATGGAAAAATAAAACAGTTATCGCTCTTAGAATAAGGTAACACAAAAAATAAATTATATTTTACAAAATGTATTTTATTGTGCAAACGCCATAAGACATAAAATAAAACTATAAACATCTGGTATCGCCGTAATCGTATCACCCCGCAGAATAAAGTGAATATGTTATTTATAGCGCACGGTGAAAGCTGTAAAAAAAAATTGAATAAAAAACAATAGTAAAATTGTTGTTTTTTAGTCACCACGCCTCTTAAAAATAGAATAAAAACTGATCAAAAAGTCGCATGCACCCCAAGAAAACTAAAATGAATTCCTCAAAGTCTCTAGTTTCCAAAAAGGGGTCACTTTTGTGGGGTTACCACTGTTTTAGCACCATAAGACCTCTTCAAACCGGACATGGTGCCTAATAAATAATTAAATTTAATTAATTAAATGTCACCTCTACTTTGCTCTAAATTCCTGTGAAACACCTAAAGGGTTAATAAACTTTCTAAAAGCTGTTGTGAATACTTTGAGGGGTCTAGTTTCTAAAATGGGGTGTTTGATAAGGGTGTCTAATATATGGGCCCCTCAAAGCAACTTCAGAACTGAGCTGGAAACTAAAAAATAAAATAAAAATGTGGCAATACTTTGCTTCTTACATTATACTGATAGTGAGCCGTGCCCACCTCGAGATGGCCCCAGTTTTGACCGTTTGTATAAACGGAGACCCCTATTAGACAATTTCAATGTCCGGTTTTCCCAGCATTCACCCTCGAGAAGTGTATGAGGAGTCCTTGGTACATTTTAAAGGGAGGGTTCATTTCCGCGAGTACCTGCCGAGTAAGAGGGCAAGGTATGGCGTAAAGATGTATACGCTGTGCAAGAGTGCATCAGGGTATACCTACAAATTTAGGATATATGAAGGGAAGGACAGCAGTATTCAGCCCCCAGAATGCCCCCCCTTACTGGGAGTTAATACAAAAATTGTGTGGGATTTGGTGCACCCACTGCTGGACCAGGGTTACCACCTCTACCTGGATAATTTTTATACCAGCTTCCCACTCTTCAACTGCCTCGCTTCCAGAAGTCCTGCGGCATGCGGCACTGCTAGAAGAAACCTGAGAGGCCTCCCTAAGACTCTGCTTGAGCAAACAAGAAGGGGTGAGAGCAGGGCACAATCTAGCAGCAACATATTGTGTGTCAAGTACAAGACAAGGGAGATGCCACACCAGTACCCATGTACCTGTACGAGGTACCAGTACAGAGACCACCAAACCAGACTGCATCCTGGACTACAATAGGTACATGGGAGGGGTGGACTTGTCAGATCAAGTCATGAAACCCTACAGTACTTCTGGAAGCGGGGCCACACGCATCGTACCAGGGCAACACTTTTTAGGAGAAGTTCCCCAAACTGGCAAGAAGGGAAAAAGTCAAAAGAGGTGCAAAGTCTGCTATAAGAGGGGGATAAGGAAGGACACAATATATCAATGTGACACAAGTCCTGAAAAACCAGAGCTCTGCATGAAAGAGTGTTTTCAAATTTATCATCCATCCCTTTATTTTTAATTTACCCGAGTTTTACTCGCTCTGATCCACTTTGCACAGCTTACCCCTCCTCATCTTTCCCCTCTGAGCCCTGCTGCGTGCCCAGGCAGCTGATAACAGCCACATGTAGGGTATTGCCGTACCCGGGAGAACCAACATTACAGTTTATGAGGTGTATATCTCCGGTGGCGCATGCTGGGCACAATATATCGGACACTGAAATGGCATAGATGTATAGAAAATTGCAAATATCACTCTGCACCAACTGCTGCACATTATCTTTTACACAATACCTGTGGGGTCAAAATGCTCACTACACCTCTAGATAAATGCCTTAAGGGGTGTAGATTTTAAAACAGGGTCACTTCTCGGGGGTTTCAACTGTACCGGTACCTCAGGGGCTTCTGCATACAAGACTTAGCACCAGAAAAGCTCCAGTAGGCCAAATGGTGTTCCTTTCCTTCTGAGCCCTGCCGTGTGCCCAGGCAACTAATAACAGCCACATGTATGGTATTGCCATACCCGGGAGAACCCACATTACAGTTTATGGGGTGTATGTCTCCGGTGGCACATGCTGGGCACAATATATCGGACACTGACATGGCATATATATAGAAAATTGCAAATCTCACTCTGTACCATCTGTTGCGCATTATCTTTTACACAATACCTGTGGGGTCAAAATGCTCACTACACCTCTAGATGAATTCCTTAAGGGGTGTTGTTTTTAAAACGGGGTCACTTCTCAGGGGTTTCAACTGTACTGATACCAAAGGGGCTTCTGCACACATGACTTAGCACCAGAAAATTCCCAGTAGGCCACATGGTGGTCCTTTCCTTCTGAGCCCTGCCGTGTGCCCAGGCAGCTAATAACAGCCACATGTAGGGTATTGCCATACCCGGGAGAACCCACATTACAGTTTATGGGGTGTATGTCTCCGGTGGCACATGCTGGGCACAATATATCGGACACTGACATGGCATATATATATAAAATTGCAAATCTCACTCTGTACCATCTGTTGCGCATTATCTTTTACACAATACCTGTGGGGCCAAAATGCTCACTACACCTCTAGATGAATTCCTTAAGGGGTGTCGTTTTTAAAACGGGGTCACTTCTCAGGGGTTTCAACTGTACTGATACCTCAGGGACTTCTGCACACATGACTTAGCACCAGAAAATTCCCAGTAGGCCACATGGTGGTCCTTTCCTTCTGAGCCCTCCCATGCGCCCAAACGGCAGTTTATCACCACAAATAGGGTATTGCCACACTCAGAACAAATTGGGAAACAAAATGGGGTATTTTATTCCTTGTGAAAATAAGAAATTTTGAGCCAAAACTACCTCTTATTGGAAAAAATTACATATTTTTAAATTCACAGCCCAATTCTAATAAATTCTGTGAAAAAACTGTGGGGTCTAAATGGTCACAACACCCATAAATAAATTCCTTGAGGGTGTAGTTTCCAAAATGGGGTCACTTCTGGTGGGTTTCCATTGCTTTGAAACCTTTGGGGCTCTGCAAATGCGACATGGCACCCGAAAACCAATCCAGCAAAATCTGGGCTCCAAAGAATACATAGCGCTCCTTTCCTTCTGATCCCTCCCATGGGCCCAAACGGCAGTATATCACCACAAATAGGGTATTGCCGTACTCAGGACAAATTGGGCAACAAAATGGGGTATTTTATTCGTTGTGAAAATAAGACATTTTGAGCCAAAACGACATCTTATTGGAAAAATGTTTTTTTTTTTTTTAATTCACAGCCCAATTCAAATAAGTTCTGTGAAAAAACTGTGGGGTCTAAATAGTCACAACACCCATAAATAAATTCCTTAAGGGGTTTTGTTTCCAAAATGGGGTCACTTTTGGTGGGTTTCCATTGCTTTGATACCTCTGAGGCTCTGCAAATGCGACATGGCACCCGAAAACCAATCCAGCAAAATCTGGACTGCTAAGAACACATAGCGCTCCTTTCCTTCTGAGTCCTCCCATGGGCCCAAACGGCAGTTTATCACCACAAATGGGGTATTGCCGCACTCAGGACAAATTGGGCAACAAAATGGGGCATTTTATTCCCTGTGAAAATAAGAAATTCTGATAAAAAATGACATCTTATTGGAAAAATTTTCATTCTTTTAATTTCACAGCCCCCAAAATTTAATTTCACAGACCCCAAAACTACGGGGTCAAAATGGTAACAATAACCATAAATGAATTCCTTGAGGGGTGCAGTTTCCAAAATAGGGTCAGTTTTGGGGGATTCCTACTGTTTTGGCACCTCAACACCTCTCCAAACCTGGCATGCTGCCTAAAATATATTCTAATAAAAAAGAAGCACCAAAATGCACTAGGTGCTTCTTTGCTTCTGGGGCTTTTCTTTTAGTCCACGAGCGCACTAGAGCCACATGTGGGACATTTCTAAAAACTGCAGAATCTGGACAATACATATTTAGTAGTGTTTCTCTGGTAAAACCTTCTTTGTTACAGAAAAAAACCACTTTGCTTTAATTCCTGTGAAATGCCTGAAGGGTTAAAAAACTTTCTAAATGCTATTTTGAATACTTTGAGGGGTCTAGTTTTTAAAATGTTTTATGGGGGTTTCTAATACATAGGCCCCTCAAAGCCCCTTCAGAACTGAACAGGTACCTTAAAAAAAAGGCTTTTGACATTTTCTTAAAAATATGAGAAATTGCTGTTCATGTTCTAAGCCTTGTAACGTCCAAGAAAAATAAAATAATGCTCTAAAAACTATGCAGATCTAAAGTAGACTTATGGGAAATGTGAACTAGTAACTATTTTGGCTGGTATAACCATCTGTTTTACAAGCACATGCATTTAAATTCAGAAAAATTCTATTTTTTCAAATTTTTCTCTAAAATTTGCAATTTTTCACAAATAAACACTGAATATATCGACCAAATTTTACCACTAACATAAAGCCCAATGTCTCATGAGAAAACAATCTCAGACTCGCTTGTATAAGTTTAAGCATTCCAACGTTATTACCACATAAAGTGAAATATGTCAGATTTAAAAAATGGGCTCTGAGCCTTAAGGCCCAAACTAGGCTGCGTCCTTAAAGGGATCCTGTCATCAACATCTTACCTTTTAAACTCGCCTGACCCCTCAATGGCCGCAGCTGTCCAGAGTTCATTCCTGTTCTCTTCTTTCCTGAAGTCTTCTTCTGTCAGTAAATATCGTCGTTTAAACTTTTCCCGCCTTTTATGGTAATTATTTTACCCTCTGGGATGCAGCTTCTTAACCACGCCCACTGCCACCACCTGTCCGGCCCTGACTGCCTAAGGAGCTGTCAATCAAAAAGAAGGAGGTGGAGTCCACTATGAGATGCTGGAGGAATGAAAACCTGACTCTTTTCAGATGAAGATTTGACTCTTTTCTGCTCATTTGCATATGGCTTGGGACCACTGAAAAACGGAATACTAAAGCTACAGAGCTTACTTAGAACATATTTATAGCTTAGATGACAATGATTTTTCACCCACTTTCACCAGGTATTGCTGGCTTTATAGCTAAAATGCTGTTGACAGGTTCCCTTTATGGCCTTAAGGGGTTAATTGACTTGTTTGGAAAACATTATAAATGGTATGGTGTTTCCCATGAAATACTTTTTTGACATACTCACATAATGTGCCAGCTCGGGGTACCACATCTGAAACTTTCACCTTTGGGCAGAACACACTTTTCTGTAACTCTTATAAACAAGAATGGAGAGAGTTTCAGAAATTCACGGTTTTGTCAGCATTCACTCCTCATCCTGGGTGCAGTGTGCACCTCACCTTGCGGATCAAGGGTCAAGAGATAATCCCACGTTCTCAATCTGTGGAGGTCCAAGGGGTGGAAACCACTGTGGATATGCCGGTTAGGATCAATTGTAAAATCATGCAGGAAAGGACCATCAATAACAGAACAATTTTGTTTCTTGGGCACGGCCGAACCAAACTGCATGGCTGTAGTTTGTAAATGCAGACTATCGTGGCTCCAGCTGACCTCCTGTTTCCGGAGCCTAAAAATGGCGGTGGATGGGTCATCTGGTGAGATGAAGAAAAAATGGTATAATGTAAACACGAGCACTGTAGAACCTGGACTCCTCATTCCCAACAGCACATTTCCCGTGTCTCCCTGACAGCCGCGCACGCTTCACGAGGAGTTCACGTTCCTTGTCATTTGTGTTTTTTTTGTGATTAACATCGATATGGAGCGTTTATTTGGGAACCGTATGTTGTTATTATGTCAGCAGTGTATGTTATGCTCAAACATTATGTGGCACTGCTACTTAGGCATTGTACAGTTTATTATTTTTTTTCTGTGGCCAACTTAAGGCTCTGTTATTTAGTCACCGACCTGTGTGACACTGATAATTTGGCATTAAACAGGTTATTTCTCCCCTGTATACATGCTGGATAACTAACACTGATTGGGTATGTGGTCTAGAACTAGTAAGCTGTTGTAACTCACGTCTGTCTAGCTTTGTTCTGCACATCCGCCATCCTGAAACTGGCATCAGTCGCGTCCTGTAACTAAAGTCCTGATTGGTTGATGTAATTTGCCTTTAGCATCCAACTGCAAAACATTAAGGTTTTTGAATTGTTTTTTCTACTGATTTGATTCCAACATAAAAATAAATACAATTTAAATTACATTTTCTTTTTTAAATAATAAATTGACTCACAATATTTTATCAAGTTTATTTGTCATATATAATAAAAATAATCTAAAAAAGTGTATGCATTTAAAATTCAACAGAAAAATCTATATGTTTTTCCCCAAATGAATTATACATCATGCAGCTATGTACACAAAAATTGTAAAAGCTTATTAGCTCTGGAATTACATGTCATATAAATAAAAAATTATCCTGGAGTTTAAAAAGATACAAATGTGATATAAATGGCTCATACAAAAAAATATGGTGAAGTTATTCGATGTAAAATCCAATCAAACTACAATGGGACCTGGAAAAAAAAGTTCAATCTCTAGAGGCAACAACTTTCTTTACTGTCAGGCTGGATTCACACAAGCACATTACGTCCGTAATGGACGGAACGTATTTCGGCCACAAGTCCCAGACCGAACACACTGCAGGGAGCCGGGCTCCTAGCATCATAGTTATGTACGATGCTAGGAGTCCCTGCCTCGCTGCAGGACAACTGTCCCGTACTGTAATCATGTTTTCAGTATGGGACAGTAGTTCCACAGAGAGGCAGGGACTCCTAGCATCGTACATAACCATGATACTAGGAGCCCGGCTCCCTGCAGTGTGTTCGGTCCGGGACTTGTGGCCGAAATACGTTCAGTCCATTACGGACATAATGTGCTAGTGTGAATCCAGCCTAAGAGCGGTAAATCTGTGGGAGTTTCCTCAATAGCCAATCACATCCGGAACAGGAGATGGCTTCAAGAAAGGCATAAATGATGACACAGAGCAGAGCAACATAAAACTGTCTGTAAATAGATAGAATTCTGCTATAAATGTCAATCCAGTCTGATCACCACTTGAATTCAGGTGGGTAATTTTAGGGCAGATTGGGTTATGCATAATTTTTAATTTAATTTTTTTAAATTTTCTCTGAATCAAAAGGGAAAAATAAAGCTCAAAAAAATCACCCATATCTCTTCCCTTCATACCTCTTCCCTTCATACCTCTTCCCTGCATACCTCTTCCCTTCATACCTCTTCCCTTCATACCTCTTCCCTTCATACCTCTTCCCTTCATACCTCTTCCCTGCATACCTCTTCCCTTCATATCTCTTCCATTCCTATCTCTTCCCTTCATACCTCTTCCCTTCATACCTCTTCCCTTCATACCTCTTCCCTTCATACCTCTTCCCTTCATACCTCTTCCCTTCATACCTCTCCCCTTCATACCTCTTCCCTTCATACCTCTTCCCTGCATACCTCTTCCCTTCATACCTCTGCCCTTCATACCTCTTCCCGTTAAAAACCTCTCCCCTTCATACCTCTTCCCTTCATACCTCTTCCCTTCATACCTCTTCCCTGCATACCTCTTCCCTTCATATCTCTTCCATTCATACCTCATCCCTTCATACCTCTTCCCTTCATACATCTTCCCTTCATACCTCTTCCCTTCATACCTCTTCCCTTCATACCTCTTCCCTTCAGCCACATCTTTCCTTTAATCTTGATAGACATGTGTGTTTTGGCAAACATACTATCTATATAACTTTGTAGTCCTTTGATTACTAGTAATGTATATTTACTATCATTCTAATCAAAATCACCCGATGAATAAATGGACCAATTAATTTATAGTATTCAGTAAAACACCTAAGAAAAATGAAACACAAAAATATTGTACATTTCACAACTTTACCATTCCCCCAATGTAACCATGTTCAACCAACATATATATAATATACCAAATTTATAGAATAAAGTATATATATATATAAAATACATATAATAAATATATAATAAATATTGCTCTATTATAGAAAAAAAACTGAAAAATAATCAACAATAATCAGTCTGGTCCCAAGGTCTAGAAAAAAACTAAAATATTTTGTGCACATTACATTATCTATAGGTCATTTTTATCTATTAACTATAGTTATAAACGACACATTTCTTGATTATTTCCTGTACAGATGTTTTTATTTCCTTGTTTCTCAGAATATATATAATGGGGTTGATCAATGGAGTAAATACAGTATACAGCAGGGATAGGAGTTTACTTAGGTTTAAGGTTTGCGCTCTTTTTGGGAACAGATAAACACTCAATAGAGTAAAGTAGAATATGGAGACCACAATGAGGTGGGAGCTACAGGTGGAGAAGGCCTTCTGTCTACTAACGCTGGACTCAAACCGTAAGATGATGACAATGATATTAACATAAGATATGATGATTATTGTGCTGGGGACGAGCAGTACTAGAAAACATATTATGTAGACCACTAACTCAATATTGTAAGTACTAGAACAGGCGATTTCTACTAAAAGAACGAGGTCACAAAAAAAAATGGTCAATGATATTTGGTCCACAAAATGTCATCATGGCTATTGTTAAGGTGTAAATCAATGACATGGAAAAACCCAACACCCAACACACGGCGGCCAATATAACACAACATCGACTTGTCATGATAGAGGTGTAACGGAGGGGGTTACAGATGGCCACATATCTGTCATAAGACATCACTGTGAGGAGGAGACATTCAAATATTTCTGAGGCACCAAAAAAATAAAACTGGGTCATGCAGTTAATAAAAGTAATGGCCCCGCCGTTACTCAATAAAATGTGGAGCATGTAGGGGACAATATCTGTGGTCAACAAGATGTCATTGATGGACAGTTGTGAGATGAAGAAGTACATTGGAGTGTGGAGGTTCTTGCTGGTGGACACCAGGGTGATGATCAGGAGGTTCCCACATATTGTCCCACAGTAAACCACCAGGAGAAAACAGAACAGGAAAATTATTGAATGTTGGCTGCTTTGAAATCCTACAAGGAAAAAATCTTTGTCCACAGTCAGATTGTTCTCCTGCATAAATAGAAAACAAAATAGTGTTACAAATGAGTCGTCTGCTGCAATTAATAGTTGTTTTTTTAAAAACATCAGACAGTCCAAAATCTTGAAAAGCTCCAAACCACATTACAGAAAGTGACAATGCCGACTTACCTAACCGCTAAGGGAAATATTAATCTTAGAGGCTATGGCCACCTTTGGGGCAACAATATATATATATATATATATATATATATATATATATATATATTTATATGTACTTTGTTCAAAAAAATATTTTTGTGTTTACTTTTTATTGAAAAGTTTTGACCACTTTTGCTCTGCAGCCTGCATGTCTTCTAATACATAGCGGGCTGCAGAATGCCGTTTATAGTGAAATCCAATAGACCTGCTTCCTGTCGTCTCATCTCCAATGGCTCCGGTAATCTCCTGAATTAGGATTTAAGCTAAATTATGATCAATTCAAAGTTTTGGGATTTCACTTTGAATGGCATTCTGCTATATATTGGAACGCATGTAGGTTGCAGAATGAAAATGTTTTTCAAAAATTACAAAAATAATTTTTAGCACAAAATACATACAAGAAAACAAAAATCCCCCAAAGGTGTCCATAGTTTTTAGATAAGGCACTAAATCCCTGTCCCAGAATATGGCTTTATTACATTGAATCTAGAGATAAAAAGAATGTAGATACATTAACATTTCATGAAATTCTAATTAGTATTAATAATTAAGAAGTTCTAGTATGGTGTCAATATAAACTAAATGCATGAATGATAAAGGTATAGGCCCCCTGCACATGACCGTACATCTAATCACGGTCCATGATTGCGGGTACGGCCGACCGCTGACGTATGGAGAATGGTCTGCAAAAAGCAAAAAATTGGACTCGCTCTATCTTGTCCAGAGCCTTTCTACGGCACGGACACCTTCCTGTAAATATACGGAAGGTGTCGGTGGGCAATAGATATGAATGGGTCCATAATTACGGACTGTACTTACGGATGAATTCTTCGGTCATGTGCATGGGGCCTTACCCTGTAATATCATCTCTCCTGCATGAAGAAGAATCTCTACCGCTACTTACATCAGATATTCTCCTCATGTTTCCGGAGGCTCATGCTTGCCATAAGAGGATCAAAAACATCTCATGTCAGTCAGTTATATGTCAGAGTATATGGGGCACCAGACCCCAGAATATTTCATATGCAGGAATATTAGACTGTGTGTTGTGACCAGTATATAAAGACGAAAAATCAAGAACCTATGACGAAAAAAAGTCTGTGGAGATTGTTGTCATATTGTCTCTGAGGTGTGGAAATAATCGATCTGGTAAAGAATATTCTGTAGAAATAATTATTGTTTATTCATTACGTTAATAAGGCTCAAATCAGCCAAATCCTTCAGGAAATAAGGAAATCATTGCACAGAAATAAAAACCTATAAGCCTATGATATCCCTCGTAAAAAAGAGGACGCAGGACGATGACCTTTACATGCGAATAATAGGAAAAATGGAACGAGAGGGACACTGTGCTGTGAACATGTTTATATGGCTGTGGAATTATACTAGTTTTCTACGGTCTTAGATGAAGTCATTGGATGGTCCTCAGGGTTTTCAGCAGCGGCTGCAGCTGTAGTTGCTTCCTTTGTGATTGTAGAGAAAATTTAGCAATTGTGGGTTCTCCGTTATTCATTAAAATATACTTCATTACCGGAACGCAGCTTCCTAAATCAGTGTACAAGGGGAAAAGAAAGAAGAGGACCGGCCTCTGATGGTGTGATAACGTAAACGCTCCAAAAAGATGTAAATTTTCTTATTATACTCATAAACAGCCATAAAATGCAAGCATAAAAGTAAAATCAAGATAGACGTCAATGTCCAGCACGCGGCTCTGCCCGGCACAAGTTTCGCCAAAGGCTTCTCCCGGAAGTATAATAAACACTAATTTTGCATAATTTTGGAGCCGTTATGTTGTTACACCATTCGAGGCCGATTCTCTTATTTCTTTTCCCTTTGTACAGTGATTTAGGAAGCTGCGTTCCGGGGATGGAAGTATATTTTAACAGAGAACCTACAATTTTAAGGTGTTTCTCTACAACCAACATAGAAGCACCTACAGCTGCTTCTGAAAACTCTGTGGACGTTCGAGTGACTTCCCTTAAAGCAGCAAAATTACTATATATTGTTTTAATTGCCACACTGCCCCGTGTCCATGTTTCAGGATCGAACAATGTCTCAGACTCCACCCTCTGGTTTAGTCCTAAGCCAAGTCTAATATTGACACGTTGGGTTGACGCTCTGCCCATTTCCAAGACTGTGTGCTCAGGCCATGAATCTTGCAGACGTTCCACTACTAGATGACACCACAGATCCAGGTGTCTACCAACTCGCCCACGAGGGGCAACAACAGGGAAATTGATAACGGGAGATAATGTATTAGATCTCCACCTATCAGAATGCCATGTTGCCAGGATTTGCAGGTTGGGATTTGCCATTGACGAGGGACTACGTGATCTTGGGCTCCAGAAGGATTGATATTCGCTTTTAAGAAAGGTTTACTTAATCAGAGCAAACCCTGGACCGCTCGTTAGAGGCTGTGAAGCTTATAAATTTTTTTTTACATACATGTCATCATGTAGCAATATGCCCTCTAGTGCCCTCTCTTAAACCCCCTACATTGTATTTGACTCCTTGATGACTCTGCTTGTTTCACTACTTTACTGCTTCATCTCCACTTTGCTACAACACCATTATTAAACCTTAGCTCGCCTGACTTCCCTACTGTATACACAATACTGCGTTACACACCCAGCTGTGTTATATCACTGTGACTGAATATAAGCTTATCCAACTATATTAATGCTTCTCCCCTGGTATTGCATCTGTATCTGTCGTCTGCTTATCGCCTAGACTGCCTGACCTTGCTGCTATTTCATCTCCTTGCAATACTCTTCCCAGGGTGTTTAAAGAAACGTGTACTTGTTATTTCAACTAAACCTCCAGCTTCTCGGTAGCCGGTTAAATAACATAATAGCTTTATATTTGGGGTCATTACGGACCGTCAAAAACATGATGACATCATTTTGTTGTCACGTGATATTCGATAATGATATGACCCCCAGACGCCGTTACATGGATATAAAGTCCGAATGGGAGAACAAGTGCGGGTGCATGCTTTTCTATTACCTATATGTGAGTACAGACAGAAAATGGTGCACTGCTTGGAAGTATTTTTTATACAATAGATGAGTGGACTTTTACAATCGGGAAAATTTAGAAATGAGACCAAAGATCTATAAAAAAAACTAATCAGGACTTGCCATTATACATAGATCGAAAGTATCGACTTTCCTCTTGTGCAAATTGTCTTTTCGGCACCGAGCTACATGGAAACTTGTTGCGACCATGCTGGTTTTTCTGCCAGAGTCGTCATGGTAGTCCTGAGATTTTATCACAACTCGGGCGTGGCTGCAAGATACCATGATACCACGCAGCCCAAACCTTACAGCTTAACTGGTTGCCGACACAGGACGAGTATGCTCGTCCTGAGCGGCGAGCACTTCGCGCATTGGGATGAGCATACTCGACCTGTGCGACAGCCGTCCCTGCCGTCTCTGTGTGTGCGATCGAGAGCGGGGCAACGGCTGTAATACACAGCCACGGCCCCGCTCTGACAGCGGAGAGAAGAGAAACATCTTCTCTCTGCTGTTAACCCTTTGAACGCCGCGATGACAGCTGATCGCAGCGTTCAAAGAGGGGGGACTGCACATTGATCGCGTCACAGAAAAGTACTGTGACTCGATCAAAGCCCACAACTCGTATGGCCAGACAGCCCAGGGTCCAGTGAAGGACCCCAGGGCTGTCTGAACATATTTCCTGTTGTTAGGGCATACTGAGGTATGCCCTAACAACTGCCTGTGTACGATCAGTACACAGGCTAATGTACTGGCATATAGATCTATGCCAGTACATTGCAGTTACAAAATCAAAATCAAAATGATAAATCCCTTAATGGGATTAAAAAAAAAACGTTAAATGAATGTAAAAAATAAATAATGGTAAATAAATAAATAAAAAGTAAATAAAATACACAGAAACACACATTTTTTATAATAAATAAACTTTTTAAAATATAAGTCCCAAAACATAAAATAATATAGACATATTTGTTATCGCCACGACCATAACAACCTGTACAACAAATGTATAACATTATTTATGATGATCGGGTGTATGGTGTAAAAAAATAATATTAAAACTGCTGCGCAACTGCTTTTTTTCTGCATTTTAATCTAATTAAAAAATGATAGAAATTAAACGATAATGTATTTGTACCAAAAAATGGTATGTACATAAAGTACAACTCGTCCCGCAAAAAACAAAGTCTCATACAGCTATGTCGGACAAAAAATAAAAGCGTTATGAGCGTTGGGATGCAAAGAGGGAGATGTAAAAACAATTGCTCTGTCCTCAAGGCCAAAATTGGCCGTGTCCTTAAGGGGTTAATATCTTACTGCACTTACTACAGCTGGGGGTAGGCTTGGCATTTTATGCATAGTGTGCCTACCAAAGTACAAAGACTGGGCACATGTTTGTAACTGGATAATAATTATAACTTTTTCCTTTAATCTCTTTGTGTTACAATGTTTCTATGGAAGGATTCAATTATTGTTCTTTCTAATGATGAAAAGTTTTTCCTTCGTGAGGATAAGTCATTAATTACTAGAAGTAGTAACTTTGTTTTCCTCAACAGACTATTCCAGCCCCCAGGAGACAAAGTCACAAGAACTTCTGCATCATTGTTTTTCACCCCCCTCCCCTTGTATAAATATATGTGGTCCATTTACTGTATGTTTCCATGTCTGATCAATTCTCTTATAAAACGGACCAAATCGGGAAAGGTTTTTCTTATCAACTTATTAAAAACCTCCAGGCCTAAGAAAGGAATTGAGAATAATGCCGAAATACCTAAAACTACATGAGGTAAGTACTATTATATATACAGTGAAGGAAATAAGTATTTGATCCCTTGCTGATTTTGTAAGTTTTCCCACTGTCAAATACATGAACAGTCTAGAATTTTTAGGCTAGGTTAATTTTACCAGTGAGAGATAGTGTAATGATGGGGGTAGGGAAACGGACAAGTGAGCCCTAATCTACCCGCCACTCTGTCCCTGCCTACTTGCAACGACCCGCCCTAGGCGACGGGGTACAACTGGGCGGCGGTCCCTACGCTCAGTAAGTGCACGAGACAAACAGACAAGGGTACACAAAGCTAAGGGAAAAGGGGCAGTTGCCCACGGCAACACCGTGAGCAACAAGAGTGGTGAACGAGCCGAGTCACACCAGGAGTGTACGAGGTACCAAACGCAGAGCAGGAGAGTAGTCAGTAAGCCAGGGTCAGTATGGAGCAGGATCAAATAGTCAGCAGCTGTAGCTGGGCCAGGAAACCACACGAGAAGAATCACAAGCAAATGAGGAACAGGAAAGGCAGGTATAAATAGACAGAGGGCGGGAGCTAGCTCCGTCTGGCCAGGCTGCGATAGGCTCTCCCACTCCTAAGCCTGCCAGCCTGAGTGGTGGAAGCTGGAGTCAGTCTTAGAGACATAGACTCAGGTGCAGACTGATTGCCTATGCGCGTATACACAGAAGTTGTGCCTGGCAGATCCTTTACAGATAGATTATATAAAAAAAACCTGAAAATCACATAGTCAAAATTATATATATTTATTTGCATTGTGCACAGAGAAATAAGTATTTGATCCCTTTGGCAAACAAGACTTAATACTTGGTGGCAAAACCCTTGTTGGCAAGCACAGCAGCCAGACGTTTTTGGAGTTGATGATGAGGTTTGCACACATGTTAGATTGAATTTTGGCCCACTCCTCTTTGCAGATCATCTATAGATCATTAAGATTTCGAGGCTGTCGCTTGGCAACTCGGATCTTCAGCTCCCTCCATAAGTTTTCGATGGGATTAAGGTCTGGAGACTGGCTAGGCCACTCCATGACCTTAATGTGCTTCTTTTTGAGCCACTCCTTTGTTGCCTTGGCTGTATGTTTCGGGTCATTGTCGTGCTGGAAGACCCAGCCACGAGCCATTTTTAATGTCCTGGTGGAGGGAAGGAGGTTGTCACTCAGGATTTGACGGTACATGGCTCCATCCATTCTCCCATTCATGCGGTGAAGTAGTCCTGTGCCCTTAGCAAAGAAACACCCCCAAAACATAATGTTTCCACCTCCATGCTTGACAGTGGGGACGGTGTTCTTTGGGTCATAGGCAGCATTTCTCTTCCTCCAAACACGGCGAGTTGAGTTAATACCAAAGAGCTCAATTTTAGTCTCATCTGACCACAGCACCTTCTCCCAATCACTCTCAGAATCATCCATATGTTCATTTGCAAACTTCAGACGGGCCTGTATATGTGCCTTCTTGAGCAGGGGGACCTTGCGGGCACTGTAGGATTTTAATCCATTACGGCGTAATGTGTTACCAATGGTTTTCTTGGTGACTGTGGTCCCAGCTGCCTTGAGATCATTAACAAGTTCCCCCCGTGTAGTTTTTGGCTGAGCTCTCACCTTCCTCAGGATCAAGGATACCCCACGAGGTGAGATTTTGCATGGAGCCCCAGATCGATGTCGATTGACAGTAATTTTGTATGTCTTCCATTTTCTTACTATCGCACCAACAGTTGTCTCCTTCTCACCCAGCGTCTTACTTATGGTTTTGTAGCCCATTCCAGCCTTGTGCAGGTCTATGATCTTGTCCCTGACATCCTTAGAAAGTTCTCTTTGGTCTTGCCCATGTTGTAGAGGTTAGAGTCAGACTGATTCATTGAGTCTGTGGACAGGAGTCTTTTATACAGGTGACCATGTAAGAGCTGTCTTTAATGCAGGCACCAAGTTGATTTGGAGCGTGTAACTGGTCTGGAGGAGGCTGAACTCGTAATGGTTGGTAGGGGATCAAATACTTATTTCTCTGTGCACAATGCAAATAAATATATATAATTTTGACTATGTGATTTTCAATTTTTTTTTAAATATAATCTATCTCTCACTGGTAAAATTAACCTAGCCTAAAAATTCTAGACTGTTCATGACTTTGACAGTGGGCAAACGTACAAAATCAGCAAGGGATCAAATACTTATTTCCTTCACTGTATATATATGTAAGTGATTACCTGGAGTTTAAAAAAAAGTTGCGCTAAGTTCCTTTGTGACATCCAACTCATGTCGGATGTGCGCTCCCCAAGATGGTGCGGGCTCGGGAGCTCAACAGTGCCCCTGCTTTTAAGCCTTGCTGGATGTAATGTAGGTAAATGTAAAGTTATGCTTTTGGGTACTAACAATCTGCAGCATCCTATGTCCTAGGGGGAGCTAAACTGTGAGAGTCATTTGTAGAGAAAGATCTAGGTGTACTTGTAGATCATAAACTAAATAACAGCACAATGTCAAGCAGCTGCTTCTAAGGCCATCAGGATAATGTTGTGTATTAAAAGAGGCATGGACTCGCTGGACAGGGATATAATAATACCACTATACAAAGCATTAGAACCGGCTCATCTAGAATATGCAGTTCAGTTCAGGGCTCCAGTTCATAGAAAAGATGCCCTGGAGTTGGAAAAAGTACAAGGAAGAGCCACAAAACTGATAAGGGACATGGAGAATCTTAGTTTTAACAAAGTAATTACATTTATTTAGTCTTGAAATGAGGGGGGACATGATTAACTTGTGTAGGTATATAAACGGCCCATACAAAAAATATAGTGAAAGGCAGTTTTTTTATGTAAGATACCTTCAAAAGACAAGGGGACACACCCTCCATCTGGAGAAAAAAAGGTTCAATATCCAGTGGCGACAAGCCTTCTGTACTGTAAGAACTGTTAATCTGTGGAATAGCTGACCTCAGGAACTGGTTCTTTACTGTAAGAGCGGTAAATCTGTGGAATAGCCGACTTCAGTAGCTAGTTCTTTACTGTAAGAGCAGTGAATCTATGGAATAGCCGACCTCAGGAGCTGGTACTTTACTGTAAGAGCAGTGAATCTGTGGAATAGTCGACCTCAGGAGCTGGTTCTTTACTGTAGGAGCAGTGAATCTGTGGAATAGCCGACATCAGGAGCTTGTCACAGCAGGAAAAGGTGCTTCAAAAATGGCAAAATAAAATAAATACTTATGTACTGTAAATGTGTAGAAATGTTGTTCATATTGTTGATCTGATTGCCACTTGGGATCAGAAATATATATGTTTTTTTCGCTTTTAGGGAAGGTTGGCTTATGCTTTATGTTTTTGTGTGCCTTCGTCTGGATCAAATGGGGGGAAACATAGGTAATACATTTACCGCTACACTTTTTTTTTCATCCACATCCTCTCCCTTTTCCCTGGTTGAGTTCGGTGGACGTGTCTTTTTTAACCATGCTAACTATGTATCTTTGTGAATTTGTAGTTTTTGCTCTTTGTGAACTTTTAATGCACAGTCAATAATTCTCCTTAAGTATCCAACGAAGTTGTTGCAGCACAAGCAAAATTCTTCAGAAACTCCATAATCCTGAAGGCTCCGACTTAAACCTGGATCCAAGACCATGACGTTACTTCTCCTGCTGCTCTGACCTATGATGGTTTATCATTCACAGATCTGGAATCAGGCACATTGGAGGAGTAGGTATACACCTGGGATCACAATATTTGACTTACCCAGGTGAACTTTTAGTTTCTTATTGTAACTTTTCTATCCTATGAAGTCTACACTTTCAGACTCATTCTCTTTATAGGCTTCAATCCTACAACGTCCACCTTGTCAGCCAAACCATTTTTGGACAATTTTCCTCCTGGGCTCCTACACATCATATAAACCCGGGACCTCTGTTTTTTTCCTTTGTAAGCCTACCATCCCAGTACACCAACTCAAGACCTACCTATTAAATACAGAGGAAACTAAATAACATTGATATAGTTTCAGAAGAGTCCAATAAACTATTTTCTACTTGTTGAGTATTTACATTGATTAGACATAGTGGTGAGAGGTCACAGAGATTGAAGAACACAATTGTGAAGGTTTATGTGAACATCTAAGCATTGACCGGGAAGGGACCTGTGAGGAGGATGAATGAGAATAGATTATGCTTGTCATAAGGGAAAGGGGGTTAATGGTTTGGAGAAGGAGCAGTGGCAGATAAAAATGAGGACAGGCATATGACTTTTCTTGTGGGTTGAAAAGGAAGACCATTGAATGGCGTCTAAGGAGGAGACGAGTAAGTGAAGCTAAGTGGAGGCCGGGCTGTTAGTATCCACAGGGATGTTATGTAGTAATCATTAGACGGTTTTATCCCTATAGTAAGTGAGACCTATTGCAGTGAATGATATGATATTATGATGAGCAATCTTTGATCTAATCAAGATATAAACAAATTTAGTACAATTTAATAATCAAATTAATGTTGTCCTAGTATCTTGCTCTTAATGCAGGAGAACAACCTGACGATGGTCACTGAGTTTTTCCTCTTAGGATTTCAAGGCAGCAAATATTCCAGAATGGGCGTGATCTCTCTTCTCCTGGTGATTTACTGTGGGACATTATGTGGGAACCTCCTGATCATCACCCTGGTGTCCACCAGCAAGAACCTGCACACTCCAATGTATTTCTTCCTCACACAACTGTCCATCAGTGACATCTTGTTGACCACAGTCATTGTCCCCAACACGCTTCATGTTCTACAGAATAATGGGGGGACCATTACTTTTATTGACTGCATCACCCAACTTTGCTTTTTCTGTGCCTCAGAAACATCTGAATGTCTCCTCCTCACAGTGATGTCTTATGACAGATATGTGGCCATCTGTAATCCCCTCCGTTATACCTCTATAATAACATGTTCGTATTGTGTGATCTTGGCCATCACCTGTTGGTTTCTTAGTCTTTCCACTATATTGATCAACAAATTAACAACATCAATGCTCATATTTTGTGGACCAAACATTATTGACCATTTCTTCTGCGATCTTGTTCCATTGCTAGACATCTCCTGCTCTGGTACCTTCATTGTTGAATTTGAGATATATATACTGAGCCCTTTTATAGTTATTATCCCAGTTATAATCATTATAATCTCTTATGTTAATATCATTCTCACCATCTTTAGGATCCCATCTAATATCAGTAGACATAAAGCCTTCTCCACCTGTAGCTCCCACCTCATTGTCGTCTTCATATTCTATTGCACCATGTTAGGCGTTTATGTTTTCCCAACACGAGGACAAGCGCTGAACATCAGTAAAAGTTTATCTCTACTGTATACTGTGTTTACTCCTTTCATCAATCCCATTATATACAGTCTGAGGAACAGGGAGATTATGGAAACATTACATGAGACCGTGCACAAATACATCATTGCTGACCATTATCTATAAAATGATGTACAATAAATCTGTACAATACTTTGTGATTAAGGTATAAACATTATACTCATACATCCAATTTTGTAAATTCCTGTCATCGCGGGTTAAGAAGATTTTAAATGATGTCGATATAACCAATGAACATTACAGTTTTACTTCAATAGCATTCCTTCCATAAGAGAACCATTTTCTTTTATATAAAAAAAGTCAAAAAATAAGTTAAACGTTTTTATTGGACATTTTATATTGAAGGCCAATGCTTAGGATAGGTCTCAATATGAGATCGGTGGGAGTCCTGCTCTTCACTTGAATGGGACCAGTACTGACATCCCAGGGACAGCTGCTATGGATGTGTAGGGCACTGTGCCTGGTAAGCTATGAAGAGGCCGTGCCGTTTGTCGCCATGGCCGCTTTGGTCAACTTGTTGGCAGGAGTCGAACCTCCACCAATCTGGTATTGATGATCTATCCTCAGGACAGGCCATCAATAGAAAATGCCCAAAGAACCCCTTTAAAAGGGTTTTTCCATATGTACTTGATTTCCCATAAATATATCATGCATGGGAGTATGACCTCTTGAACCCCTTCCCAACCCTCAGCCTGGGTTGACTGGTTACTCATTGTGGTAAAAAGTTGGCCACGTGTCACTTTGCATTTTTTCACTTTTTTTGTCACCTATTTGAACTATTGAAAAAAATCAATAAATAAAAAATACAACATAGTTTTAACATATAACACATGTTCTTGGCAGTGAAGCAGCAGCATTTATTTTTTTCCCATCTCAGACATGGGCGATATGACGGGACGCTGGCTGTTGTATCTACTTATGCGGTCGACATCCAGCTCTCACCGTCGAGTCTCTATAACTTTAACCCCTTAAGGACGCAGCCTAGTTTGGGCCTTAAGGCTCAGAGCCCATTTTTCAAATCTGACATATTTCACTTTATGTGGTAATAACGTCGGAATGCTTAAACCTATCCAAGCGATTCTGAGATTGTTTTCTCGTGACACTTTGGGCTTCATGTTCGTGGTAAAATTTGGTCGATATATTCAGTCTTTATTTGTGAAAAATTGCAAAATTTAGAGAAAATTTACAAAAAATAGCATTTTTTAGAATTTAAATGCATCTGCTTGAAAAACAGACGGTTATACCACCCAAAATAGTTACTAGTTCACATTTCCCATATGTCTACTTTAGATTGGCATCGTTTTTTGAACATTCTTTTATTTTTCTTGGACGTTACAAGGTTTAGAACATAAACAGCAATTTCTCATATTCTTAAGAAAATTTCAAAAGCCTTTTTTTGAAGGTGCCAGTTCAGTTCTGAAGTGGATTTGAGGGGCCTATGTATTAGAAACCCCCATAAAACACCCCATTTTAAAAACTAGACCCCTCAAAGTATTCAAAACAGCATATAGAAAGTTTTTTAACCCTTCAGGCATTTCACAGGAATTAAAGCAAAGTGGAAATGAAATTCGCAAATTTCATTTTTTCTGCTGAATTTCAATTTTATTCAATTTTTTTTTAGTAACAGAGAAGGTTTTACCAGAGAAACACTACTAAATATGTATTGTCCAGATTCTGCAGTTTTTAGAAATGTCCCACACGTGGCCCTACTGCGCTCGTGGACTAAAACACAAGCCCTAGAAGCAAAGAAGCACCTAGTGCATTTTGAGGCCTCTTTTTTATTAGAATATATTTTAGGCAGCATGCCAGGTTTGAAGAGGCGTTGAGGTATCAAAACAATGGAAACCCACCAGAAGTGACCCCATTTTGGAAATTACACCCCTCAAGGAATTAATTTATGGTTTTTGTTATCATTTTGACCGCACAGTTTTTTCACAGCACCTATTTGAATTGGGCTGTGAAATGAAAAAAATGATATTTTTTCCAATAAAATGTCATTTTTGATCAAATTTTCTTATTTTCACAGGGAACAACATACCCCATTTTGTTGCCCAATTTGTCCTTAGTGCGGCAATACCCCATTTGTGGTGATAAACTGCCGTTTGGGCCCATGGGAGGGCTCAGAAGGAAAGGAGCGCTATGTGTTTGTTGGAGTCCAGATTTTGCTGGATTGGTTTTCGGGTGCCATGTCGCATTTGCAGAGCCCCAGAGGTATCAAAGCAATGGAAACCCACCCGAAGTGACCCCATTTTGGAAACTACACCCCTCAAGGAATTCATTTATGGTTTTTGTTATCATTTTGACCGCACAGGTTTTTCACAGCACCTATTTGAATTGGGCTGTGAAATGAAAAAAATTATATTTTTTCCAATAAGATGTCATTTTTGATCAAAATTTCTTATTTTCACAGGGAACAACATACCCCATTTTGTTGCCCAATTTGTCCTTAGTGCGGCAATACCCCATTTGTGGTGATAAACTGCCGTTTGGGCCCATGGGAGGGCTCAGAAGGAAAGGAGCGCTATGTGTTTGTTGGAGTCCAGATTTTGCTGGATTGGTTTTCGGGTGCCATGTCGCATTTGCAGAGCCCCAGAGGTATCAAAGCAATGGAAACCCACCCGAAGTGACCCCATTTTGGAAACTACACCCCTCAAGGAATTCATTTATGGTTTTTGTTATCATTTTGACCGCACAGGTTTTTCACAGCACCTATTTGAATTGGGCTGTGAAATGAAAAAAATTATATTTTTTCCAATAAGATGTCATTTTTGATCAAAATTTCTTATTTTCACAGGGAACAACATACCCCATTTTGTTGCCCAATTTGTCCTTAGTGCGGCAATACCCCATTTGTGGTGATAAACTGCCGTTTGGGCCCATGGGAGGGCTCAGACGGAAAGGAGCGCTATGTGTTTGTTGGAGTCCAGATTTTGCTGGATTGGTTTTCGGGTGCCATGTTGCATTTGCAGAGCCCCAGAGGTATCAAAGCAATGGAAACCCACCAGAAGTGACCCCATTTTGGAAACTACACCCCTCAAGGAATTCATTTATGGTTTTTGTTATCATTTTGACCGCACAGTTTTTTCACAGCACCTATTTGAATTGGGCTGTGAAATGAAAAAAATGATATTTTTTCCAATAAGATGTCATTTTTGATCAAAATTTCTTATTTTCACAAGGAACAACATACCCCATTTTGTTGCCCAATTTGTCCTTAGTGCGGCAATACCCCATTTGTGGTGATAAACTGCCCTTTGGGCCCATGGGAGGGCTCAGAAGGAAAGGACCACCATTTGGCCTACTGGAGCTTTTCTGGTGCTAAGTCATGTGTGCAGAAGCCCCTGAGGTACCAGTACAGTTGAAACCCCCGAGAAGTGACCCCATTTTAAAAACTACACCCCTTAAGACATTCATCTAGAGGTGTAGTGAGCATTTTGACCCCACAGGTACTGTGTAAAAGATAATGCGCAGCAGATGGTGCAGTGTGAGATTTGCAATTTTATATATGTATATGCCATTTCAGTGTCCAATATAGTGTGCCCAGCATGCGCCACCGGAGATATACACCCCTTAAATTGTAATGTGGGTTCTCCTGGGCACGACAATACCCTACATGTGGCTGTTATCAGCTGCCTGGGCATATGGCAGGGCTCAGAAGGGAAAGATGAGGGGGGTAAGCTGTGCGGAGTGCATCAGGGTAAATTAAAAATCAAGGGATGTATGATACATTTTAAAACAATCTTTTATACAGAGCCCTGGTTTTTCGGGACACGTGTCACATTGGTATATTGTGTTCTTCCTTATCCCCCTCTTATAGCAGACTCTGCACCTCTTTTGACTCTTTCCCTTTCCACCGGTTTGGGGACATTCTCCTGGAAAGTGTTGCCCTGGTACGATGCGTGTGGCCTCGCTTCCAGAAGTACTGGGTGCCCCCCCTTCCTGGTCCCTAAAGATTAGATCTTGAAATTCCAGGAAAGTTCCCCTCTGGCCTGCACATCGACGTAGCACATACGCATTGTACAAAGCCATCTGTATGATGTGCCCGGCCAGCTTCTTATACCACACCGCATGGCGCTGTAGGGCTTCAGGACTTGATTTGACAAGTCCATCCCTCCCATGTACCTATTGTAGTCCAGGATGCAGTCTGGTTTGGGGGTGGCCTTTCCTTCATATATCCTAAACCTGTAGGTATACCCTGATGCACTCTCGCACAGCTTATACATCTTCACGCCATACCTTGCCCTCTTACCTGGCAGGTACTGGCGGAATTGAACCCTCCCTTTAAAATGTACCAGGGACTCATCAATAGAAAAACACTTCTCGGGGGTGTATGCTTGGGAAAACCGGGCACTGGAACGGTCTAATAGGGGTCTCCGTTTATACAAACGGTCAAAACTGGGGTCATCTCGGAGTGGGCACGGCTCATTATCAGTATAATGTAAGAAGCGAAGTATTGCCTCATTTATTTATTTTTTTAGGTTCCAGTTCATTTCTGAAGTTGCTTTGAGGGGCCCATATATTAGAAACCCCTATCAAACACCCCATTTTAGAAACTAGACCCCTCAAAGTATTCACAACAGCATTTAGAAAGTTTATGAACCCTTTAGGTGTTTCACAGAAATTTAGAGCAAAGTAGAGGTGAAATTTACTCTTTTTATACCATTTTTTTTATAACACAAAAGGATTTATCAGAGAAACGCAACTCAATACTTATTGCCCAGATTCTGCAGTTTAGAGAAATATCCCACATGTGGCCCTCGGGCGGTAATGGACTGAAGCACCGGCCTCCGAAGCAAAGGAGCACCTAGTGGATTTTGAGCCCTCTTTTTTATTAGGCACCATGTCCGGTTTGAAGAGGTCTTGTGGTGCCAAAACATTGGAAACCCCCCAAAAGTGACCCCAATTTGGAAACTAGACCCCTTGAGGAATCCATTGTATTTTTCTTGGGGTGCATGCGGCTTTTTGATCAGTTTTTATTCCATTTTTAGGTGGCGTGGTGATTAATAAACAGCAATTCTACTATTGTTTTTGTATACTTTTTTTTTTACAGCGTTCACCGTGCGCTATAAATGACATATTCACTTTATTCTGCGGGGCGATACGATCACGGCGATACCAGATGTTTATAGTTTTTTTTTATGTCTTATGGCGTTTGCACAATAAAATACGTTTTGTAAACAATCATTCACTTTTTGTGTTACCTTATTCTAAGAGCCAGAACGTTTTTATTTTTCAATCAATAAAGGCGTGCGAGGACTTATTTTTTGCGTAACGAACTGTAGTTTCGATCAGTACCATTTTTAGGTACATGCGACTTTTTGATCTCTTTTTATTCCATTTTTTGGGAGGTGAAGTGACCAAACAATTGTGATTGTGGTACGGTTTATTAATATTTTTTTTTACGGCGTTCACCGTGCGGGATAAATAACAAAATAATTTTGTAGCTCACGCCGTTACGGACGCGGCGATACCAATTATGTATAGTTTATTTGTTTGTTTATATATTTTTATTAATAATAAAGGACTGATAAGGGAAAAAGGGGGACTTTTACTTTTATTACTTTTAAAACTTTTATTTTCTTATTTTTACACATCTTTTTTTAACTTTTTTTTTACTTTATTACTTTGTCCCACTAGGGGACATGAGGGCAGGAGGTCCTGATCGCTATTCTAATACACTGCACTACATGCGTAGTGCAGTGTATTAGAACTGTCAGCTACTCACTGACAGCAAGCATAGTGGGTCCTGACGTTGTCAGGACCCACTAGGCTTCCGTCTATGGCATAGCCGGACGCCATTGTTTGGTGTCCGGTTGCCATAGTCACCATCGCCGGCCGCTATCGCGTAGCAGGCCGGCGATGGCAGCTTAACCCCTAAAAAGCCGCGATCTCTATAGAACGCGGCTTTTAAGGGGTTAATCAGCGGGGACACAGCGATCGGTCCCCGCTGTAGGAGCTGTGACAGCTGCTGAACAAGACAGCAGTGTCACAGCTCCTGTATGTGTCGGGAGGACGGCCGAAACGGCCGTTACTCCCGAGACGTACTATTACGGCATGGAGCGCGAACGATACAGCTGCCATGACGTAATAGTACGTCAAGGAGCGGGAAGGGGTTAAGGGCCAGGCTCATGTTAGCATCTGATTATTTTAACTTGCTCAGGAAGACCTTACCTTGTCTGGGCAGCAAAGTTCCTTGGTCCCTGTTACTGTGTTTAGGTGTTATTACGTTTGCCATTTTTTACTTCTTGACTATTTTCTGACTTTGCTTACTGATTGTTGATGCCAGGTTCGTCTTTTGGGATCACCAAAGATGCTAGAACCAGTTTTGTGCATCACCAAAGTTGAAGTGATGGCCCAGATGGCACTGTACACACACACTGTGTGGTAAAAAATAAAAACACTGATGCATTACTGATGTGGCACACTCACAGCAGTGTTCTGAGCCTACACATAAAACTTGGGGGGCATATACAGATTTTGGGGTGACCGCCCCTAAATGTCAACATTTACCTCTGGGTGCTATCTAAGCACTATAGCTTTACAGTGAGGTGGTAGTAAAAGTACATGCTAGTGGTAGTATATGAAGGAAGAAAAAAGGAGGATCCTATAGGGCGCTGCTGCGTGGTTGTGGTGGAAAGTCAATGAAAGATAGAAGATATATAATATAATAATAATTATTTATTGAACAATAGGTGGCTACGCGTTTCAACACTGAACTAGTGTCTTCCTCAGGCCATTAAAAACATATACAAAGGGGTTCCTTATATACCCATAGGTATTAGACAAACAGGAGTCAGAGGTGGGAGAGGTTAAGAGGTTAATTAGAACGTCATGATTAACAGCTGTATCAAAGGGCTAACTTAGAAAAAATCATTAACACATGGAATAACACCTACACAGGGGAAAGAAAAAAGCGGGAATCACACCCGTATTAGTTTCATAGAATAAATGAATGAATTAATACATAAATAAATGTTGAATCCATCATACACAACATTGAAATAGTGTATAGACAAATATACATGTAAAAATATCATTAAAAACAAGAAATGCATTACATTAAATAATGAATTGACAGAAAAATAAATATATATATATATATAAGCGCGTATAGTTTGATACAGTAAATGTTTTTTAGTGTCTCTAATGTTATTGTAAGATGATGTAAACAACAATAAAGAAAATAAAATATATAAAAAAATATATAAAAATATATATTTTAAAAACCATCAGATGTATAAAACCGGTGTACAAAAACGCAAAGTGTCAATGGTAGCCAAATCAGCTTAACATACGATTTTACAATCAGAAAAAAACACAATAATGGATAACCATTGTGATGTGACAAAACGAAAAAATAGGGACTATAAGTGTAAACAGAATTTAACAAATATATATAATACACACTTAGGAGAAAATAAATAGATATTTTTAAAAAAATATATATATACATAAAAGCCGCAATGGTTTGATATTAAGGACAGTTCACATTACTAAACCCCTTGGTAACATGCAAACCGACCCATTAGTGTAAATCATGTCATTAATATTTGAAATATTACTGCAGAAATATCTGTCACTTACACGACAGAAATTTTGAATGTCAACCAAAAGCGCTAAAATGTGCCGTATTTAAACGGCATTTAAACATAGTAGTGTTGTCAAAGTGACAAAATAAAAAGATTGACAAATGTCAATCTTTTATTAGTAACAGAATCACAAAAAACTATCAGCGAAGTGCAAAATATTAGAAGGAGTAAACAAATATAACTATAAGCAACAAAGGAAATAATCAGATTATTAAAAAAATGATCCTAGTATAATACATAATATTTGTGTTTAAAATATAAATATAAAAAGAAGAAAAGAATAAATAGATGACCCATAGTCAGCCATATTTAGACGGTACTTATGGATGTCTTATATTGTCCACCCATAATTTAAAAATATTAAATATAGTAATCCACAAAGTCACAAGGAGCAATTAATGCAGGGCAAAATTTTAGAAAAATAGTTATTTAAGGGCAACCAAACAATGAATTTTCGATTAACCAACAAGAATTAACGTGTTATTAGAATAGTATGTGATATTATCTCCGTAGCTAAGCAGCCAAGAGGATCGTCAACAATATTACAGAATCACTAGGGCCAAGGTTAAAAATCAAAGGGGACACCTTCAAGGGGTCAACGTTATATATATTCATGTAAATCAAATGTATATATACAAATGTATATCGAATCAATAACCTTTGTAACCTATAATAATAAGATTAAATATAAATATCTATAAAAAATTGACCAACATTATACAATAAAATTCCATATGAGTTGAGAAGTCAGTGGGACATCAGTCCAAGGAAGATTCTGAAATATCATTAAGACCTCGTGGATTCAGTGTCTGTAACTTAAAAATCCAATAGTTTTCCCTTTGTTTCAATTTATAAAATCTATTAGGGACATCACATGAAATGTGTTCAATAGGAATAATATTTAATGTGTCAAACTCTCTGTTGTGAAAAGAGGCACAATGTCGGGAGAGGCTATGTTTGAGAAACCCAGTGTTGACGTTGAATCTGTGATTATTCATTCTAGTACGTAGGCATTGCGTGGTTCTACCAACATATTGCAAGTGGCAAGGACATTCAATCAGGTATACTATATATGAACTGCCGCAGTTAAGAAAAGTTTTAATTTTAAAAAATTCCTTTGTGACTGTAGATGTAAAAGTGGTTCGTCTATGAAGGATGTTATTACAACACAAGCAACGTGGGTGACCACATTTAAAAGCCCCACAAATAGTAGGAAACAATTTAAAACTTGGTAGTTTAGATTTGCGTACTCTGCTGGGCGCAAGGATGTTTCTCAAAGTCTGTGCCCGTCTAAAAATAATTTTTGGCATATCTGATAAGTCGTTAACCAGATGAGGATCATTTTTTAAAATATTCCAATGTTTGGATAAAATAGTTCTAATAATTTTATTCTCACTGTTAAAAGTCGTAATAAAGTTAGTATTTCTATCGGTAGACTCAGTTTTCTTACGGATATGGTTAATACAAAGCTCTTGAGACAGCTTAGCGGCTTTACACCGTGCTCCCTTAATCAGATTAGTCGGGAAATTCTTTTCCCTGAATCTCTTTTCAAGGACCGTACATTCTCTATTAAAATCACTGTCTTTAGTGCAATTTTTCCTAACCCTTCGGAATTGTCCGAAGGGCACATTTTTTATCCAAGGGGGATAGTGCGCACTTTTAAAATCTAAATAACTATTAACATCAACTGACTTAAAATGAGTTTTGGTGTTAAAAACATGGTTAGCAAGGTCATAACTGATGGTTAGATCTAAAAAGTCAATTGATGTTACGGAAAAGGTGTGTGTGAAAGATAATCCAAAGTTATTATCATTTAGAATCTCCATAAATTTAAAAGCCCCATTTTTATCACCTTTCCATATAAAAAAGAGATCATCTATGTAACGTTTGTACAATAAAATGTTATCTTTAAAAGGGTGGTCTCCATAGATGTATTCTTCCTCGAAGGCTCCCATATATAAATTCGCATATGATGGTGCAAAGCGTGTACCCATGGCACAACCCTTAATTTGATTAAAAAACTCATTCCCAAAGGTAAAAAGGTTGTGTGTCAGAATAAATTTAATACAGTTACTTAAAAAGCTAGCCTGCGCATTAGAGGATACTCTCAAAAAAGAAGCATTTCAGAATATTGACTGTCGCTTTTTAGAGATTTACATTTTGGAGAATATTGCACCCAGAGGTTTGAGATTACTTTTCAATAACCCTTACCCTGTGGATGCAGCTTTCAGTCTTGATTGGAACACCTATATCAAACAGTGTCACATGGGTTTTTTAGAGAGATTATTTAACAAAAGAACCTCTCTTAGTCAATCACTTATTAAGGAGATATCTGCAGTTAGAGAGCAATTACTCCTGTTCTCTAACCATAGAGATTTTCCGCAACTAGAATTATCCACCAATAATAGATTGAATAAGTATGAAAAGGATTTAATTATAAAAAAAGCGAACAAACTAAGAAGAGATCGAGCGGATTATACTATTAACCCCCTGGGTGATTGGAGGTCTGATGTACGTCCTACTTTGGTCAAAGATATTAACACTCCGTATAAATCTAATACTTACGTAAAACCCAAGAAAGTGAGTCATCCAGAACCTGACTTGCCATTGAATGATGTGACTACCTATAGTAGATCATTTAGGAATAGCTCCAAACATAGACCTATTCCTAATATAACTAATAAGGGAAAAACGGTAAATTCTTTCCCTAATACTGTTACAGAAAACGGTCTGATCACTACATTGCCGATTAAACCTAAACCTGTATATAGGGGTCCTAATCCCCCTTTATGTTCCACCATTGAACCAGTTACCTTACCAATAACATCCCACCTTGATCATATTATACCCATGAACGCTTTCAAATCGTCTGATTTGGATATTCATCTTCTCCGATTACAATTAATACCAGATGAAATGGAAGTGACCCCTATAATAAATCGACTCACTTCACCCTTGAGTGACTCGATTGAAGCAAATTCGATGTCTCTGTTACAGCTATCTACACATGACACCTCCTCTCTCTCAGTTTCGCCCCTGTCTAAATCTTCATCATTAAAAGACCCATTGTTCATTAATTCTTGTAATAGTCAAGTTTTTTCTCATTTTGAAGAACAAAGGTGTATAACTACTTACCCCAAATCGGACTATCCCACTTCTTCCTCGGATATTACTCACTCTACGGTCTCTTTTTTAGGGCTCCCTTCCCAGCTGTTAATGTCACCTCTTACACCTGTAGTGACCAGCCAAGAACTGTTGATCCCCTATCTTATGAGCCCCAAAGCCCAGTCCATAACTCATTTCTTTCCGAAAATCCAACGTATCTCAACAAAAAGAAAACTAGATACAGAGGACGAAGAGGCGGAAAGAAACGACATAAATCAATCAGTATCATTCAACACAAAGAGGAATTGCACAAAACTATAAAAATATTTAATTTATCATCCTATAATCTAGGTATACACGAAGAAAGTTTATTGAATAAAGGTCTCTCCTTTTGCCCTACTACATCAGCGGATTCTTTTGAACTTTTCATGGACCTTAATAGGTTCATTAGAAAACTAACACTAATGAGGCATTTTTCTATTTTAAAATCTCATTCATTACCTTCTAATAGCATCGATCCGAATATGATTGATACCACTTCTGCATTTGTTCCAGTAGATGTGCGTCCAAAATCAGATTTTTATCCATTACACCACCAAGGTTCTTTTATTGATACCTTCTCCACTCTGGTGGGTAATGATTTTAGAATATTGGATAATCCCCGTACTCTAACAGACAATCTTACACGACATGAGAGAAGGGCTGTTAAATCATTACGTAACAACATAGACATCGTAATCCGCCCCGCAGATAAAGGGGGCGGTATTGTGATTCAAGATAAAAGTAAATATCTGAATGAAACTTCACTTATTTTAACCGATAACACTTTTTATCGTAAATTATCTTTTAATCCTTTGACATCTTATATACATGAATATAAAGTTCTAATTGACACAGCTGATAGTAACGGGTTACTTACAAAAAAAGAAAAAAGATTTTTACATGTTCCCTTTCCTAACATACCGTTTATTTATCACCTTCCGAAAATACACAAATCTCCTACTAATCCCCCTGGACGCCCTATCATTTCTGGAATCGGTTCATTAACAAGTAATCTCTCCCACTTTGTAGATTTACATTTACAACCCTTTGTGCATAATTTACCCTCTTATTTAAAAGATTCTGATCAGTTAATAAGAGAATTATTAAATCTGAACACTGATCTAGATATATTTCCAATACATTTCCTAACAGCTGACGTGAATGCCCTTTACAGTAATATTCCACATAACAAGGGCCTAGAAGTAATTAATTCCGTTTTAGCAACTAGCACGGCCATTCCAACAGCGCAGGCTAGCTTTTTAAGTAACTGTATTAAATTTATTCTGACACACAACCTTTTTACCTTTGGGAATGAGTTTTTTAATCAAATTAAGGGTTGTGCCATGGGTACACGCTTTGCACCATCATTAAAATGCGAATTTATATATGGGAGCCTTCGAGGAAGAATACATCTATGGAGACCACCCTTTTAAAGATAACATTTTATTGTACAAACGTTACATAGATGATCTCTTTTTTATATGGAAAGGTGATAAAAATGGGGCTTTTAAATTTATGGAGATTCTAAATGATAATAACTTTGGATTATCTTTCACACACACCTTTTCCGTAACATCAATTGACTTTTTAGATCTAACCATCAGTTATGACCTTGCTAACCATGTTTTTAACACCAAAACTCATTTTAAGTCAGTTGATGTTAATAGTTATTTAGATTTTAAAAGTGCGCACTATCCCCCTTGGATAAAAAATGTGCCCTTCGGACAATTCCGAAGGGTTAGGAAAAATTGCACTAAAGACAGTGATTTTAATAGAGAATGTACGGTCCTTGAAAAGAGATTCAGGGAAAAGAATTTCCCGACTAATCTGATTAAGGGAGCACGGTGTAAAGCCGCTAAGCTGTCTCAAGAGCTTTGTATTAACCATATCCGTAAGAAAACTGAGTCTACCGATAGAAATACTAACTTTATTACGACTTTTAACAGTGAGAATAAAATTATTAGAACTATTTTATCCAAACATTGGAATATTTTAAAAAATGATCCTCATCTGGTTAACGACTTATCAGATATGCCAAAAATTATTTTTAGACGGGCACAGACTTTGAGAAACATCCTTGCGCCCAGCAGAGTACGCAAATCTAAACTACCAAGTTTTAAATTGTTTCCTACTATTTGTGGGGCTTTTAAATGTGGTCACCCACGTTGCTTGTGTTGTAATAACATCCTTCATAGACGAACCACTTTTACATCTACAGTCACAAAGGAATTTTTTAAAATTAAAACTTTTCTTAACTGCGGCAGTTCATATATAGTATACCTGATTGAATGTCCTTGCCACTTGCAATATGTTGGTAGAACCACGCAATGCCTACGTACTAGAATGAATAATCACAGATTCAACGTCAACACTGGGTTTCTCAAACATAGCCTCTCCCGACATTGTGCCTCTTTTCACAACAGAGAGTTTGACACATTAAATATTATTCCTATTGAACACATTTCATGTGATGTCCCTAATAGATTTTATAAATTGAAACAAAGGGAAAACTATTGGATTTTTAAGTTACAGACACTGAATCCACGAGGTCTTAATGATATTTCAGAATCTTCCTTGGACTGATGTCCCACTGACTTCTCAACTCATATGGAATTTTATTGTATAATGTTGGTCAATTTTTTATAGATATTTATATTTAATCTTATTATTATAGGTTACAAAGGTTATTGATTCGATATACATTTGTATATATACATTTGATTTACATGAATATATATAACGTTGACCCCTTGAAGGTGTCCCCTTTGATTTTTAACCTTGGCCCTAGTGATTCTGTAATATTGTTGACGATCCTCTTGGCTGCTTAGCTACGGAGATAATATCACATACTATTCTAATAACACGTTAATTCTTGTTGGTTAATCGAAAATTCATTGTTTGGTTGCCCTTAAATAACTATTTTTCTAAAATTTTGCCCTGCATTAATTGCTCCTTGTGACTTTGTGGATTACTATATTTAATATTTTTAAATTATGGGTGGACAATATAAGACATCCATAAGTACCGTCTAAATATGGCTGACTATGGGTCATCTATTTATTCTTTTCTTCTTTTTATATTTATATTTTAAACACAAATATTATGTATTATACTAGGATCATTTTTTTAATAATCTGATTATTTCCTTTGTTGCTTATAGTTATATTTGTTTACTCCTTCTAATATTTTGCACTTCGCTGATAGTTTTTTGTGATTCTGTTACTAATAAAAGATTGACATTTGTCAATCTTTTTATTTTGTCACTTTGACAACACTACTATGTTTAAATGCCGTTTAAATACGGCACATTTTAGCGCTTTTGGTTGACATTCAAAATTTCTGTCGTGTAAGTGACAGATATTTCTGCAGTAGTATTTCAAATATTAATGACATGATTTACACTAATGGGTCGGTTTGCATGTTACCAAGGGGTTTAGTAATGTGAACTGTCCTTAATATCAAACCATTGCGGCTTTTATGTATATATATATTTTTTTAAAAATATCTATTTATTTTCTCCTAAGTGTGTATTATATATATTTGTTAAATTCTGTTTACACTTATAGTCCCTATTTTTTCGTTTTGTCACATCACAATGGTTATCCATTATTGTGTTTTTTTCTGATTGTAAAATCGTATGTTAAGCTGATTTGGCTACCATTGACACTTTGCGTTTTTGTACACCGGTTTTATACATCTGATGGTTTTTAAAATATATATTTTTATATATTTTTTTATATATTTTATTTTCTTTATTGTTGTTTACATCATCTTACAATAACATTAGAGACACTAAAAAACATTTACTGTATCAAACTATACGCGCTTATATATATATATATATTTATTTTTCTGTCAATTCATTATTTAATGTAATGCATTTCTTGTTTTTAATGATATTTTTACATGTATATTTGTCTATACACTATTTCAATGTTGTGTATGATGGATTCAACATTTATTTATGTATTAATTCATTCATTTATTCTATGAAACTAATACGGGTGTGATTCCCGCTTTTTTCTTTCCCCTGTGTAGGTGTTATTCCATGTGTTAATGATTTTTTCTAAGTTAGCCCTTTGATACAGCTGTTAATCATGACGTTCTAATTAACCTCTTAACCTCTCCCACCTCTGACTCCTGTTTGTCTAATACCTATGGGTATATAAGGAACCCCTTTGTATATGTTTTTAATGGCCTGAGGAAGACACTAGTTCAGTGTTGAAACGCGTAGCCACCTATTGTTCAATAAATAATTATTATTATATTATATATCTTCTATCTTTCATTGACTTTCCACCACAACCACGCAGCAGCGCCCTATAGGATCCTCCTTTTTTCTTCCTTCATATGCTTCAATTAGCGGTGACCATTCGTTTTCACCGGTTTTGGATCCTGGCAGCAGCAGAGTGGAGTTATTTATTGCCTTTACCTTCTACTACGTGGTGAGCACATTAACTACGTTTTACATTTATTTTTAGTCTGATTGACCTGCACTATGTGGCGCCGTGCCTTTTGCTTCTTTATTTACTGCTAGTGGTAGTGAAAGTTCATGGTAGTGAAAGTTCTGTGACGCGCGCTTGGACCACAAAAGCCTTGTGAGCGACGGCTATATTTACGCACGTTTACAATTTAGCTCTAATAAAAATATAATGTCTTAAAAGCGAACTGCCACAAAGCCATCAAACTTCTCACACCTGTAGCAGTTGACACTATGACCTACCTTGAAAAATTTCAAGGGTCTGCGTCCCCATAGCTGCCCCATACCATATAATACCCCGATAGCTGCACCATACATTGTAATGCCCCCCATAGCTGCACCATACAGTATAATGGCCGGATTATGACACGGATTTGAAACAGAACCGCGGGTCCGATGGATGCGAGCTAGAGCTTGAACTTAATGAGCCTGCTATACAGCAACCTGAAAATGTGTTTGGCTCATAAACACAAATAAGTCAATGTCATAACAACTGGTACCCGGAGGCAGCTGGAGCAGCTGATCGGTGCAGAGTCCAGGTGTTGGACCCCCACCGATAAAATACTCATGACCTATCCAGTGGATAGGTCATCAGTTGTCCGTGCCTGGACAAACCCCTTTAAGGGTCGGCCACTGAACGAGTGTTTGATTCTTCTTAATCGACATTTGTATTTGAAAATAATAATCACTTCTCATGTTGATTAAGACAACGTACTTGATGAGATCCCAGATTAAATCTAGAGGGCATATTAATAAGGAAAATACTTACAGACTCTTGAATCTTCCACTTTGTTCCAGTGGTAGAACAAGCCACGTCAGACACTTCCATTCTGTTATTGGTTGACTTCACTGTCTCAGTTTTCATGATCTTTTTTCCTTTTGCTTTCACCATTATAACGTATATATGCATTTTGCTGCCATATTGAACATTTCATCCACCAATGGAAGAAGTAAAGGGTTTTCGACATGTAGTTCCCACCTGGCCACTGTTTGTGCATATTATGGGACTCTGATGATGGCATCCTTGAACTCTTTTGACAAAGGATCTTCCAATTTAAATAACTTTAGTTCCCTACTGTACATCGTGGTGACTCCACTACTGAATCCCATTATCTACAGTCTGAGGAATCAAGAAATCAAGAGAACATTGCAAAAAATGACCAGAAATTTCAGACTAAATTATAAAGTGAGTTTTTTACTTTGGACAAGTCCCTCATTGTGAAACTGATTTTAGGGGGACCTGTAACTTAGAATCCCTATAATCAACTTATTTTGATGGGGGGACCTGGCCACTGAGTATATATATTCCTTGCAATCACGTCAGGTCTTTTAGAAGGTTAAGCCACACTTTGTAGTATCTTGGACTCCTACTCTATAGGGGACATCTGTAGGGCTTATCCGCAGAAGACTAGGAATAACAAATGGACAATAAAATTGTTTGTGTAATATGAGGAATCAAAGATCTTAAAGCTAATGAATGAACCCAACACAAAATGCATTTCAAATGTAAAAGATCTACTATCTCTACTTAGCAGGCATATGTACAATGGCAACCACTTTACTGTCTAAAAGGGCTTTAGTCCAACTTTCCATAGACCATGAATTGATTAGAAATCGGAATTATTATCCATAGTTACCCCCTATGCCCCACCTCTTCTTATGGTGTTCCTGTGTAAGCTCCAGACTCCACTGTGGTTTTGATATTCTGTTTATGAACTAGTACGATAAAATGAACAGCGCTATAGAAATGATGGAACGGTGCTGTATGGATGGGTGTATCATGTTTTCTGGTTATTTTTTTGTGGGACTGCAGACACTAAAGTGGTTGTCTTATGCTAACCCATTTTTCATTTTTATGATCTGTAAATCAGGTCATAAGTTAGGTAGGTGTCCGACTTCTTTGACCACCATTCCAAGAAGTCCAAATCCCTGTTCTTGATTGAGAACAGAATGAGCATGTGCTGTCCTTCTCCATGTAGATTAATAGGAGATTCTGATGCAGCCAACCAAGCTAATAAGGCTATTTTCTATAGTCTTATCCCAAGGTATACATAAAGAAGACCTGACCCTATAGGAAAATTTATATAGCCCCTTTTTATATGTTGGCACATACGATCACATGCCTCACCATTTGGACTCAAGAGTGTCTAATGCTTGTACACCCCCCAAGCTATCAATCCTCTGAAAAAAATGGGTTGGTGGGAGCCCTCTGGTTTGGTTTTCTCCTTCTGTGTTTCATAATGGTGTAGAACCTATGAAGAGGAATTGCAGTGTTGATATTCCCTTCATCCATTGGGGAAAACTAGAGTTTGGCCTGACTCTGATGGGGTCCTATAGCAGCCACAAGGGGTGACTCTATGGTACATACAACTTTAGTCCCTTTCATATCTATGCTTTTCCTCAAGAACATACCCTTAGTAACAGTAGGATCCCCGTCTAAATTACTTTAAACCCTAGTTCCTACTCTGTGATAATTATTTCTGTTGTTAGGAACTTGTGCACTTGTCCACTGTACCCACGAGATCAGCAGCAGTAGCACGGCTGTTATATACAGCCGGGCTCCTGCCGCAACTACCAGGATCAGAGATAACTCCGATCCTGGCAATTTGACTCCTTAGATGCCGCGGTGCTTGACAGTGTTTGACAGAGGGAGGGGGCTCCCTCTGACAGCCCATCGGCGCCCCATGACTTTATCACAGGGCACAATGGTAGCCGGGAACCTAACAAAGGCCCCAGGTTTCCCATCGGTATCTGCCAGGCAAAAATGCAATAATGCTTTGAAATACTAAATATCATGCAAAAAACAAGACTCCTTTAAGTTACATCAATGAAAAAATAAAGAAGTTGTGGCTCTCGGAATGCAGCGACATAAAAGTGTCTGTTATCTACAAAACATGTTTTATGATGCAAAACGACTAAAATGTAAAAAAAGCAATGCATGTTTGGTATTTCCGCATTCATACCAACCTGTAGAATAAAGTTTACATGTCATTTTACCACATGGCAAACAGCAAAAACAGAAAGAGAAAAAAAAACACAAATAAAACAATGGCGTGATTGTTTAATTTTTTTTTTTTGCATTCTCTTTTTAAAAAAAAAAACAAAATAAAGACTAATCAATAGAATATATGTACCCCCAAAATCGTGCCATTGAAAAACCCAACCGTTCCACAGGACTCATACAGATAAGCAAAAAAATAAGTTATGGCTCTTGGAACGCATCGATGTAAAAAAAATATATATATATATATATATATATATAGATATGGTTTTGGTCATTAAGGGATTAACGACTTGACGGGTCATAAATTGAAAAAAATTGGTTATCATTGGACAACCCCTTTTACTCAGTGTACAAAAATGGTCATATTCTACATATGGATCTACTGCATCCATAACTGTTATTTTCTACTACATATTTCACATCATGACATCATCACAAATTGTGTCATGTGACAAATAGATCTGCTGCCTCTGTAATTTGAGTTATTTTTACTAGAGAAACAATGGCTTTTAAATCACTAAGAACATGTTAAAGGTTTATTCCCATCGCATAAAGTGATTGCATATCGCTAGGATATGCCATCACTTTCAAATCGGTGGGGGTCCAACTGCTGCGACCCTCTATGATCCTGAGAACGGAGTGACTGCAGTGCTGGTTAAAGGGGTTTTTTATTATTAATTTTTTTTAACGTTTTATAACGTTTAGAAAACATACCCTCCAAAAAAGAAAATACCCAAGGATATCAACATATTTGTGGTAACCACCCACACAGGGATCCACCATTCACCGGTGTGTTTCATGCCTATACAACACTAGAAATGGAAAAAAAATTGGAGAAAAAGAAAAAATGAAGAATAAACACTCCTCCCTCTTACGCCCCTCAATAACCTCCTCTCAGCCCATCTCATGGACTACCATGGAGCATGTCCCTTAAGTGGATTTAGGTCTGTCACCCATGTGCCTAACCTCTGGTGGAAGGTTTCCTTTTTAGTTTTGATTTCAATCCCAATCCCATACTCATATCTCAGGTATATACTCACTTTATCTCTGACTTCCATCATTTTTGGTGATATTATGGGATTTCCAACCAACTGAGATTAAGCTTCGAGAAGCATCTAATTATTAGCAGTGTAGTCACTGCAGCATGTGAGTACATTCGCCAATATATATTTCGGTCCCACATCGATTCTGAGAATTTCATAGATTTTTATAGCGCTGCCGGGTATTGGCAATCTAGTTACTCAGCCTTCTTTGATGACAATATAACTCTTTGTTATGTGACTGGATCCACATTTCTTTATATACTCGCTGCACTACTGCTACTGCTTGTACATAGAGTAATGCAGGGCCAGTCACACAATGAAGAGTTGTCACAGTAGACTGTGCAACTAGACTTCCAGTCCCACGGTAGTGCTATAAATGTATATAAGTGAGTGTACTCACAAACTGCAGTGACTACACTGATAATAACTTTTTGGTCCCCACATAACCCCTTTAAGTGCTGCATCCCCATTAAAACTTTCCCTTCACATCGGCACTCCTGGTCACTCGTGGTCACACATGTACAGTCACCCTCCATCAACGTGCTAGCTCAATTAATTTACTTTTATGAAGTTGGCTGCAGTTTTTGTCTAAGACGGAAAGATTAGATTGTATGCTCCATTGGCAACAGGGACTGATGTGAGTGATTGCTGTATGCAGCGCTGCATAATATAATGGAACTATCTTAAGAAAGAAAAATGTGAATATATAAATTGGAGCTTTTTCATAAAATCACATAAGTTCAAATTAATGGATAACTTTGTTGTTTTTCTTGTATTTTTGTTGCACTTCTGTTTTCCATTAACATCTAAAGCTAATTGCTGAAATCCAGTGTATTGCATTGTAGGAGCTCAGTCAGCGGAGCTAAGCTGTTAGATCATATGAGCAGTGAAGTAGCAACGCGTTACCCAAAATCAAATGTACCAGAACTTTGGATGTGACTTGAGTATAAGATATGGTTGAACCAAAACAAAGTAGCTACCGGCAGGTTATTATAAGGCTAGCGCTGATGATACAATAAAATGTGATGTGAGATTCTACTTCAATGTGATATTATTTACGCTCCCCTGAGGTAAGTGCAAGAATGAGACTACATTCACATCTGGGTTCTACAGTTGTTCTGCGCCATCATAGAAGTAACAGGGGCAAAGATTCCGTTTGATACTCTAGCCCTGTATCTAGATACCATAGTCATGGCAAAGTGGCTTGTTGGCATCCCCTCTGTCACCCAGCACCCAGGGCACATATCCCGCCAGCCCAATATGACCCCCAGCTGCACCCCTGCCAGGCATGCTGGGATGTGTAGTTTTACAACAATTAGACATCCTCAGGTTGGAGACAGCAGCTCCATACAGATGTAATAAAGGTATGGAGGTGGAAGAAAGGGGGAGTATGTATTATAAATAAGAACACTGTGGATTGGTGGGGCAGGGGGCATTTAAATGAATCAATGTTAACCTGAACACTATGCTGAACTTCAGAGACCGAGGGTGGTGGAGCTTCTTCTAATGGCCCTGTCTTGGGCACCAAGAGAGCTCGTACCACCCCTGAAAATAAAGTTCTTACGTGGGATTGAGGCTCCCATTACATCTCTGATGAAAGAGGACTGACATAGTAAGGACGAGAACATTTACACATGTCTGGCTCCCCTCTTAAAGGGTTATTCCCATCTTAGACATTTATGGTATATCCAATAAATTAAGGATCCATGCTGCGATATTGTCCCATAAAAAGGCAAATTGTCTGATTAAATGGGTTCTCCAGGACTAGAGATGAGCGAACTGGGACAACCAAACCCAGTTTCGGTCCGAACATCGCGAAAAGTTCGGTTCGCAGCGAATCCGAACTTCACCGGGTTCGGCCAAACACGTTTTGACCGAACCCGGGCGGGCAGAAAAAACATTACAAAAATATTATACTAATCGGCAGCCATTTGTCTCTATCAATCACTGATAGAGAAAAGAGGCTGCTGATTAAAAATAAAATAAAAAGCATTTCATACATACCCGGCCGTTGTCTTGGTGACGAGTCCCTCTTCTTCCTCCAGTCCGACCTTCTTTCCTGACGCGGTAGCCTGTGATTGGCTGCAGCGGCCGCAGCAGCCTGTGACTGGCTGCAGCGGCCGCGGCAGCCTGTGACTGGCTGCAGAGGCCGCGGCAGCCTGTGATTGGCTGCAGCGGCCGCGTCAGCCTGTGATTGGCTGCAGAGGCGGTCACGTGATGTGCGTGACTGCCACTACAGCCTGTGATTGGCTGCAGTGGCGACATGGATGAAACGCCATCGCTGGAGGCCGGACAGGAGGAATGTAAGTATGAACGTATTATTATTTTTTTATTACATTAAAATTTTATTTTCCGCGCACCGAGCATGGTACTGTCAAGGTTGCTCAAAGAGTTAGTGCAGCCCATTAACTCTTTCAGCACCCTGGACAGTACCATGCTCGGCGCACGGAAGTTACAGGTTCGGTCAGAACTAGTTCGGTCCGAATCGAACTTTTTCGTGAAATTCGGCGAACTAGCCGAACCGAACTTTTCATAAGTTCGCTCATCTCTATCCAGGACCTTAAGGGCATGTTCAGACATGGATTAGCAGTGCAAATCCGCAGCAGACTTTTCTTTCTTTAGTCTCTATATCTTTTTAGTTTACTTAGTGCAGATGTTGTAGAAAACAACGGTGTGGAAAGTAACTTGCGTTGTGGAATTTACATTATGCAGTATGCACAGTCTGTTGTGGAGAAGCAGTGGATTTTCACTTTGCAGTTCAGAGGCTGAAACCTGTGGGCATGCATGCTGCAAAATCCGCCACATCTGGATGAAACCTCACATATGCAAATTTTGCAGCAAATTCCGTAATTGTCTCAAATGTACTGCAAATACAAGAGCAGAAAATTTCAGACACATCTGAACGTTCAATAGTGATCGCGGCTTCTTAGGGGTTAAACCAGCATCGACGGCCCACTGCATGATAGCGGGCAGTGATGGCTGCTATGTCAACTGGAGGCCTAAGAATGGCCTCCGGCTATGCCATCTACAGAAGCCTAATGGGTGCTGACATTGTAGTAAATGTAGTGCAGTGTATTAGAATTGCGATCAGGGCCTCCTGCCCTCAAGTCCCCTAGTGGGAAAATGTAAAAAAGTAAAAATAAAGTTGTGTAAAAATAAAAAAACTAACAGAAAAACATTACGTCATGCATTCATTACCCCATTTGGTAAGATCCCCAGTATTCCAGTTAAATGTGGGATTATGCATCTGCAACCAGGGAAGGCCTAAAACCAAATCGGACGATAATCCCTGCATCACCAGTACAGAGCACTGCTCCAAATGCATGGAGTCAACAAGGAGTTCAAAAACAGGGGTATGCTGCGTAAAATAACCATTAGCAAGTGGAGTGGAGTCGATACCCACTACCGGGACAGATTTAGGCAAATCAATCAATGGCATAGCTAGAGACATAGCAAATTCCACAGACATAATATTAGCAGAAGACCCTGAATCCATGAAGGCACTGCTGGTGGCAGACCTATCCTCAAAAGAGACCTGAAAGGGAAGCAAGATCTTATTAGGTTTCATATTTACGGGAAATGCCGGTGCGCCCAAGCGATCTCCCAGATGGTCACTTAGGCGCGGAAGTTTTCTGGCTGCTTATTCTTATGCCTTGGACAGTTGTTCACTTGATGCTTGTCATCTGCACAGTAGAAGCAGAGACCATTCTTCCTGCGGAGCTCTCTACTTTGTTGGGGAGACACGGAGGCCCCGAGTTGCATTGGTTCATCCGAGATTCCCGTGGAAGAAGCAACGGAACCTCGGGAGCCATCATGGGGGAGCCAGAGGCGAAGGCACAAAAACGTTCAAGTCGTCGTTCCCTTAGACGTCGGTCAAGACGTACCGCTAAAGCCATAACCTGATCTAGAGAGTCAGAAGAGGGATTGCTAACTAATAGGTCTTTCAGGGCGTTCGACAGACCCATTCTAAACTGTCACCTCAAGGCAGGGTCATTCCACCGAGAAGCTACGCACCACTTCCTAAAGTCAGAACAGTACTCCTCAACGGGTCTCTTACCCTGACGTAAGGTCACCAGCTGACTCTCGGCAAAGGCAGTCTTGTCAGTCTCGTCATAGATGAGCCCGAGAGCAGAAAACAAAGGTCAACAGAAGAAAGTTCAGGGGCGTCAGGAGCCAAGGAGAAAACCCATTCCTGGATCTGTCCTGGAGCCGGGACCTAATTATACCCACTCGCTGGCTCTCAGAACCTGAGGAGTGGGGACTTAATCGGAAATAGAGTCTAAAACTCTCCCGAAAAGAGAAAAAAGTCTTCCGGTCCCCTGAGAACCGGTCAGGCAACTTGAGGTGGGGTTAGAGAGGTAAGGTGAAGGGCACTACCTGGGTAGCATCACGCTGGTTGAACCTCTGAGCCAGGTCTTGGACCTGTAGGGGGAGACCCTGCATTTGCTGAGCCAGGGCCTCAAGGGGGTCCATAGTAGAGTCAGGTACCAGGGTAAGAAAAGGTATAGGGCCTGTGATTATGTAATTAATGTCGGGGTAGGGAGACGAACAGGTGAGCCCTAATCTACCCGCAACTCAGTCCCTGCCTACTTGCACGGCCCGTCCTAAGTGACGGCGTATAACTGGGCGACGGTCCCTACTCTTAATAAGTGCAAGACAGACAACACAAGACAAGGGCACACAGAAGCAAGGGGAAGTAGAGGCAGTTGCCCACGGAAACCCTGTGAGCAAAAGACAGTGGTGAACGAGCCAAGTAAAACCAGGAGAGTACGTATTAGCAAAATCAGAGCAGGAGAATAGTCAGTCAAGCCAGGGTCAAAAGTAACAGCGGTCAATCAGCTAAATAGCAGGAATCGCAGAGCCAGGAAACCAGACAATCACAGGCAAGGATCACTGCAAGTGAGGGTATAAGTAGACCAAGGGCGGGTGCTAGAACTGTCAGGCCAGGCTGTGATAGGTTCTCCCTTTCCTCAGCCTGCCAGCCTGAGTGGTAACAGATCACGTCACTCTAGCAGACCTTGGAGCAGATGAAGGCTGATTAACCCCGGGTGTCGACATAGAACCTGTGTCTGGCAAACCCTTTACAATGTCCTATTTTTCCTAGTATTGGAGACTCGGATCATTTTTCACGGACCCAAATTCACCCGCTAAAGTGAATGGGTCCGTGTAGACCAGGGGTCCCAAGCACGCGGCCCACGGGCCGCATGCGGCCCCTGGGGCTGTCATCTGCGGCCCACGGGACACAGAGCCGCTAGTATCGGCTCTGCTCCGAGACTCTGGAATTCCCTGACATCGCTGTCCACATATGAACAGCGATGTCTGGGGCTTCCCCAGAGCGGAGTCCCGAGCAGAGCGCTTGTACAGGCTCTGATCCGGGACTCTGTGGAATTCCCTGACAACACTGTCCATATATGGACAGTGTGTCAGGGTCTTCCCTATAGCGATGTCAGGGGAGTCCCGAGCAAAGCGCTAGTATCGGCTCTGCTCCGGGACTCTGTGGAATTCCCTGGCATCGCTGTCCATATATGGACAGTGTGTCAGGGTCTTCCCCAGAGAGGAGTCCCGAGCAGAGCGCTAGTACCGGCTCTGCTCCGGGACTCTGTGGAATTCCCCAGAGCAGGAGTCCCAGTGATGTCAGCATCACAGCTGGAGTCCCAGGAAGAGCCTACTAGCACTCTACCCGGGACTCCAGCTCTGGGGAAGACCCTGACACAATGTCCATATATGGACCGTGATGTCAGGAGCAGAGCTGAAATCCTAGGCAGAGTGCTAGAAGCGGCTCTGCTCCGGGACTCCAGCTCTAGGCAAGCCCCTGACATCACTGTGGCAGCATCTGCGGAGGGCACTGTGGCAGCATCTGCGGAGGGCACTGTGGCAGCATCTACGGAGGGCACTGTGGCAGCATCTATGGAGGGCACTGTGGCAGCATCTGCGGAGGGCACTGTGGCAGCATCTGCGGAGGGCACTGTGGCAGCATCTACCGAGGGCACTGTGGCAGCATCTATGGAGGGCACTGTGGCAGCATCTGCGGATGTCACCGTGGCAGCATCTGCGGAGGGCACTGTGGCAGCATCTGCAGGGGGCACTGTGGCAGCATCTACGGAGGACACTGTGGCAGAATCTACAAGGGCACTGTGGCAGCATCTACAAAGGGAACTGCGGCAGCATCTACAGAGGACACTGTGGCAGCATCTACAGAGGACACTGTGGCAGCATCTACAGAGGGCACTGTGGCAGCATCTACAGAGGGCACTGTGGCAGTATGTACAGAGGACACTGTGGCAATATCTAGGGGTGTGTTGCACTATCTTCAGAGGACACTGTGGCATTATCTACAGAGGGCACTGTGGCATTATCTAGGGGTGTGTTGCATTATCTACAGAGGACACTGTGGCATTATCTACAAAGGGCAATGTGGCAGCATCTACAGAGGACTCTGTGGCAGCATCTACAGAAGACTCTGTGGCAGCATCTACAGAGGACTCTGCGGCAGCATCTACAGAGGGCACTGTGGCAGCATCCACAGAGGGCACTGCGGCAGCATCCACAGAGGGCACTGCGGCAGCATCCACAGAGAGCACTGAGGCAGCATCCACAGAGGGCACAGCGGCAGCATCCACAGAGGGCACTGCGGCAGCATCCACAGAGGGCACTGCAGCAGCATCTACAGAGGGCACTGTGGCAGAATATAGCATTATTATTATAGTAATATAGTGTTATAGTAGTTCAAATAAGTAATTTATTAACAATAATTTTGTATTGTATCAAATTTGAAAGTAATGCGGCTCGTCAACTTCCCATTTTTTCTATATGCGGCCCACTTACCCTGCCGAGTTTGAGACCCCTGGACTAAGGTAATAAAAAAGTTAAATGTTTGGGTTTGGAGATTTCTCAATTCACAATTACAGCAGGAGCGAGGTAGTCATTAGACAGCTGCGCACCGACTCCAGGACTGAATGAGACACTGGTACAGGACCTATTCTTCAGCACCATAAATAGATGGCACTGCAGAATAAGGCTACTTAATGGCGTATCCGCCCTCATGAAGGGGTTAAGAATCGACTACCTTTAATTTATTATAGACCTAGGCAGGCAAGACATTTATTAAATATATAACCTTTCTATCTTTGTTTAAATCTGTCCCCCCGCAGAGACCACTACAATAATGCGGCAGATCTACTATTATTAATGTGCCCGATTTCTAACCTACGTTGCACCTTACTAGACCCTTTTCAAAAGGGGGACTTGGCTTAGAGTAAAGGGACCTGGCTTAAAATGCACCAACGTGTGTCAAAATGTTGCCAAATTATGGCACAAAATACTAGCGCAAAATAAGCCAACCAAGAGGTGGTATAAGGCAGGGAAAAATGTTAAACATGTCTACCTAGCCAAATTTTTAATACAGCGGGCACCAGAGTGGTAAATTTGGCGCATCTTCTGACTGCATGGTCTAAG